>NC_069502.1:1046830605-1047130605 GCF_027579735.1 Bombina bombina
GAATATCTGGATCCAGATAGATGAAAGGGGTCCTTTCACTAGGTAGGAGACCTCTCCTACCTGGGAGTTATAATTCCTGTTCAGATTCAGGAACAGAGTCTGAGATTTATTCTAATCGTTTTGTGGTTCCCAAGATAGAGGGAACCTTCAGACCAATTTTAGATTTCAAGAGTCTAATTAGTACCGTCCTTCTAGATGGAAGCTATTCGCTCCATTCTCCTTTGATCCAAGAGGGTCAATTTATGACAAGGATTAAAGGACGCATATCTGCATGTTCCCATTCACAGGTATCGTCATAAGTCCCTAAGGTTTGTTTTCTAGGCAGACACTTTTTCAGTTTGGTTTTTCCACAGCTACCAGAATTTTCTCAGAGTTTCTGGTTTCGCTGTTGGTGGTGCTTCGGTTATGGGGCATTACACTGGCGCCCTTTCTGGACGTCATCCTGGTCCAGACGCCATCCTTTAAATCGCAAGGAAAGAGTTTCTTGGTCTCTAATTCAAGGGTATCCTTCTGGGGAACCATAATAGATTCCCTACAGGAGTCAGGATATCTAGTCTTTCAGTCTGCTCCTTGGCCTTCAGTGGTTCAGTACATGGAGGTAACTGGACTGATCGTAGCAGCATTTGACTTCATCCCATTTACTCGGTTCCTTCTCAGACCGCTGCAATTAATCATGCTTAGATAATGGAACGGATATTAGGCCAATTTGTCTCCTTGAATATTTACTGGAGCAGGAGACAAGGGATCTTCTTGAATGATGATTGTCCCGGAATCATCTCCCCCAGGGGACTTGTTTTCGTAGACCGTTTGGGAGGATTGTTACAGCAGACTCAAACCCTCTAAGTTGGGGAACAGTTTGGGTTTCCCTAAGGGCTTAGGGAGTTTGGTATCTGTCGGAGTCTGCTCTTCCTATAAGCATTTTGGATCTGAGAGAGATTTTCAATTTTCTTCTGGCCCGGCTCCAGTTAGCCTCGGTACAGTTTATCGGTTCCAGTCAGAACATAACTTCTGTGGTTTTCTTTAACCATCAAGAGGGAAGAATTCCTTAGCGCTGTCAGAGGTATCCAAGACAGTCCAGTGGGCGGAAGTCCATTCCTGTTGTCTGTCGACATTCCTCCTCCCAGGGGTGGACTGGGAGACAGACTTCATGAGCAGGCAGACTTTTCATCCGGGAGAATAGACACTCCATCCGGAAGGTTTTCCCAGCCTGATTCCAAGATGGGATCAGCCGGAATTGGTTCTCGTGGTATCTCGTCAGAATGTCGGGTTACGAGGTACAGTTTGCGTTCAGGAGATCCTCAGGCGGTACTGATAACCACCCTGGCGGTACCTTAGACCTTCAGTTTTGCATACCTTTTTCCTTCGTTTGACCTTCTTCCTCGGGTTATTGTTAGAGTCAATCAGGAAAGGGTCTCAGTGATCTTCATTTCACTGGCTGGACCTCGCAGGATTTGGTATGCAGATCTGGTGGACATGTTATCTCTTCCACCTTGGAGACTTCAGTTGAGGAAGGACCTTTTAATTCAAGGGCCTTTTTTTCATCGAGATCTAGCTTCTCTGAAGCTGACTGCTTGGAGATTGAACGCTTAATCGTGTCCAAACGGATATTTCAGAATCGGTCATAGAGACCATGATCCAAACTCGTTATCCTGTGACTAGAAAAATTATTTTTATTGGTATGAATTCAAGGGCTACTCTTGGAGTAGAGTTTGGGATTCCTGGAATTTTGTTCTTTCTCCAAGTAGGTTTGGAGAAGGGTTTGTCGGCGAGTTCCCTAAAGGGTTAAATCTCGACGTTATAATACACAAACGTCTGGCAGATGTTCCAGATGTACAATTCTTTTGTCAGGCATTAGTCAGGATCAGGCCTGTCTTCAAACCAGTTACTCCTCCATGGAGTCTTAATTTAGTTCCTAAGGTTCTTCAGGGGGATCCGTTTGAGCCTATGCAATCCTTAGATATTAAGTTATTATTTTGAAGGTTTTATTTCTTGTTGTTATTTCTTATGCTCGTAGAGTGTCGGAACTTTCAGCATTGCTGTAAGAGTCTCCTTATCTTATTTTCCATTCAGATAAGGTAGTTTTTATGTACTAAATTAGGACTTCTTCCTAAGGTTGTTTTTGATCGGAACATTAATCAGGAGATGGTTGTTCCTTCTTTGTGTCCTAATCCTTCTTTTCGAAAGGACCGTTTTATGCTGTATTTGGACGTGGTCCAAGCTTTAAAGTTGTTCCTTACAGTCAACTAGGACTTTGTCAGTCTTCTTCCTTGTTTTTAATTTTTTTCAGGAAAACGTAAGACAGAGAGCTACGGCAACTTCTCTCTCTTTTTGGCTGCAGATTTTCATACGTTTTGCTTTTGAGACTGCTGGACAGCAGCCTCCTGAGAATGTTGTACACCTGGCCCCGAGGAGGAATGGCTCCGGGTTGCAGGTCTATGGCACAATCGTAAGACCGGTGAGGAGGCAACGTACCGGCACGCACCTTGTTAAACACGTCTAGGAACTCTCGGTACTCCTCTGGCAATTGAGAAACCGAGGAAGTGCACAAGACACTGGTTTCCGGAGACAAGTGGAAATACATTGCGGGGACCACAACAAAATTTCGGACCTGCGCCAGTCGAGACTGGGATTGTGCTTTTGGAACAAGGGATAACCCAGAGCAACCGGAAAATGCGGAAAGTTTAACACCTGGAACTGGAGGGTTTCAAAATGGAGAGCCCCAACAGCCATGGACAACGGAGCAGTTTCGTGAGTAACAAGTGCGGGCTGAAGGGGCCTGCCATCAATGGCCTCAATAGCAAGCAGAACGGACCGAGGCAAAGCAGGAATGGAGTGCTTTGATACAAAAGCACTGTCAATGAAATAGCCCGCAGCACCAGAGTCAACAAGACCCTGAGTGACTATGGAGGAGTCCACCCAGGAAAGGACAGCCGTGACAAAAGGTTTCTCCTTAAGCGGTTTCCGGGGACGAGGATAAACCACCCAAGGTCTGCCCCTGACAGGACCTTTAGGTGTGAGCGTTTCCCGGCCATGTAGGAACAAGACTTCAAAAGGTGGCCCTGTAACCCACAATAGAGGCAGAGCTCCTCCCTTCTCCTAAAGGCCCTCTCCGCCGTGGAGAGACGTGTGAATCCCAACTGCATTGGCTCAGCAGTACCTGGTGACTCGGAACCAGGAGGCATGGGAAGAGGGAGGCATTGGTGGGAACGAACACGTAGGAGACAACGGAACAGGAGGCGCTCTCCTTGAAAGAGGGCCTCTCTCTGAGTCTGATGTCAATTAGGATCAAAAAAGACACCAATGCCCCGAGATCCTCTGGTAAATCTCTGGCAGCAACTTCGTCTTTAATCGCATCAGAGAGCCCATGAAATAAGGCGGCAACAAGGGCTTCATTGTTCCAACCTACCTCTGCGGCAAGCGTATGGAACTCAATAGCATATTGGGCAACAGATCTTGTACCTTGCTGAATGGACATGAGTCGTTTAGCAGCAGAGGAGGAGCGAGCCGGAACATCAAATACCCTTCGAAAGGAGGCCACAAATTCAGGGTAATTTGAATTTTGAGTAACGAGATGAGAAATCCCACCTTAGCTCTGTCAGAGGGAAACGCCTGAGGTAACATCTCAAAGTAAATGCCCACCTGGTTCAAAAACCCTCTGCACTGAATAGGATCGCCTCCATATCGCTGAGGTAGAGGTGCAGAACCGGACATGCTCCTGGTAGGCATAGGTGCAGCAGCGGAAACAGGAGCAGCCATAACTTGCGGGACACTTTGGTCCAAATGTGCAGTGCGAGTCAGCAGGGTTTGCAGGGCTAGTGCAAATTGATCCAAGCGGTGATCCTGTTCATCCATCCTGGAAATGATGGCAGGTAAAGGTGAATTATTAGCACCATCAGGATTCATGGCCGTAATGTCAGGGTGCCAGGAATCGGACTGAGACGAGAAGTGCAAAAATAATCACAGCTTTATTAATAGCAAAAAAATAATAAAAAGTCCACAAGTGAAATAACAAGCCAGGAGTCAAAACCAGAGCTGGTAGTCAGACGAGCCGAGTCAGGAGCCAAAGCGAATAGTCAGACGAGCCGGAATCAGGAACAAGGAAAACAGCAGAGTCAGGAACAAGCCAGGGATCAGGAACCAGGAAGGACGTCAGGCAGCCAGGTAATACACAGGAACTCTCACAAACGGGTCTAAGACAAGGCAAAGCATACTGAACAGAGGCCCTTTAAATAATAAGTGATGACATCACAATTCTGAGACTGCATCCTGTCTTACATGGATGAGGCACACCAGTCTGGCCATAAAAGGAAGTGTAGGAAATGAGCAGCATCCCCCACAATGCACCATAGTCGGGAAGAGAGGTGAGTAAAATGGCTGCCAGCAGCACATGGCAAACAGGGAAAAAACCCTGACAAGACCCCGATAAGTGAGTGCACAGTTGATGCATTATTGATGGTGTTGCTTTATGCTAATAGTGGGGATAGTGACGTTTAACACACCTCCTCTGACCATTAGCCAATCACAGACAGTAGGTGTTTCTCATCAGGCCCAATGCGGTGATCTAGATTCACTGAATGGGCGGAGTTATTGTTCCTGCATACTCCCACGGAGTAGCAGGTGATCATGGGCTGGGGGTGTTACACTCCGTTACCAATGAGAGGTTTTGTTTATTTTATCAACGTGGTCTGACACGATCAGCAGCTGTTGATGAGCTTAAGTTAAAAAACACATTTTCTTTGTTCTGCGGGTGCAAAAGATGGATGCCAATAAAAGTTATGTTTATTTATATTGCCATTTTGGCCTGATTTTAATGTTTTTTTAAAACCCTTTTGCAATATGCATATGTACACACAATATAATATAGATTGTTTACTTGCTGCACACGAATTTCAAAGAACTCCAGCCACCAATTTCTTTAAAAGACCTTTATTCTTTTGTCTTGGGTCCCATTGATAATACAACGTTTCAAGCCAGCATTAGGCTCTTAGTCATGTACACATGACACATGTATACATGACTAAGAGCCTAATGCTGGCTTGAAACGTTGTATTATCAATGGGACCCAAGACAAATGAATAAAACAGAATTTATGTTTACCTGATAAATTACTTTCTCCAACGGTGTGTCCGGTCCACGGCGTCATCCTTACTTGTGGGATATTCTCTTCCCCAACAGGAAATGGCAAAGAGCCCAGCCAAGCTGGTCACATGATCCCTCCTAGGCTCCGCCTACCCCAGTCATTCGACCGACGTAAAGGAGGAATATTTGCATAGGAGAAACCATATGTTACCGTGGTGACTGTAGTTAAAGAAAATAAATTATCAGACCTGATTAAAAAAACCAGGGCGGGCCGTGGACCGGACACACCGTTGGAGAAAGTAATTTATCAGGTAAACATAAATTCTGTTTTCTCCAACATAGGTGTGTCCGGTCCACGGCGTCATCCTTACTTGTGGGAACCAATACCAAAGCTTTAGGACACGGATGAAGGGAGGGAGCAAATCAGGTCACCTACATGGAAGGCACCACGGCTTGCAAAACCTTTCTCCCAAAAATAGCCTCAGAAGAAGCAAAAGTATCAAATTTGTAAAATTTAGAAAAAGTGTGCAGTGAAGACCAAGTCGCTGCCTTACATATCTGATCAACAGAAGCCTCGTTCTTGAAGGCCCATGTGGAAGCCACAGCCCTAGTGGAGTGAGCTGTGATTCTTTCAGGAGGCTGCCGTCCGGCAGTCTCATAAGCCAATCGGATAATGCTTTTAATCCAGAAGGAGAGAGAGGTAGAAGTTGCTTTTTGACCTCTCCGTTTACCAGAATAAACAACAAACAAAGCCAAAGTTTGTCTGAAAACCTTAGTAGCTGCTAAGTAAAACTTGAGAGCACGAACTACATCCAAGTTGTGCAACAAACGTTCCTTCTTTGAAACTGGATTAGGACACAAAGAAGGCACAACTATCTCCTGGTTAATGTCTTTGTTAGAAACAACTTTTGGAAGAAAACCAGGTTTAGTACGCAAAACCACCTTATCTGCATGGAACACCAGATAAGGAGAAGAACACTGCAGAGCAGATAATTCTGAAACTCTTCTAGCAGAAGAAATTGCAACCAAAAACAAAACTTTCCAAGATAATAACTTAATATCAACGGAATGTAAGGGTTCAAACGGAACCCCCTGAAGAACTGAAAGAACTAGGTTGAGACTCCAAGGAGGAGTCAAAATTTTGTAAACAGGCTTGATTCTAACCAGAGCCTGAACAAAGGCTAGAACATCTGGCACAGCTGCCAGCTTTTTGTGAAGTAACACAGACAAGGCAGAAATCTGTCCCATCAAGGAACTTGCAGATAATCCTTTTTCCAATCCTTCTCGAAGGAAGGATAGACTCTTAGGAATCTTAACCTTGTCCCAAGGGAATCCTGCAGATTCACACCAACAGATATACCAAATTATGTGGTAATTTTCTGGTTACAGGCTTTCAGGCCTGAACAAGAGTATTAATAACAGAATCTGAGAACCCTCGCTTTGATAAGATCAAGCGTTCAATCTCCAAGCAGTCAGCTGGAGTGGGTCGAACGGACCTAGAACAAGAAGGTCTCGTCTCAAAGGTAGCTTCCATGGTGGAGCCGATGACATATTCACCAGATCTGTATACCAAGTCCTGCGTGGCCACGCAGGAGCTATCAAAATCACCGACGCCCTCTCCTGATTGATCCTGGCTACCAGCCTGGGGATGAGAGGAAACGGCGGGAACACATAAGCTAGTTTGAAGGTCCAAGGTGCTACTAGTGCATCCACTAGAGCCGCCTTGGGATCCCTGGATCTGTACCCGTAGTAAGGAACTCTGAAGTTCTGACGAGAGGCCATCAGATCCATGTCTGGAATGCCCCACGGTTGAGTGACTTGGGCAAAGATTTCCGGATGGAGTTCCCACTCCCCCGGATGCAATGTCTGACGACTCAGAAAATCCGCTTCCCAATTTTCCACTCCTGGGATGTGGATAGCAGACAGGTGGCAGGAGTGAGACTCCGCCCATAGAATGATTTTGGTCACTTCGTCCATCGCTAGGGAACTCCTTGTTCCCCCCTGATGGTTGATGTATGAACTTGGCCCTCGCTAGCTGAGGCCAAGCTTTGAGAGCATTGAATATCGCTCTCAGTTCCAGAATATTTATCGGTAGAAGAGATTCTACCCGAGACCAAAGACCCTGAGCTTTCAGGGATCCCCAGACCGCGCCCCAGCCCATCAGACTGGCGTCGGTCGTGACAATGACCCACTCTGGTCTGCGGAAGGTCATCCCTCGTGACAGGTTGTCCAGGGACAGCCACCAACGGAATGAGTCTCTGGTCCTCTGATTTACTTGTATCTTCGGAGATAAGTCTGAATAGTCCCCATTCCACTGACTGAGCAGGAACAGTTGTAATGGTCTTAGATGAATGCGCACAAAAGGAACTATGTCCATTGCCGCTACCATCAAACCTATCACTTCCATGCACTGCGCTATGGAAGGAAGAGGAACGGAATGAAGTATCCGACAAGAGTCTAGAAGTTTTGTTTTTCTGGCTTCTGTCAGAAAAATCCTCATTTCTAAGTAGTCTATTATAGTTCCCAAGAAGGGAACCCTCGTTGACGGAGATAGAGAACTCTTTTCCACGTTCACTTTCCATCCGTGAGATCTGAGAAAGGCCAGGACAATGTCCGTGTGAGCCTTTACTTGAGGAAGGGACGACGCACGAATCAGAATGTCGTCCAAGTAAGGTACTACAGCAATGCCCCTTGGTCTTAGCACCGCCAGAAGGGACCCTAGTACCTATGAGAAAATCCTAGGAGCAGTGGCTAATCCGAAAGAAAACGCCACGAACTGGAAATGCTTGTCCAGGAATTCAAACCTTAGGAACCGATGATGTTCCTTGTGGATAGGAATATGTAGATACGCATCCTTGAAATCCACCTTGGTCATGAATTGACCTTCCTGGATGGAAGGAAGAAGTGTTCGAATGGTTTCCATCTTGAACGATGGAACCTTGAGAAACTTGTTCAAGATCTTGAGATCTAAGATTGGTCTGAACGTTCCCTCTTTTTTGGGAACTATGAACAGATTGGAGTAGAACCCCATCCCTTGTTCTCCTAATGGAACAGGATGAATCACTCCCATTTTTAGCAGGTCTTCTACCCAATGTAAGAATGCCTGTCTTCTTATGTGGTCTGAAGACAACTGAGACCTGTGGAACCTCCCCCTTGGAGGAAGCCCCTTGAACTCCAGAGAATAACCTTGGGAGACTATTTCTAGCGCCCAAGGGTCCAGAACATCTCTTGCCCCAGCCTGAGCGAAGAGAGAGAGTCTGCCCCCCACCAGATCCGGTCCCGGATCGGGGGCCCGCATTTCATGCTGTCTTGGTAGCAGTGGCAGGTTTCCTGGCCTGCTTTCCTTTGTTCCAGCCTTGCATAGGTCTCCAGGCTGGATTGGCTTGAGAAGTATTACCTTCCTGCTTAGAGGACGTAGCCCTTGGGGCTGATCCGTTTCTGCGAAAGGGACGAAACTTAGGTTTATTTTTGGTCTTGAAAAGACCTATCCTGAGGAAGGGCGTGGCCCTTGCCCCCAGTGATATCAGAGATAATCTCTTTCAAGTCAGGGCCAAAGAGTGTTTTCCCCTTGAAAGGAATGTCAAGCAATTTGTTCTTGGAAGACGCATCCGCTGCCCAAGATTTTAACCAAAGCGCTCTGCGCCACAATAGCAAACCCAGAATTTTTTCGCCGCTAACCTAGCCAATTGCAAGGTGGCGTCTAGGGTGAAAGAATTAGCCAATTTAAGAGCACGAATTCTGTCCATAATCTCCTCATAAGAAGAAGAATTACTAATAATCGCCTTTCCTAGCTCAAACTAGAAACACGCGGCTGCAGTGACAGGGACAATGCATGCAATTGGTTGTAGAAGGGAACCTTGCTGAACAAACATCTTTAGCAGACCTTCTAATTTTTTATCCATAGGATCTTGGAAAGCACAACTATCTTCTATGGGTATAGTGGCGCGCTTGTGTAGAGTAGAAACCGCCCCCTCGACCTTGGGGACTGTCTGCCATCAGTCCTTTCTGGTGTCGACTATAGGAAAACAATTTTATAAATATGGGGGGAGGTACTAAAGGTATACCGGGCCTGTCCCATTCTGTACTAACAATGTACGCCACCCGCTTGGATATAGGAAAAGCTTCGGGGGGCCCCGGGGCCTCTAAGAACTTTTCCATTTTACATAGTGGTTCTGGAATGACCAGATAATCACAATCATCCAAATTGGATAACACCTCCTTAAGCAGAGCGCGGAGATGTTCCAACTTAAATTTAAAAGTAATCACATCAGGTTCAGCTTGTTGAGAAATGTTTCCTGAATCTGAAATTTCTCCCTCAGACAAAACCTCCCTGGCCCCCTCAGACTGGTGTAGGGGCCCTTCAGAAACCATATCATCAGCGTTCTCATGCTCTACAGAATTTTCTAAAACAGAGCAGTCGCGCTTTCACTGATAAGTGGGCATATTGGCTAAAATGTTTTTGATAGAATTATCCATTACAGCCGTTAAATGTTGCATAGTAAGGAGTATTGGCGCACTAGATGTACTAGGGGCCTCCTGTATGGGCAAGACTGGTGTAGACGAAGGAGGGGATGATGCAGTACCATGCTTACTCCCCTCACTTGAGGAATCATCTTGGGCATCATTTTTACTAAATTTTTTTATGACATAAAATACATATAGTTAAATGAGAAGGAACCTTGGTTTCCCCACAGTCAGAACACAATCTATCTGGTAGTTCAGACATGTTAAACAGGCATAAACTTGATAACAAAGCACAAAAAACGTTTTAAAATAAAACCGTTACTGTCACTTTAAATTTTAAACTAAACACACTTTATTACTGCAATTGCGAAAAAGTATGAAGGAATTGTTCAAAATTCACCAAAATTTCACCACAGTGTCTTAAAGCCTTAAAAGTATTGCACACCAAATTTGGAAGCTTTAACCCTTAAAATAACGGAACCGGAGCCGTTTTTATATTTAACCCCTTTACAGTCCCTGGAATCTGCTTTGCTGAGACCCAACCAAGCCCAAAGGGGAATACGATACCAAATGATGCCTTCAGAAAGACCTTTCTATGTATCAGAGCTCCACACACATGCAGCTGCATGCCATGCTGTCCTCAAAAACAAGTGCGCCATACCGGCGCGAAAATGAGACTCTGCCTATGCTTTGGGAAAGCCCCTAAAGAATAAGGTGTCTAAAACAGTGCCTGCCGATATTATTATATCAAAATACCCAGATAAAATGATTCCTCAAGGCTAAATATGTGTTAATAATCAATCGATTTAGCCCAGAAAAAGTCTACAGTTTAAATAAGCCCTTGTGAAGCCCTTATTTACAATCGTAATAAACATGGCTTACCGGATCCCATAGGGAAAATGACAGCTTCCAGCATTACATCGTCTTGTTAGAATGTGTCATACCTCAAGCAGCAAGGGACTGCAAACTGTTCCCCCAACTGAAGTTAATTGCTCTCAACAGTCCTGTGTGGAACAGCCATGGATTTTAGTTACGGTTGCTAAAATCATTTTCCTCATACAAACAGAATTCTTCATCTCTTTTCTGTTTCTGAGTAAATAGTACGTACCAGCACTATTTGAAAATAACAAACTCTTGATTGAATAATGAAAAACTACAGTTAAACACTAAAAAACTCTAAGCCATCTCCGTGGAGATGTTGCCTGTACAACGGCAAAGAGAATGACTGGGGTAGGCGGAGCCTAGGAGGGATCATGTGACCAGCTTGGCTGGGCTCTTTGCCATTTCCTGTTGGGGAAGAGAATATCCCACAAGTAAGGATGACGCCGTGGACCGGACACACCTATGTTGGAGAAAGGTCTTTTAAAGAAATTGGTGGCTGGAGTTCTTTGAAATTCATGGACTTTGGTGAGACTTGGCAAGTCTGTTGCTCCGTGCCCCACTGAAAGAGAATTTGGTGTGCTGTTTCCACTATTTTGGTTTTGCTTTTGCACACGGCTTATCCTGATTGGTAGCCTTCAGTGGGAGTGGATTTCAGGTCTTTAAAAGTTTGTTCATTTTCACTTGATGTTTGTCAGAGGAAGGGACGTTGATGGTCCCGAAACCCAAAACGTCACAAATAAATATTGTCACAGACGTCAGAAGTCCAGTGACTGCTTTATTTTTATACAAAATGTATATACTGTATATATTGTGAAAAAGCCCCTTTCTTTACTGTTGGGAATATCACTCCTGGCCAGCAGGAGGCGGCAAAGAGCATCACAGCAAAGCTGTTAAGTATCACTTCCCTTCCCACAACCCCCAGTCATTCTCTTTGCCTTGGTGCATGGAGGAGGTGAAGTTTTAGTGTCTGAAGAAAATTGGATTTCTTTTACTTCAAGCAAGATTTTAACTATTTTAGAAAGCCAGAGTAGGTTTACTCTGATCTTTCCCTTGCAAGACTGGGTGTAGTCGTACTCCACGTTACTCTCTTCAGTAGGGCAGTGGTGGTTTTAAAGCAGTTAGGTGGGCCTCACTGCGTTTTCCTTACGGTTGCTACCCTGTTATAGAAAGTCAGAGTAGGTTTACTCTGTTCTTTCTCCGTTTACAGGTCTCTGTGAGGAGTGGCGTCCTCTCACACTGTGTAAGTTGTCCTCCTGCAGGATGGCCAGAATGCAGGTTAGTGCCTTTTTGTCTTCTGGGGCTAGGAAGCTGGCACTGAAGGGGTTAAGCTGAGACTGCTGCCCAATCGCTAAAAGCTGCATTAATATGGGACTAGAATCCTGGGTACAGTATTAATTTCTGGCAGTGGGCAGGCACAATTGCTATGTGACAATGGAGACTTAGAAGTTAATCCCCTTCATGGTATGGAAGGGGTTAATTCTTTATTGGGGGCTCACAGTTTCATCAGGGGTTAATTTACCCGATTTCATTTATCTGTGTTTGGATACTAAAGCAATATAGAAATTTCTGTTTGAGGTGCAGGAAGCCCCTTCTCGGTCCTTAATACAAGTTTGTGTTTACTAGAAGAGCACAATATTTGTTAGTGGCGCTTTTCCTATTGGGCTGGGTATTTCGTTGTCCGTTTTTTTTAATAGAAGCGCAGCGGTGCCATTATTAACTTGTTTTGTGTACCTGCATGTACGCCTCGTGGTTGGAGGAGAGCTTGGGGTTTTATGACTAGAAATCTCTCGGCCGAATGAAGCGATTCATTCTATGCCGTTTTTGGTTTTCATGACCCCACCTCCTTTCTTCTCCGGAATCAGAGTGGCGCCATTTTAGCTCTGGGTGGGGCTTGTTATGTGACCCGCCTCATTCTCTGGTTGAGAAGTGAGCGGGTTATTGTTGAAAGGCATTATCTCTAAAGTAAAGATTAGCAAGCAATGTTTTTCATGGGGTCAAGTTTTCTTGACAATATGTCCCATTCTGAAGCTTATATCTCGGTTTGAAGCAGAAACGAGATTATTCTTCTCCTTGCTATATTTCTTTGTCTGTAGCATATTAGTAACGTTTTTGTAGAAACGTTAATTTTTCAATGTAATGTCCCTATTAAATCCTTAAGTTAAGGTTTTTATTAAATACATATTTTTATAAATAAAGTGTTTTAAGGCATATGTTCAGGGTTGGGAATAGAGGCCTCTTCCTAGGAACAAGTGATGTTGACTCTTGAGGAATATTAGTTTTACTAAGCACTTATGTCCCTCATATCTGGAATACTTTTTTTTAAACAAAATTAAAATATTCTTTGTGGAGCCTCTCGGACAATTTTAGACAGATTTTAGTGTTTATGCATTTCTGCGCTGCATTTTTAACAAAAAGCTATCAAATGTACTGATAGGTTGTTGCCCTCTGAGCCTCATGTTTCCCAGGATGATGCTGTTCAGGCAATGCCTCAATTTTCTCCTTAAAGGGACACTAAACACAATTTTTTTATTTAATGATTTCGATAGAGCATGCAATTTTAAGCAACTTTCTAATTTACTCTTACTATCAATTTGTCTTCGTTCTCTTGCTATCTTTATTTAAAAAGCAGGAATGTGATGCAAAGGAGCCGGCCCATTTTTGGTTGAGAACCTGGGTTATGCTTGCTTATTGGTGGGTAAATGTCATCCTCCAATAAGCAAGCGCTATCCATGGTGCTGAACCTAAAATGGGCTGGCTGCTAAGATTTACAATCATGATTTTCAAATAATTATAGCAAGAGAACAAAAAAAATTATAATAGGAGTAAATTATAAAGTTGCTTAAAATTGCATGCTCTATCTGAATCATGAAAGAAAAAAATTTGGGTTCGGTGTCCCTTTAAACGTCCCAAGCCTCTATGGTGTCACATGCAGTACCCTGCGGTTCCTCTCAGTCTCCTGGAGGAGTGTATTTGCCTGCAGATTTTGAAGCTCAGGTATTCTCTGCGATATCTGCAGCTTTATATGCCTTTCTTATCATACCGGGAAAACGCAAGAGGACCCTTAAAGATTTGGATAGTAAGGTTTCCAAATTCTGCTACATAGGTTGCTGTCCCTCATAAGTCTGATGAGGTGGATTCGCTGGTAGCTTCTGAGGGTGAAATTTCGGATTCGGACAGTATAATTCCTTCATCTGATGCTGAAGTGGTAACCTTCAGATGTATGCTGGTATACCTTGTGTATTGTTATAGGAGGTTTTTGGCTACTCGGACGACATCAATACTACTGTCGTTCTCAACCCTAGGAAATCTAGTAAGCTTAATATATACTAGGATTTCACTGTGGATACTCTTGAGGATCAATGGAAAAGCTACTGTGTCAAGTGCGGCATCCTTTGGGTGTGTCGCCTTGTCTGTTTCAACTTTGGTAGAGACTCCTTTGACAGAGATTCTGGTCAGAATTTGGCCCTTAAGCTAACCAATTCTTTTATTTCTGATGCTACCATGTAAATTCTTTAGCTGGAAGTCAAGATATCTGGCTTTGCTATGCTAGCCCATAGGGCATTATGGCTAAACTCTTGGTCAGTGGATTATTCCTCTAAGTCCAAGTTTCGGGCACTTCTTTACAAGGGTAAAACCTTGTTTTATCCTGGTCTGGCAGAATTTTTTCTGTTATGCGGGTGGAAAAGGATCTTTCCTACCACAAGAATTCTCTGTTTGCTTCAAATTTGGATACGGTATGTCCTAGATAGTCTGCGGACTTAGTATCTCAGAGTTACTAAATTCAATTTAAAACCTTTACTCCTAGAGGTAGGTTCCTCCTCTCTTGTTTATCTGTTGACCAGAAAAAAGAGAGGCATTTTGTATTGCGTTTGGGATTCTTCCCTGGGACTGATCCCGAAAAGGTGTTCTTTTTCCGTCCTGTTCTAGACCTAAAGTGTCTCAACAAGTTTTCTCAGGGTATAGTCCTTCTAGAGGTTCCATCTTTTCTTTGGTCCAAGAGGGTCAGTTCATGATGACCATAGACCTGTTGGACGTGTATCTTCAAGTTCCTGAGATTTGCCTTTCTATCAAACTCTTTTAGTTTGTGGCTCTTTCCTTTGACCTTGCCAGGGCTCCCACAGGGCGTTACCTTGGCAATGTTCAAGTAGCTTGGGGAATTGCTATAGTGCCTTTCCTGGACAACATATTGGTTCAGGCGCCATCTTTTCAACTAGCAAACTCTCATACAGAGATCTTGTTGTCTTTTCTACGTTTCCATAGATGGAAAGTGAATCTGGAAAATAGTTCCCTTGTTCCAGCTACAAGGGTAGTTTTCTTAGGGACCATAATAGTTTCCCTAGCTATGAACATTTTTCTGACAGTGGTCAGGAAATCAAAGCTTCTTGCCTCTCTCTGCAATCGACTGTTCGGCCATAAGCGGCTCATTGTATGGAGGTAATTCGTCTGATGTTTGCTTCCATGGACATCATTATGTTTGTTCGATTCCATTTGAGAGCTCTGCAGTCTTGCATGCTCAGACAATGGAACGGAGACCATTCGGATTTGCCTCAGAGAAGGTTCTGAATAGCTCAGTAGGTAGCATACTGAACTAAGGACCAGGAGACACAGGTTCAAATCCAGCACAGAAACTCTTATCAGCAATCACACACATAACCTGATGTGGTTATTTGGATAGATCTAGATCAGTTGACAATAGACTCTCTTCCGTGTGGTTTTTTCAGGAGCATCTGTTCCAGGGCACATGTTTCTGGAGACCTTCTGGGATGATTATAACATGGACACCAGCCTACTGGGCTTGGGAGCTGTCAAGGACCTTTTACAATGCTTTGATGGCTTGACCTCAGTTGTGCCCGGTTTATCATGTTCCAGTCGGACTACATATCTTCACCAGGAAGGAACTCTGTGTTGCTTAGCCATGAGGTAGCTCGGATTGTTCAGTGGGCGGTAGCTCACAATTGCTGTTTATCTGCCATCCACATTCCAGGAGTGGACAACTGGGAAGCGGATTTTCTGAGCAGACAGACATTTTAACCCGGGGAGTGTACACTTTTTCCAGAGGTGTTCTCCAGGTTAACCCTCGAATGGGGGGTGCCGGAGCTTGATCTGATAGCGTCTCGACAGAACCCCAAGCTTACAAGGTACGGATCAAGGTCAAGAGATCCGCAGGATAGATGATAGATGTTCTGGTGGTTCTTTGGGATTTCAGGCTGGCATACCTGTTTTCCTCCATTGGCACTCCTTCCACGAATTATTGCTTGTATCAAACGGGAGAAAGCATTGGTGATTCTAATAGTCCCTGTGTGGCCTCGCAGGATCTTGTATGCGGTCCTAGTGGAGATGTCGTCTCTTCCACCTTGGAGATTGCCTCTGAGAAAGGACCTTCTAATTCAGGGTCTCTACAACCAAATCTCATTTCTCTGTACCTGTTTGTTTGGAGATTGAATGCTTAGTTCTGTTTAAGCGTGGTTCTTCTGAGTCGGTCATTGAAACCATGATTCAGGCTCACAAGCCTGTTACTAGAAAGATTTACCATAAGATATGGCGTAAATATCTTTATTGGTGTGAATCCAAGGGCCACTCTGGGAGTAGGGTCAGAATTCCTAGGATTTTGTCCTTTCTCCAGGTAGGTCTGGAGAAGGGTTTGTCAGTCAGTACTCTGAAGGGTCAGATTTCTGCATTATCTATTTGGCTACACAAGTGTCTGGCGGACGTGCCAGATGTTAAATCTTTTTGTCAGGCCTGTGTTTAAGTCTTGCTCCTCCCTGGAGCCTTAACCTTGTTCTTAAGGTTCTGCAGCAGGCTCCGTTTGAGCCATTGCATTCCATAGATATTAAGTTGTTATCTTGGAAGGTTGTTTTCTTTGCTTCTCTTCTGCTTGGAGAGTCTTGGAACTCTCGGCTTTGCAGTGTGATTCACCGTATCTTATCTTTCATACTGATAAGGAGGTTTTTCGTACCAAGTTAGGTTTCCTTCCTAAATTGGCTTCAGATACGAATCTTAATCAGGACATTGTTGTTCCTTCTCTATGTTCTAATCCTTCTCATACAGAACGTTTGTTACACAACTTGGATGTTGTGCATGTTTTAAAATTTTATTACAGGCAACTTAGGATTGTCGCCAGTTTCTGCCCTGTTTGTTTGTTTCTCTGGGAAACGTAAAGGTCAGAAAGCTACTGCTACCTCTCTTCTATTTGGTTGAGAAGTATAATTGTTTTACTTATGAGACTGCTGGTCAGCAGCCTCCTGAGAGAATTACGGCTCATTCCTCGAGGGCTGCTTCTTCTTCTTGGGCTTTCAAAAATGAAGCTTCTGTGGAACAAATTTGCAAGACTGTAACTTGGTGCTCTCTACATACTTTTTCAAAATTTTACAAATGTGATTCTTTTGCCTCAGCTGAGGTTTCTTTTGGGAGAAAGGTTCTTCAAGCTGTGGTGCCTTCTGTTTAGGTCTCCCTGTCTTGTCCCTCCCTAGTCATCTGTGTCCTCTAGCCTGGGTATTGGTTCCAAACAGTAAATGATGATGTTGTAGACTCACCATATCTTAGGAAAGAAAACAAAATTTTGCTTACCTGATAAATTTCTTTCTTTCCGGATATGGTGATTCCATGACCCCGCCCTTTATTTTAAGACGGTTATTTTTTACTAAACCTCAGGCACCTCTACACCTTATGTTACTCCTGTTTCTCCTTTTCCCTTTGGTCGAATGACTGGGGTTTGTGGGAAGGGAAGTGATACTTAACAGGGATACTTAACATCGTTGTTGTGGTGCTCTTTTCCTCCTCCTGCTGGCCAAGAGTGATATTCCCAATAGTAAATGATGACATCATGGACTCGCCATATCTGGAAATTAATAGATTTATCAGGTAAGCATAAATTTTGTTTTTCTAATATTGGGTCAGTGACTAAAATATGTGTCAGGCTTTTCCTTTATATACCATTTACCTTATTTAAAGAATGATACTTCAACCAGTCTTATTAAAGGATGAATTTATTAAATTACAGATCTATACATGAGTGGTGAGAAGCAAAACTTACAAGGCTTTATTCTTTCTATTATATCTACACTATAATGTGTGCATGCAAAGGAAGATGAAGTCTACCTAGGTGTATTTGTCCTTCCCTTTTCCTCTTTCCAAGCTGCTTCTCAAAACATATTTATAGCCAAACAGCCACACCATGAAGACAGCCCCAGCCAATCATATCCATTCATCATCTGTTTTATAACAATTCCTCTGTCGAGTTAACTGCCTGTAGATGTTGCTGTTCTCGTATAGGAAATTAATTTTCCTAATGCCATCTGACCTTGGTGACCCATCCCAGGACTGACCTTATCTGAGTCCTTTTGAAGATTTATGACCCCCTTGTCCTGTGTCCTTTGAAGCTTTATGACATTTGATTTTCTGTCTTCAGGAAGGAGAGCAGGTCTCACCTGCTTTATCTACATTGGATGGTAGCCTTTGATCCTTCTGTGCAGGACTTGGGGGTTGAGTTGCTTGATATCATCTCTTGGAAACTAGTTTATTCAAAAGGGTTTAGCTTTCCTTACTATATCAAAATGTGATTTTTCAGTTATACAGTTAAAAAAAAAAAAAATATATATATATATATATATATATATATATATATATATATATATATATATATATATATATAATTTTTTTTTTTTTTTTTTTTTTTTTAATTATATTATATTTTTCATATCTTTAGCAGTTTTACAATTTGCATTTTGAGAATGGTTAATCTTGTTACATATTGTGATATAAGTTGCAGTGACTTACTTTATATAAAAAATAAAAGGGACAGTTTACTCAAAAACTTTAATTTCTTCTTAAAGACACGATGAGTCCACGGATCATCTTCATTACTTATGGGATATTCACTTCCTGGTCAGCAGGAGAGGCAAAGAGCACCACAGCAGAGCTGTTAAATAGCTCCTCCCTTCCCTCCCACTCCAGTCATTCTCTTTGCCTACGTTAGTGATAGGAGCAGGTAAAGTGAGGTGTTAGTTTAGATTCTTCAATCAAGAGTTTTTTATTTTATGAGTAGTGCCAGAGAGTGCTACTTTGTTCTGGGGTGTAGCCGTAGTCCATATTAGTCTCTACAGTAGAGCTCTGGTGGTTTTAGAGCTATGGGAACTGGTGGGACATAATTCTCACTGCGCCTCCCATTTTCAGCTGCCCCATATCCTTCAACCTGAGATCCATACTAACTCAGCATTGCTTATCGTTCAGGCCAATGTGAGGGAGAGGACCTCTCAAGCTTGGGAACTGCCCTACTGCCAGGCAGTGTTTGAGGTAAGTGCTGCCTTTTTCTGTGATCTAAGGAGTCTCAGTGTTTGTTTCATTAGCACTACGGTACATAAGGGGTTAATGGTAAACCTTACTTATGTGGGACAGTTTCAGACTTTCAGAAGGGAAGTCTTACTTGGGCAGTGATTTGGTGCTGGCACTGGGGCTGGAGTTGTGTTAAGTTTATTTTCACTAAAATGGAGGGCTCTGGTGGTTTCACTTTATTTTTTTCCCTGAGAGGGAAGCAGAGACTTGCAGCACGCCCACAAAGGGCGGGACTTCTGTTTTTTGGAGCCTCTGCTTGTAGCACTATTTCCAAGCAGTTGCAGGTCTTCAGATGTGCTGTACTCGGGTTTATCTGTGCTAGAGCAGCATGTAGAACACTTTTCATGCGCTTTTAGCACAGATGCGGTCCTAGTTCGGTTTTTCTGGCAGGTTGCAGTAACGGCTCGTTTCTACAAGGGATCCGGTAGCATTGGTTAAGGTAGGAGCACCTCAGCAGGTTGCTGTGGTGCAGAGGTTTGCTAATTTTGCTGTAGTTACAAAACGGTTAGAAAATTTAAGCAATAATTAGTTTGTCAATAGAAAGAAAAACTGTTTAAATTTAAAGAGACAGTAACTGTTTGTGATCATTTTATTTTATTGTTATTCCCAGTATTTTTTCTGCTCAATACCAATATTTTATGTGAAAATATGGACCAAGATGAGGTGCAAGCTGTTACATGTGCTTTATGTCTTGATGCAAATGTGGAACCACCAATCCCTTTCTGTCCTACATGTATTGAAGGACTGTGAATTTTAGGGATAACATTTTTGCTGAGCCAATCTCCTCTCAGACAGATGTTGTCCAAGAGTCCTCTGATGAGGGTCAATTTATGCAGCAACTTTCTCCCCAAGTGTCCCAGAAATTATCGCCCTCACCAGCAGTGCCCTGCATGTCTACTGTAGTTCCTTCTGGAATTTCACTACAGGACATAGCTTCTCTTATGTCTACTACTATCTCTGATGCTCTGTCTGCCTTTCCAATGTTGCAGGGCCATCGCAAAAGAAAGTCCATTTCTGCAGTTAGCAAGGTTTCTGATGCTGTGGTAGCTATCTCAGAAGTCTCTTCTCACAGATCTGAGGAAGAGTTTCCTGCTCTGGCATCTGAAGGAGAAATCTCAGATTTGGAGGAGGTGTTACCTTTGACTGACTCAGAAGTGGTATCTTTCAGGTTTAAACTGGAACATCTTCGTCTCTTACTTAGAGAGGTTTTAATTACCCTAGATGATTGTGACTCCACAGTGATGGTTGTCCTCCCAAAGTCTAGCAAATTAGACAGATATTATGAGGTACTTTCCTTTACAGATGTTTTTTCCAGTTCCTAAGAAGTCCTCTGAAATTATTAATAGAGAATGGGAGAGACCTGGTATTCCTTTCTCTCCTTCTCCTATTTTCAAGAAGATCTTTCCTATAGCCGACTCAGTTAAAGAGGTTAGGCAAACTGTTCCTAAGGTAGAAGGAGCTGTTTCAACCTTGGCTAAGAGAACTACTATCCCTATAGAGGATAGCTGTGCTTTTAAAGATCCGACGGGAAATTAGAGTGTCTACTCAAGAAAATTTATGTTCACCAGGGTATGCAGTGGCAACCGGCGGCGGTCTGTATAACTACCGTCATGAGTCCGGCACCCTACTGGTTTGATGCTCTGGCTGATGCCCTCAAGGCAAGAAACTCCCTTGGACGAGATCCAGGACAGGACAAAGGCTCTTAAGCTAGCTAATGCCTTTATCTCGGATGCCACCCTTCAAGTTATTAAGTTGGGGGCCAAAATTTTAACCTTCTCTATCTTGGCTCGCAGGGCCTTCTGGCTGAAACCTTGGTCTGCAGACATTTCATCTAAGTCAAAGCCTCTAGCTGTCCCTTACAAGGGGAAGACCCTGTTTGGTCCTGAGCTGAAAGAGGTTATTTCTGACATTACGGGAGGTAAGGGTCACCTTCTCCCTCAGAACAAAAAGATTAGGCAAAAAGGAAGACAAAGTAATTTCCTTTCGCAACTTCAAGGGATTCTCTTCTTCTTCTCCCTCAACTAAGCAGGAACAAGCTAAATCTAATTGGAGACCCGCTCAATCTTGAAATAAGGGTAAGCAATCCAAGAAGGCGGCCAATGACTCCAAGACATCATGAAGGTTTTGCCCCTGATCCGTTACAAATGGATCTGGTAGGGGGTAGACTTTCTTTTTTCGCTCAAGCCTGGGTTTTGGGACGTTCAGGATCCCTGGGCTATAAAAATAGTGTCTCAGGGATAGACACTGGAGTTAAAAATTTGTCCTCCCAGGGGCAGGTTTCTAATTTCAAGGTTATCTGCAGACCAGACAGAAAGAGAGGCATTCTTACATTGTGTAGAAGACCTCTTAGCTCTGGGAGTGATGGTTCCCGTTCCACCTCAAGATCAAGGTATGGGATTCTATTCCAATCTGTTTGTGGTTCCCAAGAAAGAAGGAACCTTCAGACCAATTCTAAACCTCAAGAGTCTAAACAAGTTTCTCAGAATACCGTCCTTCAAGATGGAAACTATTCGTTCCATCCTTCCCTTGATCCAGGATAGTCCAGTTTATGACAACAGTAGATTTAAAGGACGCGTACCTGCATGTTCCCATTCACAGGGATCATCATAGGTTCTTAAGGTTTGCCTTTCTAGACAAGCATTTCCAGTTTGTGGCTCTTCCTTTCGGTCTTGCCATGGCTCCCAGAATCTTCACAAAGGTTCTGGGGTCTCTTCTTGTGGTGCTTCGTTCAAGAGGCATTGCGGTGGTGCCGTATCTGGAGGATATCCTAGTTCAGGCGCAGTCCTTTCACCTAGCAAAATCACACACGGACCTGGTAGTGGCTTTCCTAAGGTCACACGGGTGGAAGGTGAATCTAGAAAAGAGCTCTTTAGTTCTTCATACAAGAGTGACTTTTCTAGGGACCATCATAGACTCTCTGTCTATAAAGATTTTTCTGACAGAAGTCAGGAAATTAAAGATCATCGATACTGGTCGAGCTCTGCAATCTTCTTCTCGTCCTTCTGTGGCCCAGTGCATGGAGTTTATAGGTCTGATGGTAGCAGCAATGGACATTGTCCTGTTTTCTCACTTTCATCTCAGAGCTCTGCAGTTGGACATGCTCAAACAATGGAATGGAGATTATTTGGACTTGTCCCCTCAACTTCTATTGGCACAGGAGACAAGGGAGTCTCTTCTTTGGTGGTTGTTTCTAGATCATCTCTCCCAGGGAATATGTTTTCACAGACCATCCTGGGAGATTGTGACAACAGATGCCAGCCTTCAGGGGTGGGGAGCAGTTTGGGGCTCCCTAAGGACTCAGGGGATTTGGTCTCAGACAGAGTCTCTTTTGCACATAAACATTCTGGAACTGAGAGCGATCTACAATGCTCTCCTGACCTGGCCTCAACTAGCTTAGGTTCAGTTTATCAGGTTCCAGACGGACAACATAACGTTAGTGGCCTACATCAATCATCAGGGAGGAACAAGGAGTTCCTTGGCGATGACAGAGGTTTCCAAAATAATTCAGTGGGTGGAGGCCCACATCCCAGGGGGGGACAACTGGGAGGTGGATTTTCTGAGCAGACCTTTCATCCGGGGGAGTGGGAACTTCATCCGGACGTGTTCTCCAGTCTGATCCTCAAATGGGATCAGCCAGAGTTGGATCTCATGGCATCCAGGCAGAATGCCAAACTTCCCAGGTACGGGTCGAGATC
Source organism: Bombina bombina (assembly GCF_027579735.1). Classification (NCBI taxonomy): domain Eukaryota; kingdom Metazoa; phylum Chordata; class Amphibia; order Anura; family Bombinatoridae; genus Bombina; species Bombina bombina. Next base: position 1,046,853,057 of record NC_069502.1, read on the forward strand.
CAGAGATCCTCAGGCGGAGCTGATAGATGCTCTGGCGGCCCCTTGGTCCTTCAAACTAGCATATCTGTTTCCTCCGTTTGCTCTCCTTCCGCGAGTGATTGCCCGGATCAAACAGGAAAGGGTTTCGGTGATTCTCATAGCACCGGCCTGATCTCGCAGGATCTGGTATGCAGACCAGGTGGAGATGTCGTCTCTACCTCCTTGGAGGCTTCCGCTTCGAAAGGACCTTCTGATTCATGGACCCTTCCGTCATCCAAATCTAGATTCTCTGAAGCTGACTGCTTGGAGATTGAACGGTTGATTCTAGCCAAGCGAGGTTTTTCTGATTCAGTCATAGACCCTTTGATTCAGGCTCATAAGCCTGTCACTAGAAAGATTTATCACAAGATTTGGCGTAAATACCTTTATTGGTGTGAATCCAAGGGCTACTCCTGGAGTAGAGTTAGGATTCCTAGGATTTTATCTTTTCTCCAGGAAGGATTGGAGAAAGGATTATCTACAAGTTCTTTAAAGGGTCAAATTTCAGCATGATCTATTTTGTTACACAAGCGTATAGCTGATGTCCCTGATGTTCAGTCTTTTTGTCAGGCCTTAACCAGAATTAGGCCTGTGTTTAGACCAGTTACTCCTCCATGCAGTCTTAATTTAGTTCTCAAGGTTCTTCAAGGGGTACCGTTTGAACCTATGCATTCCTTAGATATCAAGTTATCTTGGAAGGTTTTATTTTTGGTAGTGATTTCCTCTGCTCGTAGAGTGTCTGAGCCTTCAGCATTACAATGTGAGCCCCCTTACCTTATTTTTCATGTGGATAAGGTTGTCTTACGTACGAAATTTGGATTTCTTCCCAAGGTTGTTTCTGATCGGAACATTAATCAGGAAATTGTTGTACCTTCCTTGTGTCCTAATCCTTCTAAGGAGAGGCTCTTACACAATTTGGATGTAGTTCGTGCTTTAAAGTTTTATTTACAGGCAACTAAAGACTTTTGCCAGTCTTCCTCTTTGTTTGTGGTATTTTCAGGCAAACGTAGGGGACAGAAAGCTACGGCTGTTTCTTTCTTTTTGGCTGAAGAGTATTATACGTTTGGCTTATGAAACTGCTGGACAGCAGCCTCCTGAGGGGATTACGGCTCATTCCACTTGGGCTGTTGCTTCCTAGGGGGGTAGTTATCAAGCCGTCTACTTTTCTGGCTTCGCCGGCCCAATACGCCCGCCTAAGCTCGCCTACCTTCGCCGCCGCGGACCTGAAAAAATACGCCTAAGTTATCAAATAAAGCTGTCAAAAAGCTTTTTCCCAGCTTTATTGCTAGCCTGTCACTAAGCACTCACACTAAACTACACTGTTCTACCCCCTATACCGGCACCCCCGGAGCCTCCCGCAACTAAATAAAGTTACTAACCCCTAAACCGCCGCTCCTAGACCCCGCCGCAACTCTTATAAATGTATTAACCCCTAAACCGCCGCTCCCGGACACCGCTGCCACCTACAGTATACCTAGTAACCCCTATCCTGCCCCCCCTACACCGTCGCCCTCTATTATAAAATTATTAACCCCTATCCTGCTGATCTCGCACCTCTCCGCAACTAAATAAATAGTTTAACCCCTAAACCGCCGCTCCATGAACCCGCCGCAACCTATATTAAACCTATTAACCCCTATCCTGCCCCCCTACACCGTCGCCACCTATAATAAATTTATTAACCCCTATCCTGCCCCCCACTACGCCGCCGCCACTGTAATAAAATTATTAACCCCTAAACCTAAGTCTAACCCTAACGCCCCCCTAACTTAAATATTAATTAAATAAATCTAAATAAATTAACTCTTATTAACTAAATGAATCCTATTTAAAACTAAATACTTACCTTTAAAATAAACCCTAATATAGCTACAATATAAATAATAATTATATTCTAGCTATCTTAGGATTTATTTTTATTTTACAGGTACCTTTCAATTTATTTTAACTAGGTACAATAGCTATTAAATAGTTATTAACTATTTAATAGCTTACCTAGCTAAAATAAAGAGAAATTTACCTGTGAAATAAATCCTAACCTAAGTTACAATTACACCTAACACTACACTATACTTTAATAAATTATTCCTATTTAAAAATAAATACTTACCTGTAAAATAAACCCTAAGATAGCTACAATATAATTAATATTTAAATTATAGCTATCTTAGGATTTATATTTATTTTACAGGTAACTTTGTATTTATTTTAGCTAGTTAGAATAGTTATTAAATAGTTATTAACTATTTAATAACTACCTAGCTAAAAGAAATACAAAATTACCTGTAAAATAAATCCTAACTTAAGTTACAATTAAACCTAATACTACACTATCATTAAATTAATTAAATAAACTACCTACAAATAACTACAATTAAATACAATTACATAAACTAACTAAAGTACAAAAAATAAAAAAAGCTAAGTTACAAAAAATAAAAAAATAAGTTACAAACATGTTAAAAATATTACAACAATTTTAAGCTACTTACACCTAATCTAAGCCCCCTAATAAAATAACAAACCCCCCCAAAATAAAAAAATGCCCTACCCTATTCTAAATTAAATAAATTTCAAAGCTCTTTTACCTTACCAGCCCTTAAAAGGGCCATTTGTGGGGGCATGCCCCAAAGAAAACAGCTCTTTTGCCTGTAAAAGAAAAATACAACCCCCCCCCAACATTAAAACCCACCACCCACATACCCCTAATCTAACCCAAACCCCCCTTACAAAAACCTAACACTAATCCCCTGAAGATCATCCTACCTTGAGTCGTCTTCACTCAGCCGAGCCACCGATGGAACTGAAGAGGACATCCGGAGCGGAAGAAGTTAATCCTCCAAGCGGCGCTGAAGAAATCTTCCATCCGATGAAGTCATCATCCAGGCGGCGCTGAAGAAAAGTCTTCGATCCGGCCGATGTCATCTTCAAAGAGGCGCTGAAGAGGTCTTCTATCCGGGCGAAGTCATCTTCCAAGCCGGGTCTTGAATCTTCCTTCCGCCGACGCGGAACCACCTTCTTCACCGACGGACTACGACGAATGACGGCTCCTTTAAGGGACGTCATCCAAGATGGCGTCCCCTCAATTCTGATTGGCTGATAGGATTCTATCAGCCAATCGGAATTAAGGTAGGAAAATCTGATTGGCTGATGGAATCAGCCAATCAGATTCAAGTTCAATCCGATTGGCTGATCCAATCAGCCAATCAGATTGAGCTCGCATTCTATTGGCTGATCGGAACAGCCAATAGAATGCGAGCTCAATCTGATTGGCTGATTCCATCAGCCAATCAGATTTTTCCTACCTTAATTCCGATTGGCTGATAGAATCCTATCAGCCAATCGGAATTGAGGGGACGCCATCTTGGATGACGTCCCTTAAAGGAGCCGTCATTCGTCGTAGTCCGTCGGTGAAGAAGGTGGTTCCGCGTCGGCGGAAGGAAGATTCAAGACCCGGCTTGGAAGATGACTTCGCCCGGATAGAAGACCTCTTCAGCGCCTCTTTGAAGATGACATCGGCCGGATCGAAGACTTTTCTTCAGCGCCGCCTGGATGATGACTTCATCGGATGGAAGATTTCTTCAGCGCCGCTTGGAGGATTAACTTCTTCCGCTCCGGATGTCCTCTTCAGTTCCATCGGTGGCTCGGCTGAGTGAAGACGACTCAAGGTAGGATGATCTTCAGGGGATTAGTGTTAGGTTTTTGTAAGGGGGGTTTGGGTTAGATTAGGGGTATGTGGGTGGTGGGTTTTAATGTTGGGGGGGGGGTTGTATTTTTCTTTTACAGGCAAAAGAGCTGTTTTCTTTGGGGCATGCCCCCACAAATGGCCCTTTTAAGGGCTGGTAAGGTAAAAGAGCTTTGAAATTTATTTAATTTAGAATAGGGTAGGGCATTTTTTTATTTTGGGGGGGTTTGTTATTTTATTAGGGGGCTTAGATTAGGTGTAAGTAGCTTAAAATTGTTGTAATATTTTTAACATGTTTGTAACTTATTTTTTTATTTTTTGTAACTTAGCTTTTTTTTTTTTGTACTTTAGTTAGTTTATGTAATTGTATTTAATTGTAGTTATTTGTAGGTAGTTTATTTAATTAATTTAATCATAGTGTAGTATTAGGTTTAATTGTAACTTAAGTTAGGATTTATTTTACAGGTAATTTTTGTATTTCTTTTAGCTAGGTAGTTATTAAATAGTTAATAACTATTTAATAACTATTCTAACTAGCTAAAATAAATACAAAGTTACCTGTAAAATAAATATAAATCCTAAGATAGCTATAATATAATTATTAATTATATTGTAGCTATCTTAGGGTTTATTTTACAGGTAAGTATTTATTTTTAAATAGGAATAATTTATTAAAGTCTAGTGTAGTGTTAGGTGTAATTGTAACTTAGGTTAGGATTTATTTCACAGGTAAATTTCTCTTTATTTTAGCTAGGTAAGCTATTAAATAGTTAATAACTATTTAATAGCTATTGTACCTAGTTAAAATAAATTGAAAGGTACCTGTAAAATAAAAATAAATCCTAAGATAGCTAGAATATAATTATTATTTATATTGTAGCTATATTAGGGTTTATTTTAAAGGTAAGTATTTAGTTTTAAATAGGATTCATTTAGTTAATAAGAGTTAATTTATTTAGATTTATTTAATTAATCTTTAAGTTAGGGTTAGACTTAGGTTTAGGGGTTAATAATTTTATTACAGTGGCGGCGGCGGCGGCGTAGTAGGGGGCAGGATAGGGGTTAATAAATTTATTATAGGTGGCGACGGTGTAGGGGGGGCAGATTAGGGGTTAATAAATTTATTATAGGTGGCGACGGTGTAGGGGGGGCAGGATAGGGGTTAATACATTTAATATAGGTTGCGGCGGGTTCAAGGAGCGGCGGTTTAGGGGTTAATACATTTATTATAGTTGCGGTGGGCTCCGGGAGCGGCGGTTTAGGGGTTAATATGTATAGAGTAGCTTGCGGTGGGCTCCGGGAGCGGCGGTTTAGGAGGTAATAACTTTATTTAGTTGTGGCGGTGTAGGGGGGGTCAGATTAGTGGTGTTTAGACTCGGGGTACATGTTAGGGTGTTAGGTGTAGACAGCTCCCATAGGAATCAATGGGATGTCTGTCAGCAGCGAACTTGTACTTTCGCTATGGTCAGACTCCCATTGATTCCTATGGGATCCGCCGCCTCCAGGGGTGGCGGATTGAAAACCAGGTACGCTGGGCCGTAAAAGTGCCGAGCGTACCTGCTAGTTTTTTGATAACTAGCAAAAGTAGTGAGAATGTGCCGCACTTGTGTGCGGAACATCTGGAGTGACGTAAGAATCGATCTGTGTCGGACTGAGTCCGGCGGATCGATGCTTACGTCACAAAATTCTACTTTTGCCGGTCTCGAGCCTTTGATAACTAAGGCGAATCAGCCTCGCCACAAATACGCTGCGGAATTCCAGCGTATTTGAGGTTGACGGCTTGATAACTAGGCCCCAGTATGTGCATTCAAAAATGAAGCTTCTGTGGAACAGATTTGCAAGGCTGCAACTTGGTCTTCTCTTCACACTTTTACAAAATTTTGATATTTAATTATATTAGTTTTTTTCGGCTGAGATGGCTTTTGGGAGAAAGGTTCTTCATGCCAGTGGTGCCTTCCGTTTAGGTATCCTGTCTTGTCCCTCCCATATCATCCGTGTACTCTAGCTTGGGTATTGTATCCCATAAGTAATGAAGATGATCCGTGGACTCATTGTGTCTTTAAGAAGAAAAGAACATTTATGCTTACCTGATAAATTTGTTTCTTCTTAGACACGATGAGTCCACGGCCCGCCCTGTCATTTCTAGACAGGATGTTTTTTATTGTAAACTTCAGTCACCTCTGCACCTTGGCTTTTCCTTTCTCGTCCTAACTTCGGTCGAATGACTGGAGTGTGAGGGAAGGGAGGAGCTATTTAACAGCTCTGCTGTGGTGCTCTTTGCCTCTCCTGCTGACCAGGAAGTGAATATCCCATAAGTAATGAAGATGATCCGTGGACTCATTGTGTCTAAGAAGAATCAAATTTATCAGGTAAGCATTAATTTTCTTTTGTTCCCAATTTTTCCTGCTGGAGTGTATTAAATTGTTTAGAAACAGCTCTTTAGCCTTTATATTTACATTTGAAAAAGCTGATTTTGCCTGTAGATCTGATCATACTGCAAGCTTAGCCTATTTTAATGGGCTGTGGTTTCAAAGACAAAATCCAGCTATTTATTTTACAAAAATAAGCAATTTCTATACATTTTGTACGCGGCAACTGGTATAACAAGTCATGGGGAACACATTCAGGGAAAAACAATTAACTGTCCCTTTAATTTCCCACAGTTGTCTTCTTGGTTTCAGATGAAAATCTTTCCAAATTGGAAAAAGTGTTTTCTCAGTCCATGATTTGAAGAAAAAAAATTACTTAAAAAAAAATAAAGAAATCTTAATGAGCAAACCTGCCCAGTAAACGCATCATGCACATATAAAAATAGCGTCCGGATTAGTTAACTTGTATTGGATTGCAAAAGGTTTCTTTTGCATATGTACTTTTTTATTACATGCTGTTCAAAGGGATCAATTGAAAGACATGAAAACATAATTTATGTAAGAACTTACCTGATAAATTCATTTTTTTCATATTGGCAAGAGTCCATGAGCTAGTGACGTATGGGATATACAATCCTACCAGGAGGGTTAAAGTTTCCCAAACCTCAAAATGCCTATAAATACACCCCTCACCACACCCACAACTCAGTTTAACGAATAGCCAAGTAGTGGGGTGATATAAAAAGGAGTAGAAAGCATCAAAAAGGAACTGGAAATATAATTGTGCTTTATACAAAAAATCATAACCACCATAAAAAGGGTGGGTCTCATGGACTCTTGCCAATATGAAAGAAATTAATTTATCAGGTAAGTTCTTACATAAATTATGTTTTCTTTCATGTAATTGGCAAGAGTCCATGAGCTAGTGACGTATGGGATAGCAATACCCAAGATGTGAAACTCCCACAGAAGAGTCAAAAGGCGCGCAACGCAAATTGCCGCCTCCTGTAGACCCGCCCATAAGTCTTCTCCCAGTTGGTCTATTTTTATATAAGTGAAACCGCCGGGAGAATGGAACCACCAAATTGCCTAAATAAAATTTTAAGCCCCAGTGCCTGTGTTCAACTGTCTACACCAAAGAGCCTCCCCTGAGCCTTTGTATGTGTCCCTTCTAATAAAGTGCCTTTTTATTCTGAGTCTTCTTATCCCCCAGAAAATAAATTAAGCACTTACCTCCTCATCTGCCTGACAGCAAGGCAGCTCCCAGGTTTGAGAGGTCCTCACCCTCTGAAAAGAAAGAACTGACTAAGTAATATTATCCAGTCTGTCAGGGCTAGTGCAGCATCAGTATATGGGAGTCGCAGTGAGAATTATTTCCCACAAGTTCCCATTGCTCTAAAGCCACCACTGCTCTACTGAAGAGACTGATATGGACTACGGCTACACCCTAGGACAAAGCAGCACAATCTTGCACCACTTTAAAAATAATAAACTCTTGTTTGGAGATCTCTTTCTAACACCTAACTTTACCACTTCCTTGCTCTAACATAGGCAAAAAGAATGACTGGGGTTGGAGGGAAGGGAGGTGATATTTAACAGCTTGGCTGTGGTGCCCTTTGCCGACTCCTGCTGGGCAGGAGGGATATTCCCAGTAGTAATTAAATCCACACCCAAAAGAATAAGTTTTTCTCATGAATGCAAAGAAAAAACTTAAAACCTAAGCAGAGGAATCAAACTGAAACAGCTGCCTGAAGAACTTTTTCTACCAAAAACTGCTTCCGAAGAGGCAAATACAACAAAACTGTAGAATTTAGTAAATGTATGCAAAGAAGACCAAGTTGCTGCTTTGCAAATCTGATCAACTGAAGCTTCATTCTTAAAAGCCCACAAAGTAGAATGAGCTGTGATTATCTGAGGCTTGGCCTGACCCAATTCCTAATAAGTCTGATGAATTAAAAGCTTTAACCAAGATGCAAAGGAAATGGCAGAAGCTTTCTAACCTTTCCTAGAACCAGAAAAGACAACAAATAGATAGGGATGAGTTAATATTTAATGTAAAGTTAGCAGGTTTTTAGGTTTAGGGGTTAATAGCTTCATTTAGTTTATGGCGATGTGGGGGGCTGGTGGTTTAATGGTTAATAGGTTTAGTAAGTGGTAGTGATGTGGGAGGCCAGGGGTTTAGGGGTTAATACATTTATTTAGTTGCGGAGGGGTCTGGGAGCGGCGGGATAGGGGTTAATAACTGATTTGCAGTGGGCTCCGGGAGCAGCGGGATGAGGGTTAATAACTTTATTAGAGTTGCAGTGGGCTCTGGGAGCGGAGGGATAGGGGTTAACACATTTATTTAGTTGCGGCGGGATAAGGATTAATAACTTTATTTAGTTGCGGTGGGCTCCGGGAGCGTCCGAATAGTGGTTAATAACTTTATTTAGGTTGCGGCAATGTCGTGGGCGGCAGATTATGGGTGTTTAGACTCGGGGCTTATGTTAGGGTGTTAGGTGTAAACGTTACTAGTTTTCTACCATAGAAATCAATGGGATATCGGGCAGCATGGGCTTTCGCTGCTTTTAGACTTCCATTGATTCCTATGGCATCCGCGACCTCCAAGGTGGTGAATTGAAAACCAGGTATGCTGAGCCGGTATAGTGGCGAGCGTACCTGTTAGACGTTTGATAACTTGCAAAAGTTGTCAGATAGTGCCGAATTTGTATTCGGAACATCTGTAATGACGTAAGCATCGATCTGTGTCGGATTGAGACTGGTTAATTGTATGTTACGTCACAGATTTCAACTTTTGCCAGTCTGTAGGCTTTGATAAATAGGTCGAATCAGGCTTGCCGCAATTACGCTGCGGAATTCCAGCGTATTTGCGGTTGACGGCTTCATAAATATCCCTCATAGACTAGAAGTCTTCCTGAAACCTTTAGTAGCTTCAACATAATATTTCAAAGCTCTTACAACATTCAGAGAATGTAAGGATCTCTCCAAAGAATTGTTAGGATTAGGACACAGAGGGGACAACAATTTCCCTATTAATATTGTTAGAATTCACAACCTTAGGTAGGAATTTAAATGAAGTCCGCAAAACTGCCTTATACTGAAGAAAAATCAGAAAAGGAGACTCACAAAAAAGAGCAGATAATTCTGAAACTCTTCTAGCAGAAGAGATAGCCAAAAGAAAGTAGTTAAATATCCAAGGAATGCATAGGCTCAAAAGAAGGAGCCTGTAAAGTCTTCAAAACCAAATTAAGACTCCAAGGAGGAGAAATAGATTTAATGACAGGCTTGATACGGACCAAAGCCTGTACAAAACAGTGAATATCAGGAAGCTTAGCAATCTTTCTTTGAAACAAAACAGAAAGAGCAGAGATTTGTCCCTTCAAGGAACTTGCAGACAAACCTTCATCCAAGCCATCCTGAAGAAACTGTAAAATTATAGGAATTCTAAAAGAATACCAGGAGAATTTATGAGAAGAACACCATGAAATATAAGTCTTCCAGACTTGATAATAAATCTTCCTAGATACAGATTTACGAGCCTGTAACATATTATCAATCACTGAGTCAGAGAAACCTCTATTATTAAGCACTAAGTGTTCAATTTCCATACCTTCAAATTCAATTATTTGAGATCCTGATGGAAAAACGGCCATTGAGACAGAAGGTCTGGTCCTAAAGGAAGTGGCCAAGGTTGGCAACTTGACATCCAGGCAAGATCCGCATACCAGAACCTGTGAGGCCATACTGGTGCTACCAGAAACACAAATGATTGTTCCATGATGATCTTGGAAATCACTCTTGGAAGAAGAACTAGAGGCGGGAAGATATAAGCAGGTTGGTAAAACCAAACGCATCCACCGACTCCACCTGAGAATCCCTGGACCTGGATAGGTACCTGGGAAGTCTCTTGTTTAGATGAAAAAACACATCTGGGTGGAGCAACCACTCCCCCGGATGTATAGTCTAACGACTGAGATAATCCTCTTCCCAATTGTCTACACCTGGGATATGTACCACAGGAATTAGACAAGAGCTGGATTCCACCCAAGAAAGTATCTACTATACTTCTTTCATAGCTAGGGGACTGTGAGTCCCACCCTGATGATTGACATATGCCACAGTTGTGATATTGTCTGTCTGAAAACAAATGAACGGTTCTCTCTTCAACAGATGCCAAACCCTGAAGAGCCCTGAAAATAGCACAGAGTTCTAAAATATTGATTGGTAATCTCTCCTCTTGAAATTTCCAAACCCCTTGTGCTGTCAGAGATCCCCAACCTGAAAGACTTGCATCTTTTGTGATTACAGTCCAGGTTAGACGAACAAAGGAGGCCCCTTGAACTATACGATGGTGATCTAACCACCAAGACAGAGAGAGTCGAACATTGGGATTTAAGGATATTAATTATGATATATTTATATAATCTCTGCACCATTGAATTAGCATACAAAGATGGAGAGGTCTCATATGAAGACGAGCAAAGGAGAACACGTCCGATGCTGCAGTCATGAGACCTAAAACTTCCATGCACATAGCTACTGAAGGGAAAAATTAAGACTGAAGTTTCCGACAAGCTGAAACCAATTTAATTTTTCTCTTGTCTGTTAGAGACAGAGTCATAGACACTGAATCTATCTGGAAACCTAAAAAGGTGACCCTTGTCTAAAGAATCAAGAAACTTTTTGGTAAATTGATCCGCTAACCATGTCTTTGAAGAAACAACACTAGATTTGTGTGAGATTCAAAATTTACAGATCCAGAACTGGCCTGAATGAATTCTTTCTTTAGGACAATGAATAGATTTGAATAAAACCCCAAACCCTGTTCCTGAACGGAACTGGTATGATTACCCCTGAAAGCTCTAGATCTGAAACACACTTCAGAAAAACCTGAACCTTCACTGGATTTGCTGGGACGCGTGAGAAAAAGAAGCTTCTCACAGGAGGTCTTACTCAGAATCCAATTCGATACCCTTGAGAGACAAAACTCTGAATCCATTGATTTTGGACAGAATCTGCCCAAATGTTCTGGTAAAATTTTAATCTGCCCCCACCAACTGAGCTGGAATGAGGGCCACACCTTCATGCAGACTTGGGGACTGGCTTTGGTTTTTTAAACGGCTTGGACCAAATAAATTGTTACCTTGGAAAGAAAGAGATAGTAATCTAGACTTAGATTCCATGTCAATATTCCAATATCTGAGCCACAAAGCCCTAACATCAATTTTGATGATATCAAAAAATGGCATCACAGATAAAATGATTAGCATGTTGAAGCAAGCGAACAATGCTAGACAATAAGGATCTGTTTCCTGTTGCGCTAAGCTTTCCAACCAAAAAGTTGATGCAGCTGCAACATCAGCCATTGAAATGGCAGGCCTGAGAAGACAACCATAATATAAATAAGCTTTCCTTAGATAAGATTCAAGTTTCCTATCTAAAGGATCCTTAAAGGAAGTACTACCTCCATAGGGATAGTAGTATGTTAGGTAAGAGTAGAAATAGCCCCATCAACTTTGGGGATTTGTTCCCAAAACTCTAATCTAACTGTTGGCAAAGGCTACAACTTTTAAAACCTAGAAGAAGGAAAAAGAAGTACCAGGCCTATTCTATTCCTTTGAAATCATATAAAAAATAACATCAGGAACTGGAATAACCTCTGGAGTAACCACAGGAGGTTTATAAACAGAATTTAAACGTTTACTAGTTTAAGTATCAAGAGGACTAGTTTCCTCAATATCCAAAGTAATCAACATCTCTAACAAGGAACAAATAATACTCTATCTTAAAGAGAAAAGTAGATTTGTCAGTGTCAATATCTGAGGTAGGATCTTCTGAATAAGATAGATCCTCATCAGAGGAGGATAATACAGTATGTTGTCGGTCATTTGAAATTTCATCAACTTTATGAGAAGTTTTAAAAAAAAAACTTATGTTTATTAGAAGGTGAAATAGCAGACAAAGCCTTCTAAATTGCAATAAAATCTTTTATATTTACAGGGATATCATGTACATTAGATGTTGAAGGAACAACAGGCATTGTACTAGTACTGATGGATACACTCTCTGCATGTAAAAGCTTATCATGACAACTGTTACATACCACAGCTGGAGATATAATCTCCACTAACTTACAACAGATACTTATCTTTGGTTGAACTGTTATCAGGCAGCAGGGTTCCAACAGTGGTTTCTGAGACAGGATCAGATTGAGACATCTTGCAAATGTAAGAGAAAAAAACAACATATAAAGCAAAACTGTCAATTTCCTTATATGGCGGTTTCAGGAATGGGAAAAAAATGCAAACAGCATAGCCCTCTGAGCATAGAAAAAAAAGCAAAAGGCATATAGGAAGTGGGGTTAAAATAATTAAATTATTTGGCGCCAAGTATGGCGCACAACGCAAAATGAACATTTTTTTGGCGCTAACAACTGCCATGATGTGAGTTGCGTCATTTCCAGATGACGCAACCTTGTGCAAGGAAACCTAACGTCAACTAACACGCCGGAAATATGAATTTGCGACACCGAACGTACCTTCATGCTAAGAATGACGCAATAAATATCAGCATTTTGCGACCTCGTGAGCCTAATTTTGCCCGCAAAAATTAAATGAAAAATAATCAATTTAAAGAAAAAGACTATACCCCAGATAAGAAAAAATAACTTCCTAAAAATGTTTTTCCTAATTTTAAAACTGATAGTCTGCAAAAGGAAATATACATAAACCTGACTCATGTCAAATATAAGTACAATACATATATTTAAAACTTTACTTTATAATAAAACATAAAGTGCCAAACCATAGCTGAGAGTGTCTCTTAAGTAATGAAAACATACTTACTGAAAGACACCCATCCACATATAGCAGATAGCCAAACCAGTACTGATACAGTTATCAGTAGAGGTAATGGAATATGAGAGTATATCGTCAATCTGAAAAAGGAGGTAGGAGATGAATCTCTACGACCGATAACAGAGAACTTTTGAAAAGATTTCCCACGAGGAAAACCATAAAATCAATAGGTGATACTCCCTTTACATCCCTCTGACATTCACTGTACTCTGAGAGGAATCGGGCTTCAAAATGCTGAGAAGCGCATATCACAGAAAAAAATCAAGCACAAACTTACTTCACCACCTCCATAGGGAGGCAAAGTTTGTAAAACTGATTTGTGGGTGTGGTGAGGGATGTGTTTATAGGCATTTTGAGGTTTGGGAAACTTTTCCCCTCCTGGTAGGATTGTATATCCCATACGTCACTTGCTCATGGACTCTTGCCAATTACATGAAAGAAATGTCATTTTAAAGGTACCAAATATATAAATCACTGCACTTTTTGATGCTGGAAGTTATTTAGTCTTTTAAAACAATTATCTTGAATTAGTAATTTACAGATTGTATGCTCTTATGAATTAAGATGGATCATTTTCGGATTAGAATATCTCTTTAAATTGGCCTAAATATGACATTTAGCTACATATTTAAGATACTAATTATTATTATATGAACTGTTTACATTGATGTTTAGTCTACCCTGTACTGTATGCTAATCCTATAGCACTGTACTTTGATTTGCTGTATAAGTTTTGATAATTTTATATCAACATTTCCTTGGCAGCTAATCTTTATTAAACATTTACAATTGCTATGTTTCTAGACTTCAGTCTTCTTATTTATTTTAATTGAAATATCATTGCAGTATTGGACCGATAAACGGGGAAAAATCTTCAAATTTAGGTTATGCCTCTTATACAAAGAAAAAAACTGTTGATCCATTTTTAGAAATCTGTTCCAAATACCTTTTTGTGTTGCTTTCTTGTAGGAGATAGTTCAGCATCTTATTGAGAACAGCACTACATTTCGCGACAAGACAGAATTTGCTCAAGAAAAGTACATAAAGAAGAAAAAGAAAAAGTAAGTTCTTACAGAAAAAAGTGCTTTAAAATCTGTAACCTGAATGTTCAGCAACCAATTCTTAGATGATCTGATTTGGTATTCATGTCACGTTGGTAACAAAGCAAACCACCTTCCTCCTGTTTATTTTAGGAACAGATCCGCTCGCACATTCTTGACAATTTTCACCCTCCTGCCCTAGACTTTTAATAGGCAGAGAATTTGTAATGTTACATGCTCTCAAAATAGCTCATGTTTGTCCCAACTTTTCCTCACTTTTAATGATTAAATAGATATCTCAGATAACTTAATGGGCCATTTTTTCTGATAAAACTGTTAAGCAGTGAGTACAAGTATACAATTTACATGCCCCTTCTGTTTATATTGTAGATGTGTACTCTGATTGTATGATATGTCATCTCTCAAGTATACATGTTATGGGCTGTTAAGTATTTTGCAATAAGCACGCAGATTACTAATATGTTTTTGGAATATTGATTAAAATGCTTTTTAAATATATGTATGTATGTATGTATGTATGTGTATGTATATATATATATATATATATATATATATATATATATATATATATATATATATGTGTGTGTGTGTATGTATATATATATATATATATTCACAGGACAGGTTCCACTCAGAACAGGCCTCGCCATGGTCGACTAAAGAAGTTGAGTGCACATGCTCAGCGTCATATCCAGAGGTTGTCTTTGGGAAATAGACGTATGAGTGCTGCCAACATTGCTGCAGAGGTTGAAGTGGTGGGGGGGTCAGCCTGTCCTTGCTCAGGCCATACGCCGCACACTGCATCAAATTAGTCTGCATGGCTGTCATCCCAGAAGGAAGCCTGCAAACAGTTTGCTGAAGACAAGCAGACTAAGAACATGGATTACTGGGACCATGTCCTGTGATCCGATGAGACCAAGATAAACTTATTTGCTTCAGATGGTGTCAAGCGTGTTTGGAAGCAACCAGGTGAGGAGTACAAAGACAAGTGTGTCTTGCCTACTGTCAAGTATGGTGGTGGGAGTGTCATGGTCTGGGCCTTCATGAGTGCTGCCAGCAGTGGGGAGCTACAGTTCATTGAGGGAACCATGAATGCCAACTTGTTCTGTGACATACTGAAGCAGAGCATGATCCCCTCTCTTCGGAGATTGGGCCGCAGGGCAGTATTCCAACATGATAACCACCCCAAACACACCTCCAAGATGACCACTGCCTTGCTAAAGAAGCTGATGGTAAAGGTGATGGACTTGCCAAGCATGTCTCCAGACCTAAACCCTATTGAGCATCTGGAGGTATCCTCAAACGGATGGTGGGGGAGCGCAAGGTCTCTAACATCCACCAGCTCCGTGATGTCGTCATGGAGGAGTGGAAGAGGACTCCAGTTGCAACCTGTGAAGCTCTGGTGAGCTCCATGCCCAAGAGGGTTAAGGCAGTGCTGGAAAATATTGATGGACACACAAAATATTGACACTTTGGGCCCAATTTGGACATTTCCACTTAGGGGTGTACTCACTTTTGTTGCCAACGGTTTAGACATTAATGGCTGTGAGTGAGTTATTTTGAGGGACAGCAAATTTACACTGTTATACAGGCTGTACACTCACTACATTGTAGCAAAGTGTCATTTCTTCAGTGTTGTCACATGAAAAGATATAATAAAATATTTACAAAAATGTGAGGGGTGTACTCACTTTTGTGAGATACTGTGTGTATGTATGTATGTGTGGAGATATATATATATATATATATATATATATATATATATATATATATATATATATATATATATATATATATATATTATCCAATTAGCACGTGTTCCAGCACTCCAGCTTCAAATACTGATGAAACACCTGGGTGCAATCCTCAATGGAATGTAGATAAGAGCTAGGAAAGGGGGGGCACTCTCAGGATTTATATACGTCAAAGTTAATTTATTGTTTTTCACAACAACATTAGTAAGTCATGAGGATAGGTCGATGTTTCGGCTTACATAGAAGCCTTCATCAAGACAAGTGAACAACTGTTAAATGAAAAAGAAAAAATAACAAAATTGAAAACACAAAACCAATACATAATCCCACCACCCAATTGTTTGCAGGCTGAAAAATAAAAAAATAATAAAATAAACCCACAAAAAGAAAAAATAAACATAGAAATAAAAATAAGGCAAACCCAAACACATAGCGCCAGGAAATACAACAATACAGATCCCTCCAAAACTCTCAATCCACACTGGGCATACACTGGTGGAGTATATACTAAAATAAGAGCTAACAACCAGAGTGTGTGCTAACCACTTGCCGGTGAAACACCATTCAGCTGAACAATTTATGCATAGGGAAATTCAACCAAGAGCTATATAGATGAACAGCTATATATAGATGATGTTAGCTCTTATTTTAGTATATACTCCACCAGTGTATGCCCAGTGTGGATTAAGAGTTTTGGAGGGATCTGTATTGTTGTATTTCCTGGCGCTATGTGTTTGGGTTTGCCTTATTTTTATTTCTATGTTTAATTTTTCTTTTTGTGCATTTTTTTTTTTATTTTTTTTTTCAGCCTGCAAACAATTGGGTGGTGGGATTATGTATTGGTTTTGTGTTTTCAATTTTGTTATTTTTTCTTTTTCGTTTAACAGTTGTTCACTTGTCTTGATGAAGGCTTCTATGTAAGCCGAAACGTCAACCTATCCTTATGACTTACTAATGTTGTTGTGAAAAACAATAAATTAACTTTGACGTATATAAATCCTGAGTGCCCTCCCTTTCCTAGCTCATATATATATATATATATATATATATATATATATATATATATATATATATATATATATATATATATATATATATATATATATATATATATTTATACACACACACATCGGTTACTGTTCTTGCTTTTTGCTTAAATGTTGCTTTTTTAAAACGGTATGCTGTATCTGAATCACAAAAGAAAAAATGTGGATTTAATGTTCTTTTAAGCAGATGGTTACCACGGTGTCACCCTAGTTACCAGTATGCACTATTTTTCATATAACTGCAGGTAATAGATACTACTATGAAGAAGAATATGCACAGATACTGATCTAAAAATTATAGTATAAAACTTTTTATAAAATTATTTAGATGCTCTTGTTTAGCACTGTTGATTATGATAGCTGGAACACCCAATGAAAGGTGCTGGGGAAAGCAGGAAGAGCAGACCCCCTCCCTGTATATGAAAAGACATATCACACAACCACACAACCAGGAATCTGTAGATATCAGTAAACATCTAAAACTTTGGATCATCTACAACATATTTATGCAAAGAAAAATCTAGTGTACAATATCCCTTTAACTTCTGCATGGAGATTAAACACACAGTTATAGTCCGCTCCAGATCAATAATGTAATACTAGTGAGTCAATAACAATTGTGTGCAGCCACCAATCACCAGCTAGCTCCCAGTAGTGCATTGCTGCTCCGGAGCCTACCTAGGTATTTCTTTCAATAAAGGATACCAAGGGAACTTTAGTAGTATTATTTGACAATAGAATTAAAGTGAAAAAAAAAATGAAAAATTCAATTTTAAGCAATTTCCAATTCCATTATTACATTTACTTTGTTCTCTATGTCTCCTTTTGTTTAAACGTTTATGTTCATGTCCCTTTAAATGGATTAAAGGGACAGTATACTCTGCATTTTTCTCCCCTTTAATTTGTTCTCAATTATTCATTTTACCTGCTGCAGTGTATTAAATTGTTACAAATAGCTCATTTATCTTTATTTTGGCATTTAAAATAACTGATTTAGCCTGAGGTATCCATACCTTTACTAAAGTTTCTATACCTGTGTAAACCTAACTAGCAGAAGAAATTACACTCCTTCTGGAAGGTAGGCCAAGATGGTTGGTGAGATAAGTAATAAAATGTTAACATTCAATTTTTCTCTCTAAGTATTGGGATTTGATATACAGACAGAGATGAGATAAGGAAGCATTTTTGTGTAGAGTGTGTGATAACATACGGAGATCTGATTTACCTGCAAGCTTAACCCATTTTGGTGAGTTGTGTTGTCAAAAAAACTGAACTAGCTATTTCATATACAAAATTTAAATCCAAAGAAGTATTTTTTTTTATACTCTGCTGCTGTTATAGCAAGTCATTGGAAATACATTAAAGGGACATAATACTCATATGCTAAATCACTTGAAACTGATGCAGTATAACTGTAAAAAGCTGACAGGAAAATATCACCTGAGCATCTCTATGTAAAAAAGGAAGATATTTTACCTCACAATTTCCTCAGCTCATCAGAGTAAGTTCTGTGTAAAAAGTTATACTCAGCTGCTCCCAGCTGCAGGTAAAAAAATTTGAAGAAATGAACAGCAGCCAATCAGCATCAGCAGTGCTGAGGTCATGAACTCTTACTGTGATCTCATGAGATTTGACTTAACTCTCATGAGATTTCATAGTAAGCTTCCTTTACCTGATTGGTGAAATAAGATGAGAGTGCACGATGCTCATCCCTTCAGATGTCCCAGGACAGACACACTAATATGCTGCTTAGAAGTCCTTTACAATGGGAGGTGGCTACTGAGGAAATTTTGAGGTAAAATATCTTTCTTTTTTACATAGAGATGTTCAGGTGATATTTTCTAATCGGCTTTTTACAGCTATACTGCATCACTTTCAAGTGTTTAAACATTTGGGTATTATGGCCCTTTAAGGGAAAAACTTTACAGTATACTTCCCTTTAAGTAATGGGACAGTTCACACTGACTGAATTTCCCTTAAAAGTTTATATATAATTATATTCTCCCGATAAATAATGGCAATAAAATGTCATGCTTATTAAAAAAAAAAAAAAAAAGTGCTAGCCACCTTACTGTTTCAAGTAGTTATATTTAACAACCTTTTTATTTTCAGTTTTCCCTGTTTGCACAGTGCTATTTTTTTTGCTTCAGGGATTTTCAATGATTGCTGTACAATATTTTGTGCTTTTGTAATTTATCATATATATATTGTAATTATTAATATTATATATATATATAAATTGTTTTCTAATTTTCAGATATGATGCAGCCATTACAATAGTGAAACCTTCTACTCGTATTCTTTCAATGATGTATTATGCTAGAGAACCCGGGAAGATCTGGTAAGATATAGTGTGACGGTGTTGTTATTTGTACTTGATTTTTGTCTTTCTGTTTATTTTGCAATCTTTAAGTGACTATTGTATATTAAGGAGTTGGAACTTGTAATAATATCGAATATATCTAAATATTTAAATATACTTTCCCTCCTAAGATAGGGAGAGTCCACGCCTTCATTCCTTACTATTGGGAAATAAAACACCTGGCCACCAGGAGGAGGCAAAGACACCCCAGCCAATGGCTTATTAAATATCCCTTCCACTTCCTCATTACCCCAGTTGTTCTTTGCCTTTCTATGGGCAATCTTCAAGGCCTTGAAGGCTTGGCCACTTCTGGGTTTGTCCCAGTTTTTCAGATTCCAATCAGACAATATAACCTTGTGGCTTACATCAACCATCAGGGGGGAACAAGAAGTTCCTTGGCGATGAAGGAAGTATCTCAGATTCTGGAGTGGGCGGAGGCCCACAGCTGTACGCTGTCAGCGATCCACATTCCAGGTGTGAGAGCTTCTAAAAAATAAGTTTAGGCATCTAGTGGGGATGTCCTCATCTCCGTGTCGCAGAGACCTGCTGTTACAAGGTCCATTTGTTCATCAAAATCTAGATTCTCTGAGGCTGACTACGTGGAGATTGAACGCTTAGTCTTCGCCAAGAGAGGTTTCTCTGAGAGTGTCATTGATACTCTTATTCAAGCTCATAAACCAGTTACTCAGAGTATCTACCACAATGTGTGGAGGACCTACTTATGCTGGTGTGAAGAGCATGGTTTTTCCTGGTACAGAGTTAAGGTTGCTAGGATCTTATGCTTTCTCCAGGATGGGCTACAGAAGGGCCTTTCTGCTAGTTCCCTGAGGGGACAGATTTCGGTCCTGTCGGTTTTATTGCACAAGAGACTGGCTGAGCTTCCAGGCGTGCAGTCCTTTGTTAAGGCTCTGATTAGGATCAGATCTGTGTTTAGATCTGAGGCTCCTCCTTGGAGCCTAAATCTTGTTCTTCGGGTTTTGCAACAGGTTCCGTTTGAGCCTCTGCATTCTGTTCAAATTAAATTATTATCTTGGAAGGTTCTCTTTTTATTGGCTATTGCCTCTGCGCGCAGAGTTTCTGAAATCTCTGCTTTGCAATGTGAGCCCCACTATCTGATTTTTCATGCAGTTAAGGCAGTTTTATGTACTAAATTAGGTTTTCTTCCTAAGGTTGTGTCGGATCACAACATCAATCAGGAGATTGTGGATCTTTCCTTGTGTCCTAATAATTCTTCATCAAAGGAACGCTTATTTCACAATTTGGATGTGGTTCGCGCCTTGAAGTTCTATCTTCAGGCTACTAAGGAGTTTAGACAATCTTCCTCTTTGTTTGTTGTCTATTCGGGGAAGCGTAAGGGGCAGAAGGCTACTTCGACTTCCCTATCTTTTTGGTTAAGGAGTGTCATCCGCTTAGCTTACGGGACATCGTCCTCCTGAGAGGATAACGACTCATTCTACTAGAGCAGTGGCTTCCTCTTGGGCCTTTAAGAACGAGACCTCTATGGATCAGATTTGTAAGGCGGCTATCTTGTCCTCACATACTTTTAATTTTTTTTACATGTTTGATGTTTTTGCTTCGGCTGAAGCAGCTTTTGGGAGAAAGGTTTTGCAGGCTGTGGTGCCCTCAAAATAGGGTCAGACTCTTCTTTTTTGTTCCCTCCCGTTATTCGTTCAGTGTCCTCTGGAGCTTGGGTATAGTTTTCTTAACAGTAAGGAATGAAGCCGTGGACTCTCTCTATCTTAGGAAGGAAAACATAATTTATGCTTACCAGATAAATTCCTTTCCTTCCGGATAGGGAGAGTCCACAGCCCCCGCGCATTTTTTTCTTGTCTATGGGCGGTCCCCTATTATTTTTTTCTTCTGGCACTATTTATACCCTAATGTTTCTCCTACTTTTCCTTGTTCCCTCTACAGAATGACTGGGGTAATGAGGAAGTTTGAGGGATATTTAAGCTTTTGGCTGGAGTGTCTTTGCCGCCTCCTGGTGGCCAGGTGTTGTATTTCTCAACTGTAAGGAATGAAGCTGTTGACTCCCCCTATCCGGGAAGCAAAGGAATTTATCTGGTAAGGATAAATTATGTTTTTACTTATGTTACAGACTGGGAGATGTATCTTATGTACGTACCCCTCCTCTCACACCCGAATTATTAATTAAGCCTTTAGTTTTAAACAACTTTCCGTGTTTCTATTTTCACTTTTTCTTTGTTCACTTGATATCCTTTGTTGAAAAGCAGGTTCTGATACAGAAATACACCTCTGGGAGCTAGCAGAACACATCGTTTAAGCCAATGACGAGTCATATATGTGCAGCCACCAATTACCAGCTAGCTCCCATCAGTGCATTGCAACTCCTAAGCCTACCATGGTATACTCTTCAACAAAAGATAACAAGAAAACAAAGTTTGATAATACCAAGTTTGAAATATAACTGGATATATATATATATATATATATATATATATATATATATATATATATATATATATATATATATATATATATTTGGTAAGGAAGATAGTGTAAATTCTACAGCGCTACTCTCTGTGGGTATATATACAATTACGTAGACCCGTTTGTATAAGCCCAATAATGTCTACAGAAGTACAGTATTTCAAATACAGCCTATGTACACAAATTAAGATACACAGCTTAATATCGTGGGAGGTGTATAATGTCCATACAATCTCTGCGTTATACCGCAATTATTATATAGCAGTGTTATAGGAACCAATAGTTGACAACAGTAAAGACACTTCTAATGGCGAGTCCTAAAGTGGTCTCTCAGTTCACTTACTTCTGTGTCCTCAATCATATGAGGTAAGTGATGAGTGGTATAGACAGGTCCCGAATGGAACGAGATTCCTTCCGTTTTAGCCAATTTCTATTCCTCAGGCTCACTCAAACGTTACCCTTCCTTCTCTTTTCCCCTTCTTGTATACGATTAGCCCGCTTGTCACAGGAAAATGTCAGCTCTCTCTGCGCTCAGAGCAGGTACTGAGCGCAGAGAGAGCTGACATTTTCCTGTGACAAGCGGGCTAATCGTTATATATATAAAACAAATAGAAATTATAAGTAAAGATTTTTTAAAATAAAAAAGTTATGACTCTAGCTCTGAATTTAAGCCAGTTGGAAATAGTGTGTCCATATTGTAGATCATTTTGCTTCAGAGCTAGATATTTCCCCTTTCTTATAATAATTTTACATCATACTAATATATATAAATACCTCCATTCTATGCTAACACAGAAAGTGAGATACACATAGCCTAATGGTTAAGATCTCTCTCTCTCTAACCCTAAAGGTCATGAGTTCAATTCCCACCACATTCCTTTGTTGGTTCAGGTAAATGCTACTAAACATCCTTTACTACCACTAAAAACTATCTATATAGATTTTAGTCTCTTATGAATATCATCACTTCTTTCTCTATGGTCTTCATTTATACAAACAAAACCATATTGTAAATATAAATGTATATAAACATATATGTGTGTGTATATACATATACTTTCACTAATACATGTATTTCACTATATACAATGTTGAGGTAGATGTGGTTTAGTGGATAATACCCTCGGCTCAATTACCAAAAGGTCATGAGTTCAATCACAAAAGGGAATACTGAAAACAGTTTTAATTTTTTTTTATTATTATTATTTTTTTTATTTTTTTTTGAAAAATTACTCACTAAGTCATAACTTTTTTATTTTAAAAAATCTTTACTTATAATTTCTATTTGTTTTATATATTTAAAAATTAACATATGCTCAATATTCAAGCAACTATAAGCACATCAAAATCAATACAAATACATACATTATACATTATATAGATATATTTAGAACTCTCTAAATAATGTTTATTGCATTCTTACAAGAAACTTTCTAGGATCTATTCATTCTCTTTCATTTATTACAACACAAAGAACAAAAACAAATGAAGAACGATAAGCTTCTTGTAGACACACACAACTATATAATTCCACCTTTATATTGAATTTCCATATATCTATACTTTCCACCTTTTAATTAAATTACATAGAATAGCCAATCCAAACCAGTTAAGCCCTATATATAGACTCAGGTGACACAGACAAACATGTCTTGATAAAGCCTAAGGGCGAAACGCGTTGACCTTGACACTGTTGTCACTCTGCACTTTATGTTTTTATTTTGATTGCTGTTATAATTGCCAAGAAAGGAAAGAAAACTACTACAAGACTTCCTTTGCTGATTACCTCCTGCAACATTGCAGCTGGACGTTGTTACAACCTGCATTTGTTTCTAATCAGCTCTACTAAGTTGCACAGAGAGATTGCCAAGTTTTACTTTGATCTCCAACGATACAGATCATTCTGTTAGTCACTACTAGTGACCGCAAAGATTTCCTCTAAGTCACCACTGTTAGTGACCGCAAAGACCACTTTTAAGTCACAATCTGTGACCGCAAAGATACAACCGCAAGTTAATACATGCAAGTCACAATCTGTGACTGCAAAGACCTTGCTGTATAACATCACTGATGTCCGCTAAAGATTCTACTCCTAGTCACCACTAGTGACCGCAAAGACCCCACCACTAGTCACCTCCGTGACCGCAAAGACCTCATTACAGTCACTACAAGTGACCGCCAAGTCCACTAAGCTAACACAGAAAGTGAGATACACATAGCCTAATGGTTAAGATCTCCCTCTCTTACCCTAAAGGTCACGAGTTCAATTCCCACCACTACAAGTGACCGCCAAGTCCACACTGCGAGGATTGCATTATAGTCACTGCACGTGACCGCAAAGTTTAACATCCAAGTCACTGAATGTGACCGCAAAGACCACACTAAAAGAGAAATCAGGTGTGCCAAGAGACCAGCGTAAATTGCAATCTCCCCCAAGACTCCCTAATTACACACGGAATAGGGGAATACACCTTCTGATACACATACAGATTAAAGTTTAAAAAAATTGCAACATAATAAGCACTTGACAGAATATCAAGGATCACTGGTTACATTACAACTATATTGAAACAGCTACGATCACAAGTGTGATGTAGGAAAAGTCACATGACATATTTTTAAATACCAGTCTCTCACTAACGGACCGGTAACACACACCCGCCACAATAGCGGGGAGGTCATCTCGTTTGGATCTTTGCGTTTTTTTTAATCCAATTTCTGGACATTATCATTTGTTACACTATATAACAGGTACCTGATTATCAAATAGCGGAAATATATACTACAGTTATTCAATTGTTTTCTCTGATGAAATCGATGTTATAAGGGAGACGTCCCTTTTTATTTTATGTATGCTTTTAACAAGTTATTAAATTTCTGTCTAATTATACAAATGTTTTATTAGTTTTTATATATATAGATAAGAAGTTCACATTAGACAACAAGTTTATATATATCAGTTGTATATACCTGTTTATATCTTTTTATTAACTGAATGTTGATAAATACTTAGGATTACCTACAATAAATATATAATAACAACATTGCAGTACATACATTAAACATTTATCCAATCACAAAATACAATATATTCGAATTATAGAATTTAACTAAATACTCTACCCGTGCTAATCTAGCGCTGGACTACATTCACTACATATCAACCACTGTTTTCTTAGAGGGGAATACATTAGTCTAGCAGGGTCAATTCTCCAGCGCCTCATCTTTCTCACTACCAGTACAACTGAGAAAGAAACCTAAGCTACAACATGGCAGCGCCCTTTGCTTTATAGACACTAAAAGCCAGACTATGCGTGGCGCATAAGCAAAAACATAATTTATGTAAGAATTTACCTGATAAATTCATTTCTTTCATATTGGCAAGAGTCCATGAGCTAGTGTCGTATGGGATATACAATCCTACCAGGAGGGGCAAAGTTTCCCAAACCTCAAATGCCTATAAATACACCCTTCGCCACACCCACAATTCAGTTTAACGAATAGCCAAGTAGTGGGGTGATAAAGAAAAGAGTAAAAAGCATCAACAAAGGAATTTGGAAATAATTGTGCTTTATACAAAAAAATCATAACCACCATAAAAAAGGGTGGGCCTCATGGACTCTTGCCAATATGAAATAAATTAATGTATCAGGTAAATTCTTACATAAATTATGTTTTCTTTCATGTAATTGGCATGAGTCCATGAGCTAGTGACGTATGGGATATCAATACCCAAGATGTAGAACTCCACGCAAGAGTCACTAGAGAGGGAGGGATAAAAACAAACAGCCATTTTCCGCTGAAAAAATAATCCACAACCCAAAATATAAGTTTATTCTTTAAATGTCAAGAAAAACTTAAAACATCAGCAGAAGAATCAAACTGAAACAGCTGCCTGAAGAACTTTTCTACCAAAAACTGCTTCTGAAGAAGCAAAAACATCAAAACCGGTAGAATTTAATAAATGTATGTAAAGAAGACCAAGTTGCCGCTTTGCAAATTTGATCAACTGAAGCTTCATTCTTAAAATCCCACAAAGTGGAGACTGATCTAGTCGAATGAGCTGTAATTCTCTGTGGCGGGGCCTGACCCGACTCCAATAAGCTTGAAGAATCAAAAGCTTTAACCAAGGAAATAGCAGAAGTTTTCTGACCTTTCCTAGGACCAGAAAATATAACAAATAGACTAGAAGTCTTCCTGAAATCTTTAGTAGCTTCAATATAATATTTCAAAGCTCTCACCACATCCAAAGAATGTAAAGATCTTTCCAAAGAATTCTTAGGATTAGAACACAAGGAAGGGACAACAATTTCTCTACTAATGTTGTTAGAATTCACAACCTTAGGTTAAATGAAGTCCGCAAAACCGCCTTATCCTGATGAAAAATCAGAAAAGGAGATTCTCAAGAAAGAGCAGATAGCTCAGAAACTCTTCTAGCAGAATAGATGGCCAAAAGGAACAATACTTTCCAAGAAAGTAGTTAAATGTCCAAAGAATGCATAGGCTCAATATGGAGGAGCCTGAAAAGCCCTCCAAACCAAATTAAGACTCCAAGGAGGAGAGATTGATTTAATGACAGGCTTAAAGGGACAGTCAACACCAGAATTTTTGTTGTTTAAAAAGAAAGATAATCCCTTTATTACCCATTCCCCAGTTTTGCATAACCAACACAGTTATAATAATACACGTTTTACCTCTGTAATTATCTTGTATCTAAGCTTCTGCTGACTGCCCCCTTATTTTAGTTCTTTTGACAGACATGCAGTTTATCCAATCAGTGCTCACTCCTAGGTCACTTTACGTGCATGAGCTCAATGTTATCTATATGAAACATGTGAACTAATGCCCTCTAGTGGTCAACATGTATTCAGATTAGAGGCAGTCTTCAAGGTCTAAGAAATTAGCATATGAACCTCCTAGTTTTAGCTTTCAACTAAGAATACCAAGAGAACAAAGCAAAATTGGTGATAAAAGTAAATTGGGAAGTTGTTTAAAATTGCATGCCCTATTTAAAACATGAAAGTTTTTTCTGGACTTGACTGTCCCTTTAAATACGAACTAAAGCCTGTACAAAACAGTGAATGTCAGGAAGTTTAGCAATCTTTCTGTGAATAAAACAGAAAGAACTTGAAAAGAGGAAATGTGGGCTGTTTCCTTAAAATTAATTCCTTTTATTTATTCAGATTAAAATCGGCAAACACAGCAAGGATAGGGTATGGTGTAGAAGGCGCAGCACAGTCTGGCTTACGCGTTTCGGATGAAATCCGTAGTCATAGCCTACTGTGCTGTGCTCCACACCTGTTTAAAACTAGTTAAAACAAATGTGATTGGCGCACACATGAAAAACAACGCCTTCAAGTTTAACCAATACTAACAGTATGTAAAGTTAACCCACTAGTGTAAGAACCGCACATTGCAATACATTGTCTGAGCCCATACAAACGTAATATACATACTGTGATAATTATGTGAATAACCAACATAGTGTTATGCATTACAGACAAAATGTCAAATATTAAGGGTTAGTGATTAATTTTCAAGTTATTATTGTCCGGAGTTTGGCTGTTTCCTGCTGTGCATTACGAGCTTATACTCTTCAAAAAGGATTGCATTGTGTGCTGTTCTACATTTGGCAGTTCCCTATTGCAAGCAGGAACTGTTTTTTGCTACGTCACTGGCGGAGGGATACTGCATTCTATCGGAGGAACAAGTATCTGGAATAAGTTGAGGCGGAGCAAGGGATCTCTGCCTCGTTCCAGAGTGTGTTCCATTGGCCGAGATTGGGCCGTGCCCCCTTAGAGGCGTCCGGATTGAACTTGCAGCCGTGAATGGCGATACCCGCCTTCTCCATAGGATTGGGTGAGTGAGATCTCCATTGTCCACGCTGGAGCGAGTAAATGAGTGATATACCAAGGAACTTGAGAGTTTCTATTTAGCACCTTGCACTTTATTTGATACCTTTTTGTTGTTAATATATTATAGACTGCCTATCACTTTCTGGGTTTCCTTACTTTACATTTATCTCTTTTGGGTATTACCGGACATACCTACACCCAGTTTTGTGATATTGGTTCAGCCTTTTAATAAGACTTGTTAGCACAGTTATGGAGGAAACACAGCAGGCCTTTTACTCACTGATGCCTGTAACTGCACGTACGACTTTGCCTACAGATTGTGAATTGATTTTCTCTGAGGATAAAGGAGTATTAGCACTGAGCACTTTTTTTGAACAAATGGAGACATTGTTACTTAAAGAATCTAAAACCCAGTGGGATATCTGGACATTAGAAAAATATTTGAGTCTGAGTATGATACCGAGGGGATTAAGGCTATACAAGTTTCCGACCTTTGACGTGGATGCACAAGATAAAGACTTTATAGATGCTTGGAACAATGTACTATCTGAATGCTCTATGAGACTTATGAAATTGCTTATACAGTATAAAAATAAGTTGTTGGATAACATTAGAGCAGATATTAATGAATTACAGATAGAATTGAATAGGAGGAGCAGTCATAATGATTTTGCCAGATTTGATAAAACTTTGAAAGAGTTGGTTGCCAAGGGGAGGTCTGGGATCATGGAGACAAAACATACCAAATACATTAGGGACAAATATGACTATTCTAACAATTCTGTGTACATATGGAATAGAAGTGCCAGGGGGAATTTTAGGGCAAATCAACCTAGGTTTGGCCGTAGGAGGAGGGGCAATAGAAATCGTAGTAGAAATCGTGGCAATAATAATAAAAAGAATGTGACCTTCTCTGGTAGTGATTCAGAGGGATCGAGTGAGGGTGAGATCATTAGTGAACAAACACGGCCAGATTTCGAAGATACTGCCCCTCCTAATATTGTACATATTCCCCAAACAGCTTACACAGGTATAATGAGCACTAATCAAGGCTATGTACAACACAACACAGTAGCAGTTAAACCCAAACAGGGTAACTACACAGAATTAGCACCTAATATGTATTTTCAAAACAGACCAGACACTCTAGCCATCAATCAGGTTTTTCCCCAAGACCTAGATGCATCAGCGGGGGGAGGGAAACAGAACAAACAGAATACACAGCCCAAAGTGCAATATACGAAGAATCAAGACAAGTATCAATTGAGGGAACCTCGTCCACAGACCAAATACAAATAATCGATTCCAAGATTGTAGGCAATGTCATTAATTTATCATCTAAACAGCTTAGTATTGCACAATATAGTGTTTTGAACAAAGGTTTAAAATTTGCACCCACTATAGATTTTGATGTATTTAGAACTATTATGGATGTTAACAAATTAACACGTAATTTAACTTTGAAGAAACATTTTCACGGATTGAGTACACTTGATCATACCGATGTGCCAGTTACCCATGTTGATACTGATACCGGGGACCCAGTTGATTTTGAACATAAATGTGACACAGTCACACTGCAACAGCTGCAAATAGAATCAATGGGGAACTCGGGTAGTCGCAACATGGGTCCCAAATTTAAGGAGAAATCTAAATTCTACCCTATTCAGAACAGGGGATCAGTCATTGAAACATTTTACAACAGGGTCGAAAGGGATCTTTTACAACTAAAGGCCAATCAGCCCCCAAGTAAATTTAATTTGTCTCTTGCTGAGAAGAGTGCTTTGGCCTCTCTTAAAGAGGACCTTAGTCTGGTGATCAAAAATTCCGATAAAGGTGGAATGGTTGTGGTCATGGACCGACAACAATACATAGATGAAGGCCACAGACAACTATGTAATGAGAATAATTACTTAGTTTTACAAAGAGATCCCACCACTCACTTTCGTTCCAAATTAGTACATCTTTTGGATGATGGATTGGAACAAGGTTTTGTAGATCAGGCAACAATGGACTATTTGTTAGTTGATTGTCCGAAAATACCGTTGTTCCACCATTTACCTAAGACACATAAATCCCTGGAAAGTGTCCAGGGACGGCCTATAGTGAGTGGTGTGGAATCCCTTCTAGGTAATCTGTCAGAGTGGTTGGACTCAATCCTTCAACCCCTCGTTGTCACTCTCCATTCTTACATTAGGGATACCAAACATATCCTTAATGTTATGGATAATGTAAGATGGACACCACAATCTATCTGGCTCACAGTGGACGCAGTGTCGCTCTATTCCAGTATTCCACACTCTAAAGGGATAGAGGCCATTGCCTTTTTTCTGGAATACAATACAGATTACTCTGATGACTTCATTAAGTACATTTTGAAGGTCACCCTTTTTCTTTTGTCACACAATTTTTTCAAATTTGAGGATGTTTTCTATCTCCAGAGATGTGGTACCGCCATGGGGGCCAAATTTGCTCCCTCCTTTGCCAATCTTTTTTTGGGCTGGTGGGAGTTCTACCACATCTTTGGAGATAGAAACCCTTACAAGAAATGTATCTCCTTTTATAGGAGATACATAGATGATCTTCTTTTCATCTGGTCGGGTAATCAGTCTGACATTCAGGGATTCATTGACTATCTTAATCATAATGATATTGGACTAAGCTTCACTTTTGAAGCGAGTCAGAGTTCTATTAACTATCTGGATATTACATTGGAGGGCAGTTCAGATGGCAGAATACTTTCCAGGATTTTCAGAAAATCCATTTCAGGGAATTCCTTACTCTTAGGAACAAGCTGTCATCCCAGACATGTTCCCTTTGCCATTGCCAAAGGAGAATATACCAGGATTAAAAGGAACTGTACCTCCAATGAGGACTTTTGCAAGGAGGCAGAAAGATTGGAGATGAGATTAAAAGAGAGAAAGTATCCCAAAAAAGTGATCAAAAGGGCAAGAGAATCTGTACAGGTAACACCTAGAGAGAGCTTACTGAAAACTAAAGATAAGCACAGTACAACCAAACAGGGAATTACTTTTGTTACAACACACAGTACCCAATATCCTCAGGTATGTGAGATTATTAGGAAACATTTTCCAATATTAAAGGCAGAGGATAAATTGGTTGATACAGTCCGACAAGGGCTCAGATGTGCCTACAGGAAGAGCCCCACATTGGGCTCTATTCTCTCGCCAACCCTGTTAAAAACTGACAAAGATGAGAGGGGATCATGGTTGGTACATACTGGGATGTATAGATGCGGTCACAGGAAGTGCAAGCCCTGTGATTATGCCAAGGTGACAAAGGAATTTGTGAGTGCAAAAACGAGGAAAAGCTACAAAATCAATTCCTGTATGAATTGTAAAACGGAATCGGTAGTCTATATGATTGAATGCACATTGTGCCAGATTCAATATGTGGGACTCACCTCCAGAGACCTGAACTCTAGAATTAGGGAACATCTTTCCTCTTTCTCTACTAAGAGATCCACGACTCCAATAGTACAACACTTTGGAGTCTACCATGATAATAACCTCAAAGGATTTACATGGTGTGCTATTGAGAAAGTTTCTAGACCTGTGAGGGGGGGAAATTTGGACCAATTGCTAGCCAGACGCGAAGCTTTTTGGATTTTTACCTTAGGCACTCGGGTGCCTGATGGTCTAAATTCAAGATATGACGTAATGAACCTGTGGGAATAGTATTATGGTATTTCGTAATACACCTACCAATGATCTCCTAGTTTATTATCATGTAAGACTCATCGGTTGGTCATGTGTGCTTAACCTGTATCAAATCACATTAAATTACTATATGGGGATGTCCTATTTGTCTGCTTGTTGTCTTTATCATATGTTATTATGATGACGATTTGCCAAGACATCTTTAAAACATATAGTATTTGACAGGTTACTATTCATTTAAAATTAAAATTTAAAATTAAAATTATTTGCTTATTGCATGTTTTCATTTTTATAGGATTTGTTAATATATTTATCTATTTTTGACATATGATATCAACTATTGTGGTATTTTATACTGAGGGTACTGTTTGAATTCTGTTGCCCATCAGTGCATTAGAGAGGATAAGAGCAATGATTCAACTCTTAAAGAATGAGGATATATTAATAGAGTCTCCTATGCGCACTATTTGGGCAATAGAATTTCGAATAATATATAATTAATCACTAACCCTTAATATTTGACATTTTGTCTGTAATGCATAACACTATGTTGGTTATTCACATAATTATCACAGTATGTATATTACGTTTGTATGGGCTCAGACAATGTATTGCAATGTGCGGTTCTTACACTAGTGGGTTAACTTTACATACTGTTAGTATTGGTTAAACTTGAAGGCGTTGTTTTTCATGTGTGCGCCAATCACATTTGTTTTAACTAGTTTTAAACAGGTGTGGAGCACAGCACAGTAGGCTATGACTACGGATTTCATCCGAAACGCGTAAGCCAGACTGTGCTGCGCCTTCTACACCATACCCTATCCTTGCTGTGTTTGCCGATTTTAATCTGAATAAATAAAGGAATTAATTTTAAGGAAACAGCCCACATTTCCTCTTTTCAAGTTATTATTGTCCGGAGTTTGGCTGTTTCCTGCTGTGCATTACGAGCTTATACTCTTCAAAAAGGATTGCATTGTGTGCTGTTCTACATTTGGCAGTTCCCTATTGCAAGCAGGAACTGTTTTTTGCTACGTCACTGGCGGAGGGATACTGCATTCTATCGGAGGAACAAGTATCTGGAATAAGTTGAGGCGGAGCAAGGGATCTCTGCCTCGTTCCAGAGTGTGTTCCATTGGCCGAGATTGGGCCGTGCCCCCTTAGAGGCGTCCGGATTGAACTTGCAGCCGTGAATGGCGATACCCGCCTTCTCCATAGGATTGGGTGAGTGAGATCTCCATTGTCCACGCTGGAGCGAGTAAATGAGTGATATACCAAGGAACTTGAGAGTTTCTATTTAGCACCTTGCACTTTATTTGATACCTTTTTGTTGTTAATATATTATAGACTGCCTATCACTTTCTGGGTTTCCTTACTTTAAATAAAACAGAAAGAGCAGAGATTTGTCCCTTCAAGGAACTTGCAGACAAAACCTTATCCAAACCATCCTGAAAAAACTGTAACATTCTAGCAACTCTAAAAGAATGCCAAGAGAATTTATGAGAAGAACACCATGAAATGTAAGTCTTCCAAATTTTTGCAGCATTGGGAAACAAGTTTGAAGTATGTGTAATAACATGTAGCCAGGAAGCCTCATCCCATGCAGTCTGGATAAGAGATTGGAAATTCTATTTTGATATATTAGAATTGTATTCTTGAGTTTAGCCTGGCTAACATTTTAGAGTTAGGACCAGTCTTTTGTGGGACACCTTGTAAGTGGTGACTGGCTGAGCAGAATATGGCCATATTGTGTGACTAAGATCCCATCTTTATTTAAAAAAATTAAAAAAATTATGATATATTAAGAAGGCAATTTTTGCAGCATTAAGGAAAAAATGGAAAAAAGTTAAAATATGTGAAATAATTTGTGGTCTCATGTGTCTTGAGGTGCGCCAATACCTGCTCTTATTACTGTATGTGATATTGTCTGTTAGAAAATAAATGAACAGTTCTCTCTCTTCAACAGAGGCCAAAACTAAAGAGCTCTGAGAATTGCACGGAGTTCTAAAATATTGATTGGTAATTTCGCCTCTTGAGATTTCCAAACCCCTTGTGCTGTCAGAGATCCCCAAACAGCTCCCCGACCTGAAAGACTTGCATCTGTAGAGGTCATAGTCCAGGTTAGCTGAACAAAAAAGCCCCTTTCAGCAAACAAAGCTGGAGAGGTCTCATGTGAGAACGAGCAAAGGGAATCGCGTCCAGTGCTGCAGTAATGAAACCTAAGTTTTCCATGCACATAACCACTGAAGGGGACTGACTGAGACTGAAGGTGCTGACAGGCTGCAACCACTTTCAAACGTCTCTTGTCTTTTAGAGACAGAGTCATGGACACTGAATCTATCTGGAAACCTAAAAAGGTGACCCTTGTCTGAGGAATCAAGAAACGTTTTGGAAAATTGATCCTCCAACCATGTTTCCGAAGAAACAACACTAGTTGATTAGTGTGAGATTCTGCAGAACGGAAAGACTGAGCTAGTACCAAGATATCGTCCAAATAAGGAAACACCGCAATACCCTGCTCTCTGGTTTCCATAAAGCAGGGCACCAAGAACCTTTAAAAAACATTCTTTGAGCGGTTGCTAGACCAAATGGAAAAGCAACAAATTGGTAACGCTTGTCTAGAAAAGAGAATCTCAGGAACTGATAATGATCTGAATGAATCGGAATATGAAGGTATACATTCTGCAATCCATTGTGGACCTAAAATGTCCTTGCTAAATAAAAGGCAGAACAGTCCTTAAAGTCACCATTTGAAAATTGGTACTCTTACATAACGATTCAAAATTTTCAGATCCAGAATTGGTCTGAAGGAAATTTCCTTCTTTGGGACAATGAATAGATTTGAATAAAACCCCAGACCTTGTCCCTGAAAAGGAACTGGCATGACTACCCCTGAAACTCCAGGTCTGAAACACACTTCAGGAAAGCCTGAGCTTTAACTGGATTTGCTGGGATGCGTGAGAGAAAAAAATCTTCTTACAGGAGGATTTACTCAGAATCCTATTCGAAACCCCTGAGAGACAATACTCTGAAACCATTGATTTTGGACCGAATTTATCCAATACATTCTTGAAAAAATCCTTAATCTGAGCTGAGATGGAATGAGAGTCGCACCTTCATGCGGACTTAGGGGCTGGCTTTTGGTTTCTTAAATGGGTTGGATTTATTCCATTTAATGAAGGTTTCCAATTGGAAACAGATTCCATAGGGAAGGAATAGGTTTTTGTTCCTTTTTTGACAAAAAGAACGAAAACGATTTAGAAGCTTTATATTTACCCTAAGGTCTCTTATTACCTTGGAAAGAAAGAGATAGCAATCTAGACTTAAAAAGTCATATCAGCATTCCAAGATTTAAGCCTCAACACTCTTGTAGCTAAAAATAGCTAAAGACATAGATCTAACATCAATCTTGATAATATAAAAAAATGGCATCAGAACTGATTAGTATGTTTCAGTAAGCGAACAATACTAGATAAATCAGAATCCAGTTCTTGTTGCGCTAAATCTCCAACAAAAAAGTTGATGCAGCTGCAACATCAGCCAAAGAAATTGCAGGCCTGAGACGACCTGAATATAAATAAGCTTTCCTTAGATAAGATACAAGTTTCCTATCTAAAGGAACTTAAGTACTATCTTCTATAGGAATAGAGGTACGTTCAGCAAGAGTAGAAATAGCTCCATCAACTTTGAGGATCTTTTCCCAAAACTCTATAGAAATTGCTGGTAAAAGGATACAATTTTTTAAACCTTTAAGAAGGAATAAAAGAAGTACCCGGCTAATTCCATTCCTTAGAAATCATAACAGAAATAGCATCAGGAACAGGAAAAAACCTCTGGAGTAACCACAGGAGGTTTAAAAACAGAATTTACTAGTTCTAATAACAAGAGGACTAGTTTCCACGATATCCAAAATAATTAACAATTCTTTAACAAAGAACGAAAATACTTCATTTTAAATAAATAAGTAGA
Source organism: Bombina bombina (assembly GCF_027579735.1). NCBI lineage: Eukaryota > Metazoa > Chordata > Amphibia > Anura > Bombinatoridae > Bombina > Bombina bombina. The sequence goes on from NC_069502.1 coordinate 1,046,888,161, forward strand.
TTTGTTAGTGTCAATATCTGAGGAAAGATCTTCTTAATCAGATAGATCCTCATCAGAAGAGGATAATTCATTATGTTGTCGGTTATTTGAAATTTCATCAACCTTATGAGAAGTTTTAAAAGACTTTATATTAAATAGAAGGCACAATAGCAGACAAAGCCTTCTGAACAGAATCAGTAACAAATTCTTTAAATTTCATAGGTATAACATGTACATTAAAAGTTGAAGAAACAACAACAGGAAATGTACTATTTACTGATGGACACAATATCTGCATGTAAAAGTTAATCATGATAACCAATACAATGACATTCGGAAATATAATGCACTTAGCTTTAGTAGAACCGACATCAGGCAGCAAAGTTCCAACAGATACTTCTGAGACAGGATCAGATTGAGACATCTTGCAAAATGTAAAATAAAAAACAACATATAAAGCAAAATTTGTCAATTTCCTTATATGACAGTTTCAGGAATAGGAAAAAAATTCAAACAGCATAGCCCTCTGACATAGATAAAGGCAAGAGGCAAATAGCAATGGGGTATTAAATTAATGAAAAAAATTGGCGCCAAGTATGACGCACAACGTAACTGAAATTTTCTTGGCGCCAACAATATCCGGAAATGACACACTTGCGTCACTAACGATGCAACCGCGTGTAAGGCTTCGGCGTCTACTACGACGCCAGAAATGATGAACTTGCGCCAACGGATGTACTTTTCATGCCTAAAAATTCTCACGCCAAAAATGACGCAATAAAGTCTAGCATTTGGCGCACCCGCGGGCCTAGTACTGCCCGCAATTTTCAAGAAAAAATGTAGTCAATTTGAAAAAATACTAAACCCCAGGTAAGAAAAATATTTCTTAATATGTTTATTTTCCCTAAATATGAAACTGACAGTATGCACAAGGAAATACATGAACCTGACTCATGGCAAATATAAGTACAATACATATATTTAGAACTTTATATAAATGCATAAAGTGCCAGATCATAGCTGGGGTGTCTTAAGTAATAAAAAACATACTTACCAAAAAAGACACCCATCCACATATAGCAGATAGCCAAACCAGTACTGGGAGTTAGGAGATGAATCTCTACGACCGATAACAGAGAACCTATGAAATAGACCCCCGTTATCAAAATCATTGCATTCAATAGGTGATACTCTCTTCACGTCCCTCTGACATTCGCTGTACTCTGAGAGGAATCGGGCTTCAAAAAAAGCTGAGAAGCGCATATCAACGTAGAAATCTTAGCACAAACTTACTTCACCACCTCCATAGGAGGCAACGTTTGTAAAACTGAATTGTGGGTGTGGTGAGGGGTGTATTTATAGGCATTTGAGGTTTGGGAAACTTTGCCCCTCCTGGTAGGATTGTATATCCCATATGTCACTAACTCATGGACTCTTGCCAATTACATGAAAGAAAAGGGGTTTATCGTGACTGTGGATGCATCCGGTGTAGCGCTCGTATTACAAGTTGAAAGTAAACGCTATCAAATTGAGAGCAATTGAAGTTAACGCGCATCACAATAGCATATACTCAGAGCTCTGGCAAACTGTTGTGCGAAACAAAAAGTGTCAAACACATAAATAAATTACAACATAGTCACACTCATAACACCATCTAATAAAAATTATTTTAAAAAAAATTGCACAAGAAATTTATAAGGTCTCAAAGATACAAGGTCTCAGGTGTTAGAGAAAAAAGCACTGCAAAGGATAGCACACTTGAGAATATGCAATCAAGTTTGTGCGTGAGAAGGATGTTAACTTGCGCGCAATATCCTAAGTTTCGTTTTATGCACAAAGTGGGCTATCACACGAGCTAAAACTTTTTTTACTTTCAACTTGTAATACGAGCGCTCAAAAAGCGTTCTTCTAGCAGAGTTAGCGTTGGAGCGCAAAACACCGTTCCACTTGTAATCTGGCCCTAAAAGTTTACACTTATTTTCTCAATGTGAAACTTTAAAAAATACTTCTTCATATTATTCTTAGACTAATCTTTTTCCTTTAAAATATCATATCTAGCATTTAAGTGTTTAATGTCTCTTGAAAGAAGAAAAATTAAGTTTTACATCTGTTTAAATGTTAGGAGAGAAAAAGTCTATTCATGTTAACCTATAGTGCTGTTTTTTCACCCCTCTATGTATATTTCTATGATATATGATCTTGTAGAATATATAATTTAGTTATGATCTGTGATCTAAAATAGGAGTAATGAATTTGTATGGCTGTCATTTGTTAGTGTATGAGTTCATTTTATGATGTATATTCTTTTTTTACTTTATATTTTCAGCAACCTCCGATATGATACCCTGGCGCAGTTGCTAACATTAGGGAATATTTATGCTGGAAGTAAAGTAATTGTAATGGAAACGTGTGCTGGCTTAGTTTTGGGATCTGTTATGGAGCGGATGGGAGGTAAGAAACATATTTATTCTTTGCAAATTCTTGTATTCATGTATTAAAACAGTATGATTTCAACTTTAAATACACTAAATATACTGATGTTTATAAAGCAGCGGTTTAAACTCGCTGCTTTATAAACTCTCTAAGGGTGATTGACAAGCCCTACTCTCACGTAATTGGTTACGTGAGGGTATGGGTGGTATTCCTCAAGTGTTCCCTCATGCAATGATAAATATGAGGAACATATCCACCCTATAATTTGCGATAAAGTGCAGACAGGTCCACATCTTGTGAATACTTTCTGCTCACAAATAGATAAATCTCTCCCTAGATATATTTTTCTGTAAATGTAGTTTTTGTACCATGTCACTTCTGATCGTGTATCCAGTCTACTTTGTATCCCTTTGTTGCTTTATATATTATCATTCAGTTTTCGATCCAACAGTTTATCTTGTATTTCATCTCTATTTTTTTTTTACTTTACAACCTACTGTTTGTTGCCAGGGAACTGACACAACATTCATCTCTAGCTATTCTTTCATATAAGACCTAAAAAATAAAAGCACAAGTCTATTTAAGGAGCATAATTGATTTTAGAGAATTTTACAGAAAATAAAAAAAATCCATAAAGACCATGGCAAAAAAGGTCAGGTTTATTATTAGCTTGATAGTTGTTTTTTTTTAATGTCAGCTTATTGGTAAATTAACCAATTATGCCATGAAGTGATTCCTAGGTTTGATTGGATTCCAATGTTTATCAGAAGACTCCTGTAACCTACTAATAGTGTTGAAGTATTGGTATTGATTGATAGTATTTTTTTTTATAACTGTATATGTTCTAAGGATAAATGAGACTTCCTGTCCCCCTGTGTAATGTTTATTTGAGCTTCACTCCTTCCCCTAGAGCAAATTATGTTCATGGTTCTTCATGAGTTCTTAACTTAATATTTGCAGGCTTTACACTAATTTCTAGGTAAGGCCCAAGTAAGAACGGGAGATCCTTGACTTCCCCATTGTAGTGTTTGCACCTTTGCTACCCATAGGAGTCTTTTTTTCACCTGAAGCTTGGTACCTGAGGCCTGGGAGGAGAGCTTTCTATGGGGCAGATAGTACAGCTTCTTACTGGCTGTATTTAACAAATGCATTCACCCTTTGCCACTTACACTTATTCGGGGGGGGGTGGGGGCAGTTGTGTTCACACCAGTGATCATGCCTCACACATACAAACAGCCTGAGAATATTTTTTTCCCCTTAACCAATTGGCCGCCAGCCCTTTTAGCTGTGCTCTATTGATTTTATAGTCAACCCTCAAACTTAACCAATTAGCTGCCAGCCCTTTTAGCTGTGCTCTATTGATTTTATAGTCAACCCTCAAACTTAACCAATTAGCCTCCAGCCCTTTTAGCTGTTTCATGCGTTTTATATATACTTTTTTTTAACCCTGTACTATTAGAAACCCTGCACTTAAGAGTTGGGGCACAAGATTATTTTTGTACTGCCATGCCTATTATGATCAAGTGTTTTCCAATAATCCCTGCATTGACCTTAGCACACCTGGCACTTACTCCTTTAGCATTGAGTCCTTCCCTATTAATTAAACCTTGCCCTGAGAAGTCTATGGCATATAGTGCAAAAAAACTATCACAGGGAGGGTTTCTAGGGTTCATTTTACCACTGCATTCACGGGTTGGAAGCCTTTTTTATAAATGGAATACAGCTAATGTTATTATTAAACACTGAATTGGTTCTCATACCAAAGACTCCTGGGAGTATAATCCTTTTCACTTCAGTATCTCAGGCAATATTGCCTAGGCCGTTTTCAAACAAAAGTGTCACCCACCCTGATTGCTTAAACAACGACACAGTCATCTACACAATGCCTAGCCCTAGAGTGAGGGTGACTAATTTGATGTTTTTCTTGGGGGGGGTGCTCTTTCTGAAGCTGATCACACTCCTCCGCTGCATACGTAGGCACGTGGTGTCAAAGGGACAGTATACACTCATTTTCATATAACTACATGTAATAGACAGTACTATAAAGAATAAGATGCACAGATACTGATATAAAAATCCAGTATAAAAGGGTTTAAAAACTTACTTAGAAGCTCTCAGTTTAGCTCTGTTGAAAAGGTAGTTGGAAAGCCCACTGCAAGTGGGAAATAAGACACTCCCCCCCTCCCCCTTCTTTTGCATATGAAAAGACCCTTTACACAAACAGGAGCAAGCTTGAGAAGGTAGCTGACGGTATTCTCATAAACAAAAGTTTGTTATTTTTAAATGGCACCGGAGTGTGCTGTTTTTTCTCAGGCAGTATTTGGAAGAAGAATCTGCCTGCGTTTTCTATGATCTTAGCAGAAGTAACTAAGATCCATTGGCTGTTCTCACACATTCTGAGGAGTGGGGTAACTTCAGAAAGGGAATGGCGTGCGGGGTCTCCTGCAACTAAGGTATGTGCAGTAAAATATTTTCCTAAGGAATGGAATTGACTAAGAAAATGCTGCCGATACCGAAGTAATGTAAGTAAAACCTTAAATGCAGTGAAAGCGACTGGTATCAGGCTTATTAATGTACGTGCAGTAAAATAATTTTCTAAGAAATGGAATTTGACTAAGAAAATGCTGCTAATACTGAAGTAATATAGTAAAGCCTTAAATGCAGCGAAAGCGACTGGTATCAGGCTTATCAATAGAGATACCTACTCTTCAAAAAAGATGTTTTAAAACGTTTGCTGGCATGTTTAATCGTTTTTTAAGATACATTGGTGATAAAACTTATTGGGGCATAATTTTCCACATGGCTGACTTATTTTCTGCATAGAAACAGTTAACTGAGGCTTCCCACTGTTGTAATAATGAGTGGGAGGGGCCTATTTTAGCGCTTTTTTTGCGCAGTTAAAATTACAAAATGAATCGTCCAGATTCCCTCAGCAGTCCCATGAATACTACAGGACATCTCTAAAGGGCTAAAAAGACTTCCAAAATCGTTTATAGGGAAGGTAATCCACAGCTCAGCTGTGGCAGTTTTGTTGTGTCTGTTAAAAAACGTCTATGTCGTTTTTTTTATCTGTTTTTGTTATTGAGGGGTTAATCATCCATTTGCAAGTGGGTGCAATGCTCTGCTGACTTGTTACATACACTGTAAAAATTTTGTTAGTGTAACTGCCTTTTTTCACTGTTATTTCAAATTTTGTCAAAATTTGTTTCTCTTAAAGGGACAGTAACGTTTTTTATATTGCTTGTTAACTTGCTTTAAAGTGTTTTCCAAGCTTACTAGTCTCATTACTAGTCTGTACAAACATGTCTGAAACAGAGGTTAGACTAGATACAGAGCGCGTAGATGCTGTAAGAGCCATGTCTGATACTGCGTCACAATATGCAGAACCTGAGGACGGAGAGCTTCAGTCTGTGGGTGACGTCTCTGATTCGGGGAGACGTGATTCAGAGATTTCTAATTTTAAATTTAAGCTTGAGAACCTCCGTGTATTGCTTGGGGAGGTATTAGCTGCTCTGAATGACACAATTGCAGTGCCAGAGAAATTGTATAGGCTGGATAAATACTATGCAGTGCCGGTGAGTACTGATGTTTTTCCAATACCTAAAAGGCTTACAGAAATTATTAGTAAGGAGTGGGATAGGCCCGGTGTGCCATTTTCCCCACCCCCTATATTTAGAAAAATGTTTCCAATAGATGCCACTACACGGGACTTATGGCAGACTGTCCCTAAGGTGGAGGGAGCAGTTTCTACTTTAGCAAAGCGTACCACTATCCCGGTTGAGGACAGTTGTGCTTTTTCAGATCCAATGGAGAAAAAGATTAGAGGGTTACCTTAAGAAAATGTTTATTCAACAAGGTTTTATTTTACAGCCCCTTGCATGCATTGCGCCTGTCACTGCTGCGGCGGCATTCTAGTTGAGGCCCTGGAAGAGGCCATCCATACAGCTCCATTGTCTGAAATTGTTCATTCGACTAAACTAACGGCTAAGAATTCCGGATTCGCCATCCAGGCGCGTAGGGCGCTATGGCTCAAATCCTGGTCAGCTGATGTGACTTCAAAGTCTAAATTACTCAACATTCCTTTCAAGGGGCAGACCTTATTCGGGCCTGGTTTGAAAGAAATTATTGCTGACATTACTGGAGGTAAGGGTCATACCCTTCCTCAGGGCAGGGCCAAATCAAATGCCAAACAGTCTAATTTTGTGCCTTTCGAAATTTCAAGGCAGGTGCAGCATCAACTTTCTCCGCTTCAAGACAAGAGGGAACTTTTTGCTCAATCTAAGCAGGCCTGGAAACCTAAGCAGGCCAGAAAGCCTGCTGCTGCCTCTAAGATAGCATGAAGGAACGGCCCCCTATCCGGTGACGGATCTAGTAGGGGGCAGACTTTTTCTCTTCGCCCAGGCGTGGGCAAGAGATGTTCAGGATCCCTGGGCGTTGGAGATCATATCTCAGGGATATCTTCTGGACTTCAAAGCTTCCCCTCCACAAGGGAGTTTTCATCTTTCAAGGTTATCTGCAAATCAGATAAAGAAAGAGGCATTCCTACGCTGTGTGCAAGACCTCCTAGTAATGGGAGTGATCCATCCAGTTCCGCGGACGGAACAGGGACAGGGTTTTTATTCAAATCTGTTTGTGGTTCCCAAAAAAGAGGGAACCTTCAGACCAAATTTGGATCTAAAGATCTTTAACAAATTCCTCAGAGTTCCATCTTTCAAAATGGAAACTATTCGGACCATCCTACCCATGATCCAAGAGGGTCAGTACATGACCATAGTGGACTTAAAGGATGCCTACCTTCACATACCGATTCACAAAGATCATCATCGGTTTCTAGGTTTGCCTTTCTAGTCAGGCATTACCAATTTGTAGCTCTTCCCTTCGGGTTGGCTACAGCCCCGAGAATCCTTATGAAGGTTCTGGGCTCACTTCTGGCGGTTCTAAGACCGCGAGGCATAGCGGTGGCTCCGTATCTAGACGACATCCTGATACAGGCGTCAAGCTTTCAAATTGCCAAGTCTCATACAGAGATAGTTCTGGCATTTCTGAGATTGCACGGGTGGAAGGTGAACGAGGAAAAGAGTTCTCTATCCCCACTCACAAGAGTCTCCTTCTTAGGGACTCTTATAGATTCTGTAGAGATGAAAATTTACCTGACGGAGTCCAGGTTATCAAAGCTTCTAAATGCTTGCCGTATTCTTCATTCCATTCCGCGCCCTTCGGTGGCTCAGTGTATGGAGGTGATCGGCTTAATGGTGGCGGCAATGGACATAGTGCCATTTGCGCGCCTACATCTCAGACCGCTGCAATTACGCATGCTAAGTCAGTGGAATGGGGATTACACAGATTTGTCCGCTCTGCTAAATCTGGATCAAGAGACCAGAGATTCTCTTCTCTGGTGGTTGTCTCTGGTCCACCTGTCCGAGGGTATGACCTTTAGCAGGCCAGATTGGACAATTGTAACAACAGATGCCAGCCTTCTAGGTTGGGGTGCAGTCTGGAACTCCCTGAAGGCACAGGGATCGTGGACTCAGGAGGAGGAACTCCTTCCAATATATATTCTGGAGTTAAGAGCAATATTCAATGCTCTTCTGGCTTGGCCTCAGTGAGCAACACTGAGGTTCATCAGATTTCAGTCGAACAATATCACGACTGTGGCTTACATCAACCATCTAGGGGGAACCAGGAGTTCCCTAGCGATGTTAGAAGTCTCAAAAATAATTCTCTGGGCAGAGTACCACTCTGGCCACCTGTCAGCAATCCATATCCCAGGCGTGGAGAACTGGGAGGAGGATTTTCTAAGTCGTCAGACTTTTCCCCCGGGGGAGTGGGAACTCCATCCGGAGGTGTTTGCTCAGTTGATTCATCATTGGGGCAAACCAGAGTTGGATATTATGGCGTCTCGCCAGAACGCCAAGCTTCCTTGTTGCGGATCCAGGTCCAGGGACCCAGAAGCGACGCTGACAGATGCTCTAGCAGCGCCTTGGTTCTTCAACCTGGCTTATGTGTTTCCACCGTTTCCTCTGCTCCCTCGACTGATTGCCAAAATCAAACAGGAGAGAGCATCGGTGATTCTAATAGTACCTGCGTGGCCACGCAGGACCTGGTATGCAGACCTAGTGGACAAGTCATCCTTTCCACCATGGACTCTGCCTCTAAGACAGGACTTTCTAATACAAGGTCCTTTCAATCATCCAAATCTAATTTCTCGGAGACTGACTGCATGGAGATTGAACGCTTGATTCTATCAAAGCGTGGCTTCTCCGAGTCAGTCATTGATACCTTAATACAGGCACGAAAGCCTGTTACCAGGAAAATCTATCACAAGATATGGCGTACATATCTTTACTGGTGTGAATCCAAGAATTACTCATGGAGTAAGGTTAGGAGTCCTAGGATATTGTCCTTTCTCCAAGAGGGTTTGGACAAAGGATTATCAGCTAGTTCCTTAAAGGGACAGATTTCTGCTATGTCTATTCTTTTGCACAAGCGTCTGGCAGAAGTTCCAGACGTCCGGGCATTTTGTCAGGCTTTGGATAGAATTAAGCCTGTGTTTAAACCTGTTGCTCCCCCATGGAGCTTAAACTTGGTTCTTAAAGTTCTTCAAGGAGTTCCGTTTGAACCCCTCATTCCATTGATATTAAGCTTTTATCTTGGAAAGTTCTGTTCTTGATGGCTATTTCCTCGGCTCGGAGAGTCTCTGAGCTATCTGCCTTACATTGTGATTCTCCTTATCTGATTTTTCATGCAGATAAGGTAGTTCTGCGTACCAAACCTGGGTTTTTACCTAAGGTGGTTTCTAACAAGAATATCAATCAAGAGATTGTTGTTCCATCATTGTGTCCTAATCCTTCTTCAAAGAAGGAACGTCTTTTACATAATCTGGACGTAGTCCGTGCCTTGAAGTTTTACTTTCAAGCTACTAAAGTTTTTCGCCAAACATCTTCCCTGTTTGTCGCTTATTCTGGACAGAGGAGATGTCAAAAAGCTTCGGCAACCTCTCTTTCCTTTTGGCTTCGGAGTATTATACGCCTAGCCTATGAGACTGCTGGACAGCAGCCCCCTGAAAGAATTACAGCTCATTCTACTAGAGCTGTGGCTTCCACCTGGGCCTTTAAAAATGAGGCCTCGGTCGAACAGATTTGCAAGGCCGCGACTTGGTCTTCGCTTCACACTTTTTCAAAATTTTACAAATTTGATACTTTTGCTTCTTCAGAGGCTGTTTTGGGGAGAAAGGTTCTTCAGGCAGTGGTTCCTTCCGCTTAATCCCTGCCTTGTCCCTCCCATCATCCGTGTACTTTAGCTTTCGTATTGGTATCCCATAAGTAATGGATGATCCGTGGACTGGATACACTTAACAAGAGAAAACATAATTTATGCTTACCTGATAAATTTATTTCTCTTGTAGTGTATCCAGTTCACGGCCCGCCCTGTCATTTTTGGCAGGTCTAAAGTTTAATTAAACTACAGTCACCACTGCACCCTATGGTTTCCCCTTTCTCTGTTTGTTTCGGTCGAATGACTGGATATGGCAGTTAGGGGAGGAGCTATATAGCAGCTCTGCTGTGGGTGATCCTCTTGCAACTTCCTGTTGGGAAGGAGAATATCCCATAAGTAATGGATGATCCGTGGACTGGATACACTACAAGAGAAATAAATTTATCGGGTAAGCATAAATTATGTTTTTGTTTTTTTAAACAAATCTCCTTAGCCTATTTGCATTTAAAAATAATATCTTTGTATTTCTTTTTAAATGAATATAAAATGAATAATAAGAAATTTAGTGTCAATCAATCATACTTTCTTTTTAAAGATACGATGAGTCCACGGATTTCATCCTTGTGGGATATAGCCTCCTGGTCAGCAGGAGGAGGAAAAGAGCACCACATCAGTACTGTATATATAGCTCCTCCCACCCCAGTCATTCTCTTTGCCTGTCTTAGTGATAGGAAGAGGTAAAGTGAGGTGTTAGTTTAGATTCTTCAATAAAGAGTTTTTTATTTTTAAAATGGTACCAGTGAGTGCTATTTTACTATATGGTGTAGCCATATTCCTTGTCAGCCTCTAGAGTAGAGCTACAGGTAGCTTTAAAGCAATGGGAACTGGTGAACTGGTGAGATTAACCCTCACTGCGCCTCCCATACTAGTGCTGCCCTTCTGTTGATGGTCTTAGCAGATATTAACTAAGGCCCTTTCTGTGTTCACAGAGCTGCAGGAGGGAGAAGACCTCTTGATACTGTGAGACTTGTCATGCTGTCGCTCAGCATAGAGGTAAGTGTAGTCTTTTATTTTCTGGGGCTTTTGGCATATCTCAGAATTGGCTGTACACTTCTAATCTGTTGGGGACCATGGACTCTCTGGAAAGGGCTTCCCTATTTAACAGCGTGTGGGTTCTCATGGGACTATGTCAACCAACACGTTGATATGGTTTATCAGATGCTAGTACTGTCTTTTATTAAGTAGACCTAGAAACACTGATAATGCTTAGCTATGTGCTTATTACTGGGTAGGGCTTCCCTGCAGGTCACTATTAAGTGTGCTTGGGGCTGACGCTGGGAGTATGTTGCCGGAGTCTTGTTAAAACAGCTTGTGTTTGTATATTTTTTTCTCCGATTGTTTGGCGCACTTTGTTCAGTAGCCGCGCAGTGTTCTTTCTCTTCCGGAAGTCACAGGCTGTTCGTGGAGACATCGCAAGTGACGCCTCGACCGCATGGTTGCGAGTTAAGCAAGCGGTCTTAGGTGTTGTGGGCTAAGTTCCGGATTGGTGCCTAGGAGTGGTCGGTGGTCCGTGCGGGCAGGTAGGCGCCTCAGCAGAGCTGTTGAGGCGAGGTGCTGTTGGTCAAATTATTTTAAGTTCGTTTAACGGATTTTCAGTGCATCAGAAAAATTGTTAGTCATTTTATTTTTTAAAGAGACAGTATCTTGTCAGGATCACATGTACTGACAAGCATTTAGCTGAATTGATATTTTTTGTACATTTTGGCCATAAATTGTAAAACTTTATAATTTAAAGGAGTCAAGACCAAATTTTTCTTCCTGCTTTCTGTTAGTATGGATTCAGATGATATCCAGACTGTAACATGCTCTATGTGTTTGGATGCCACTGTGGAACCTCCGCTTCCTTTTTGTCCCTCATGTTGTGAGTAGGCTTTACATTATAGAGACCAGATTTTTTTTTTTTTTTTATAAATCTTTGCCTAAGGCGGATGCTTCTCAAGAGTCTACAGATGAGATGCAAATTATGCCGCAGCTTTCTCCCCAAGCGTCACAGCCCTTAACACCCGCTCAAGCGGTGCCATGTATTTCACCTGTTTCTGCAGCAATTACATTAAAAGACATTGCTGCAGTGATGTCCTCTACACTTTCTGATGCGTTATCTAGTTTTCCCATATCGCACGGCAAGCGTACAAGAAAGGACAACTATGTAGTCAATGCTGCCTCTGATACTATGATGGCGATTGCGGAAGAACCCTCCCGGGGTTCTGAGTTGGAGAGTACGGAGGTCCTCTCTGAAGGTGAACTTTCTGAATCAGGGAGTACTTTGCCCCTGACTGATTCTGAAGTGGTTTCATTCAGGTTTAAGCTTGAGCACCTCCGTTTATTACTGAGGGAGGTGTTAGTTACTCAATAGTGGTTCCTCCAGAGAAATTGAGTAAGTTGGATACTTGGAAGTTCCTTCTTACTCAGATGTCTTTCCTATTCCTAAGAGGACTTCCGAGATTATTGCGAAAGAATGGGAGAGACCAGGCATTCCCTTCTCTCCTTCGTCCCGTGTTTAAAAAGATGTACCCTATAGCCAACGCTATTAGGGATTCTTGGCAGACGGTCCCTAAGGATGAGGGAGCCATTTCTACCCTGGCCAAACGGACTACTATTCCTATTGAGGATAGTTGTGCTTTTAAGGACCCTATGGATAAGAAGTTGGAGGGTCTCCTTAAGAAGATTTACGTTCACCAGGGATTCAAATTGCAAGCGGCGGCTTGCATTGTTACAGTTACCACTGCGGCCGCTTATTGGTTTGATGCTCTGGAAGAGCCTCTTTAGACAGAGACTCCTTTGGAAGAGATACAGGATCGGATTAAAGCTCTTAAGTTTGCTAATTTGTTTATTACGGATGCTTCTCTGCAGATTACTAAATTGGCGGCTAAGAGTTCGGGCTTTGCCATCTTAGCACGCAGGGCTTTATGGTTGAAGTCTTGGTCTGCGGATGTGTCATTTAAGTCTAAGCTTTTGGTTATTCCTTACAAGGGGAAGACCCTGTTCAGGCCTGACTTGAAGGAAATTATTTCTGACATCACGGGAGGCAAGGGTCATCTCCTCCCTCAGTATAAAAAGTCCAAACAGAGAGGTCGACAGAGTAATTTTCGTTCCTTTCGAAATTTCCACTTGGAGACCCAACCAGTCTTGGAACAAGGGTAAACAATCCAAGAAGCCTGCTGCTGCTACCAAGTCAGCATGAAGGGTCGGCCCCCGATCCGGGAACGGATCTAGTAGGCAGCAGACTCTCTATATTTGTCCTGGCTTGGATAAGGGATGTTCAGGATCCCTGGACACTAGAAATTGTATCTCAGGGGTATCAGTTGGAGTTCAGAAATTCCTCCCCCAGAGGAAGGTTTCTTCTTTCTCGATTATCTGCAGACCAGATAAAAAGAGAGGAGTTATTACTCCATGGAGGAGAGGTCTCCTACACAACGTAAGATGTCCTGTTCCGGTACTGGAACAGGGACAGGGGTTTTATTCAAATCTGTTTGTAGTTCCCAAAAAGGAACGTTCCGACCTATTTTAGACCTCAAAAGTCTGAACAAGTTTCTCAGAGTTCCATCCTTCAAGATGGAAACTATTTGGACCATTCTTCCATTGATCCAGGAGGGTCAATTTATGACTACCGTGGATCTAAAGGATGCATATCTTCATGTTCCTATCCACATAGGTCATCCCCAAGTTCCTGAGATTTGCCTTTCTGGACAAATATTTTCAGTTTGTGGCTCTTCCTTTCTGTCTGGCCACAGCACCCAGAATTTTCACAAATGTTCTGGGGTCTCTGCTGGCAGTTCTAAGACCACGGGGCATTGCGGTGGCGCCTTATCTGGGCGATATTCTGATCCAGGCGTCATCTTATCAGCTAGCAAAGTCTAATACCGACATTGTTCTCTCCTTCCTGAGGACTCACGGGTGGAAGGTAAATCTGGGAAAGAGTTCGCTAATTCCACAGACAAAGGTACCCTTCTTGGGAACTCTAATCGACTCTCTATCCATGTAAATTTTTCTAACAGAGGTCAGGAGGTTAAAGATCATGACTACATGTCAAGCCCTTCAGTCCAATCCTCGGCCGTCAGTGGCTTAGTGCATGGAGGTAATTGGATTGACGGTGGCAGCAATGGACATCATTCTGTTTGCTCGGTTTCATCTCAGGCCTCTGCAACTGAGCATGCTCAGGCAGTGGAATGGAGATTATACAGATTTGTCTCCTCGAATACATCTAGATCAGGAGACAAGGGACTCTCTTCTATGGTGGTTGTCGCTGGATCATCTATCCCAGGGGACATGCTTCCGCTGACCCTCGTGGGTGATAGTGACAACGGATGCCAGCCTACTAGGTTGGGGAGCAGTCTGGAAATCCCTGAGGGCTCAGGGTGTATGGACTCAGGCAGAGTCTCTCCTTCCCATCAATATACTAAAGTTGAGAGCTATATTCAATGCGCTTCAGGCTTGGCCTCAGTTGGCTTCGGCCCAATTCATCAGGTTCCAGTCTGACAACATAACAACGGTAGCTTACATCAATCATCAGGGAGGAACGAGGAGTTCCTTGGTGATGATGGAAGTAACCAGGATAATACAGTGGGCGGAGTCTCACTCTTGCCATCTGTCGGCGATCTACATCCCAGGGGTGGAAAACTGGGAAGCAGATTTTCTGAGCAGACAGACGTTTCATCCGGGAGAATGGGAACTCCATCCGGAGGTATTTTCCAGCCTGATTCTCAGATGGGGCAGGCCGGAGTTGGATCTCATGGCATCTCGTCAGAATGTCAAGCTTCCGAGATACGGGTCCAGGTCCAGGGATCCTCAGGCCAAGCTGATAGATGCCTTGGCAGTGCCTTGGTCTTTCAGCCTAGCTTATGTATTCCCTCCATTTGCTCTCCTTCCCCGGGTGATGGCTCGAGTCAAACAGGAGAGGGCATCAGTGATTCTCATCGCCCCTGCGTGGCCTTGCAGGATTTGGTATGCCGATCTGGTGGACATGTCATCTCAGCCACCATAGAAGCTCCCATTGAGGAAAGACCTTCTCATTCAGGGACCCTTCCATTATCCAAATCTAGTTTCTCTGCAGCTGACTGCTTGGAGATTGAACGCTTAATTTCTCTTGTAAGATGTATCGAGTCCACGGATTCATCCTTACTTGTGGGATATTCTCCTTCCCTACAGGAAGTGGCAAAGAGAGCACCCACAGCAGAGCTGTCTATTTAGCTCCACCCCCAGTCATTCTTTCTGCCTGCTTAACTGCTAGGAAGGGCAAAGAGCTATGTGGTGACTAAAATGTCAGTTTTTTATTTCTCAAGCAAAAGTTTATTATTTTAAATGGTACCGGTGTGTACCATTTACTCTCTGGCAGAAAAGGGATGAAGATTTCTGCAAGGAGGATGATGATCTTAGCACTTTGTAACTAAGATCCACTGCTGTTCTCACAAGGACTGAAGAGTACTGGATAACTTCAGTTGGGAGAACGGTTTGCAGGCTAAGCTGCATATGAGGTATGTTCAGTCTATATTTTTCTAGACAGACTGTGTTAATTCTAGAAAAGGCTGGCAATATCCCCATGAGGGAAGGGTAAGCTGTATTCAGACACTTTGATAGGAATTTAAGCTTGCTTGAAGGGCTCATTAGTTACTGGTGACACTGTTAGGAAAAAACGTTTTGTTTATTGAGGACAATTATAACGTTTTTTGAAGGGACTAAAGGGGTCATTGTGGCTTGGTTTTGGGTTTTGTAACTCACATGGTTAATTAAGAGACACTCTGGTGTTTCTCTGATAGGCCTCAAAACATTGAGTGAGGTGGGAGGGGCCTATTTTCGCGCCTCAGTTGCACAGTTTCCTTTCCTCTCCTCTGAGACATCCAACTGCTTCTCCTGAGGTTCCTGCTGTGTTTGAGGGCTGTAAAAGAAGTTTTTTCCCCCACAAATCGTTCTGAAGGGCAGGTAGGAGCCACAGCAGAGCTGTGGCAAGGTGCTGAAAGTCTTTTTTAACGTTTTTGACGTTTTTTCAATCCGGTTTTGCTATTAAGGGGTTAATTGTTTATTTGCATAGCTGTGCAACGTTACTAAGTCTTTATGGTGCTACTGTAAAAATTTCGTTAAGTTTACTGCTTTTTTTACACTGTTTTGCAGAATTGGTGCAGCTTTTTTTCTCTTAAAGGCACAGTACCGCTTTATTTCTAAGTGTTTTTTACTTTGATTACAGTGTTTTCCAAGCTTGCTTGTTACATTACTAGCCTGTTTAACATGTCTGACACCAAGGAAAATCAGTTAGATTTTATTCTAGTTTTTGTATGTATCAGCCACCTTTTCCATGCTGTTCTTTATTTTCTGTTAGCCTGTTCTATCCCTCAGTTTGCTATCTAGGTCTTGTTTTTGTGTGTCTGTAGTCTTAGTGCCCCATAACCCAATTTATTCTAGTCTTTTAATCACTGCGCACCTTTTAATCTGAATCTTTGCAATACTTACATATTTTAACATATTCCACAGTGAATTCTGCTCTTCAACCTGCTATTTATTTTGTATGGTAATGATAGTCCATAAGGCACTATAACATGTGGAATCTAATTTCCGTCACTAGGAAGAGGCTAAGAACTCACACAAGAGTTTAAATGCCTCCCACCTCCCATCTTTCCTTTTTAACATGTTATTGCTTTGATGTTTTTGCCTCTTTGCAAGCAGCTTTTTGTCAGGAAAGTCCTTCAGGCCACAGTGTCTGATAAATAGGAACTGCCATAAAATTGTCTTACCCATTCCGTAAAATGCAATAATCTGCTTAGGTATTAGTCACAAATGTTATGGAGCCCTATGGATTATTATCATCATACAAAAGAAAACAAAATGTATGCTTACCTGATCATAAAAAAAAAATGTTTGGGATTTTGATAGTCCATAGGCCCCACCTGTTTAATTTTTTCGGGCAACAGTTCTAATTTGCACCTCTATAGACCCTGCTTTTGTCTTTCCTATCCATCTGTTTCCTTTTCTCTGCTCGGCTATATGTTAAACTGAGGAGAGGCAGGAGGGATTTATGCTCTTGTGTGGGTTTTTGACCTCTTCATACTGGTGGGAATTTTATCCCACATGTTATGGAGCCCTATGGACTTT
Source organism: Bombina bombina (assembly GCF_027579735.1). Classification (NCBI taxonomy): domain Eukaryota; kingdom Metazoa; phylum Chordata; class Amphibia; order Anura; family Bombinatoridae; genus Bombina; species Bombina bombina. The sequence goes on from NC_069502.1 coordinate 1,046,904,928, forward strand.
CATCCCAAAAGAAAATAATTTATCAGGTAAGAATACATTTTTTATTTGTTCACTTTTTTAGGTTTAGGGCACTCCCCTTCAATATCTAGGTATATGCCATTACTGACATTTCAGCAGCAGTCTTTTGACTATATTCTTAGTCTGCTTAGCAATGGGCCCTTTTCTCATGGATTTCACAGCACTATTTGGCCAGGGTCTTCTATAGGACTTTGCTAAAACTCTGGACTACCTATAGAATTTGGTAGTATTTTAGATACAAGATTTAAATATTTGATTTCTTTTAACCCTTTCCTACTGTTAGGACGTTCCATGGCATCCTAACTGCACTGGGCATTAACTCAGACGGCATGGAAGATCCTAGCCGTTCGGCTGTCTTGAAGCCATAGAAGCTTCTTAAATGGGATTGCAGGCTGGAGGGCATGCCTAGCATCATAGGCATTTCCCCCTCCCTACACTCCCGATCCCATCATTTAAATCACAAGATCGCATGAATGATCTTGTGATTTAAATTTGTACTTATTTGTTTACATCTGAACTTTTTTCTGATGTAGACAAATTAGTCCTGGCGGGAAAGGCTTAAGACAATCACTGCTAAGTGATTTTGTGACTATTAAAGGACCATTAAATACATCAGAATCACAACAATTGCATAATCAGACAATGTAATAGCAATATTCTTCCCCCCTTGTTGCATGTAACAGCCTTCCTACTGAGCTAGTACAAGAGTATAGGTATACACCTTAAACTCTTGTACATCATGTTTATTAGGAGCTGGTGTCTCAGAAAGTGTGTTTTAAAAAAAAAACTGCACAATTTGATAATGAAAGTGCATTGGAAAGTCTATTAAAGCTGCATTCTCTATATCAATCATGAAAGTCTAATTTTGTCATTAGTGTCCCTTTTAAAGGGACAGTAAATTCCTTGTAATTACAAGACACTTCAGTTGTCTTGGTATAGAATAACTTATCAGCCATGTCTAAAGCTTTTTTTTTAAATAAAATAGCATGTTGTTGGCTACATTTTTTTTTTTCAATAGCCAAACTCTACCCACCAATTGACTTTTGGGCTTAAAGGGACAGGAAACCCCCAAAAAATGATTTTATGATTCAGATAGAACATACAATTTAAACGACTTTCCACTGTACTTCTGTTATCAATTTGTATTCATTATTTTGGTATCCTTTATTGAAAGAGCAGCAATGCACTACTGGGAGCTAGCTTAACACATTGGTAAGCCAATGATGAGGCATATATGTGCTAGCTCCCAGCCCCTGAGCCTACCTAGATATGCTTTTTAACAAAGTATACCAATAGAATGAAGTAAATTAGATAACAGAAGTAAATTGGAATTTTGTTTTGTCAGTATATGGCCGTGTTATAATACAATATGTTTAATAATTATCCTTTAAGCTAAACCCCCAATAAAATGCATATACAAAACAATTAAAATTAATGTAAATTCCTAAGTTCTTTTTCTATTAGTTAAACTTTATAGACACATTGAAATATATTTGTAGAAAACCATATATGAATATAAACTATACACGTTTAAACTATATAATATGCTATGCAAAGATCATAAAATTTACCTTTTAGAACTAGCCTTATTCATAATTGAATTGCATTACCTCACCACAATGAAATATTACATTATGGGTCACTAACTTCCAGACAACTATATTTAGGCAATTATCTAAGCTGAAACAATTTCTTTAGCAGCAATAAAGTAAATTCAAAAATATATTTATATGGCTACAGTTATAAATTACTTGGCAACAAAAGACAGACTTAAAACTATGCAAGACTATGGATGCAAACTGAAATATAAATTGCTCTTTTACAACTCTTTACTGCAGCAATAATGAATAGATTTGTTTTAAATATTACCTATATTTAGCAACCTCTTGTACTTTACCAAAAATAACCAAATCGATATTCAGCTTCCAAAACTTCTTTGTTTCATCTCCTATGAAAATAAGTGTATTTGCAATATGGATAAGAGGAGGTAGCCCAATTTGCTTTAAGTAACTGTATTCCACTCAACAAGTTATCAGTCCAGTTCAGCAAAAGTTAGCCCCCCTCTCCTGTTGCATTCAGCTTATATAACTTAATCATTGATGAAACAATATGGAAGGCCCTTCGGAGCTGAACATCTCATTGGTCCATTTTGGGGGACGCCCCCCTTACTTGCTCTGTATGTGTTCCAATAGACAATTCATTTGGCTGTCATATCATTCCAATCCCCTAGGGGGCAGCAGACAACCAGCAAACACAGTCCCACCATCAATCACTGCCACATTTTAATACATCCTTATAAAGTGATTTTCTTTCATGTAATTAACAAGAGTCCATGAGCTAGTGACGTATGGGATATACATTCCTACCAGGAGGGGCAAAGTTTCCCAAACCTTAAAATGCCTATAAATACACCCCTCACCACACCCACAAATCAGTTTTTACAAACTTTGCCTCCAAGGGAGGTGGTGAAGTAAGTTTGTGCTAGATTCTACGTTGATATGCGCTCCGCAGCAAGTTGGAGCCCGGTTTTCCTCTCAGCGTGCAGTGAATGTCAGAGGGATGTGAAGAGAGTATTGCCTATTGAATGCAGTGATCTCCTTCTACGGGGTCTATTTCATAAGGTTCTCTGTTATCGGTCGTAGAGATTCATCTCTTACCTCCCTTTTCAGATCGACGATATACTCTTATATTTACCATTTCCTCTACTGATTCTCGTTTCAGTACTGGTTTGGCTTTCTACAAACATGTAGATGAGTGTCCTGGGGTAAGTAAGTCTTATTTTCTGTGACACTCTAAGCTATGGTTGGGCACTTTATTTATAAAGTTCTAAATATATGTATTCAAACATTTATTTGCCTTGACTCAGAATATTCAACTTTCCTTATTTCCAGACAGTCAGTTTCATATTTGGGATTATGCATTGAATTATCATATTTTTTCTTACCTCAAAAATTTGACTTTTTTCCCTGTGGGCTGTTAGGCTCGCGGGGGCTGAAAATGCTTCATTTTATTGCGTCATTCTTGGCGCGGACTTTTTTGGCGCAAAAATTCTTTTCCGTTTCCGGCGTCATACATGTCGCCGGAAGTTGCGTCATTTTTTGACGTTATTTTGCGTCAAAGATGTCGGCGTTCCGGATGTGGCGTCATTTTTGGCGCCAAAAGCATTTAGGCGCCAAATAATGTGGGCGTCTTTTTTGGCGCTAAAAAATATGGGCGTCATTTTTGTCTCCACATTATTTAAGTCTCATTATTTATTGCTTCTGGTTGCTAGAAGCTTGTTCACTGGCATTTTTTTCCCATTCCTGAAACTGTCATTTAAGGAATTTGATCAATTTTGCTTTATATGTTGTTTTTTTCTTTTACATATTGCAAGATGTTCCACGTTGCAACTGAGTCAGAAGTTACTACAGGAAAATCACTGCACAGTGCTGGAGCTACCAAGCTAAGTCTGCTATAAACTTTTGGTATCTGTTTCTCCAGCTGTTATTTGTATTGCATGTCATGTCAAACTTATTAATGCAGATAAAATTTCCTTTAGTACTGTTACATTACCTGTTGCTGTCCGTCAACATCTAATTTTCAGAGTGTTCCTGATAACATAAGAGATTTTATTTTTTAAATCCATTAAGAAGGCTATGTCTGTTATTTCTCCTTCTAGTATACATAAAAGTCTTTTAAAACTTCTCTTTTTTTCAGATGAATTTTTAAATGAACATCATCATTCTGATACTGATAATGGTTCTTCTGGTTCAGAGGTTTCTGTCTCAGAGGTTGATGCTGATAAATCTTTGTATTTGTTCAAGATGGAATTTATTCGTTCTTTTCTTAAAGAAGTGTTATTTGCATTAGAAATAGAGGATTCTGGTCCTCTTGATACTAAATGTAAACGTTTAAATAAGGTTTTTTAAATCTCCTGTAGTTATTCCAGAAGTGTTTTATCTCCCTGATGCTATTTCTGAAGTAATTTCCAGGGAATGGAATAATTTGGGTAATTTATTTACTCCTTCTAGACGTTTAAGCAAATTATATCCTGTGCCATCTGACAGATTAGACTTTTTTGGGACAAAAATCCCTAAGGTTATGGGGCTGTCTCTACTCCTGCTAATGTACTACTATTCCTATGGCAGATAGTACTTCATTTAAGGATCCTTTAGATAGGAAAATTGAATCCTTTCTAAGAAAAGCTTACTTATGTTCAGGTAATCTTCTTAGACCTGCTATATTTTTAGCGGATGTTGCTGCAGCTTCAACTTTTTGGTTAGAAGCTTTAGCGCAACAAGTAACAGATCATAATTTTATAGCATTATTATTATTCTATAACATGCTAATAATTTTATTGGTGATACCATCTTTTGATATCATTAGAGTTGATGTCAGGTATATGTCTCTAGCTATTTTAGCTAGAAAAGCTTTATGGATTAAACTTGGAATGCTGACATGTCTTCTAAGTCAACTTTGCTTTCCCTTTCTTTCCAGGGTAAATAATCATTTCGTTCCTTTCCTCACAACAAGGAACAAAAGCCTGATCCTTCATCCTCAGGAGCGGTATCAGTTTGGAAACTATTTCCAGTTTGGAATATATCCAAGCCTTATAGAAACCTTTAGTCAGCTCCTAAGTACCTATGAAGGTGCGGCCCTTATTCCAGCTCAGCTGGTATGGGGCAGATTACGTTTTCTTCAAAGAAATTTGGATCAATTCCGTTCTTAATCTCTGGTTTCAGAAACATTGTTTCAGAAAGGTACAGAATTGGCTTCAAGTTAAGGCCTCCTGCTAAGAGATTCTTTTCTTTCCCGTGTCCCAATTGACACAGCAAGGCTCAGCATTTCTGAAATGTGTTTCAGATCTAGAGTTGGCTGGAGTATTTATGCCAGTTCCAGTTCTGGAACAGGGGCTGGGGTTTTATTTTATCTCTTCATTGTACCAAAGAAGGTCAATTCCTTCAGACCAGTTCTGGATCTATCATTATTGAATCGTTATGTTAGGATACCAACATTCAAGATGGTTACTGTAGGACTATCCTGCCTTTTGTTTAGCAAGGGCATTATATGTCTACAATAGATTTACAGGATGTGTATCTGCATATTCCGATTCATCCAGATCACTTTTAGTGTCTGAGATTCTCTTTTTAGACAAGCATTACCAGTTTTGTGGCTCTACTATTTGGCCTAGCCTCAGTTCCAAGAATTTTTTTCAAAGGTTCTCGGTGCCCTTCTTTCTGTAATCAGAGAATAGGGTTTTGGTATTTCCTTATTTGGACGATATCTTGGTACTTGCTCAGTCTTCTCATTTTCGAAGAATCTCATACGAATCGACTTGTGTTGTTTCTTCAAGTTCATGGTTGGAGGATCAATTTACCAATCAGTTTATTGATTCCTCAGACAAGGGTAACCTTTTTAGGTTTCTAGATAAATTCAGTGTCTATGACTCTGTCCTTGTCAGACAAGAGAAGTTTAACATTGATATCAGCTTGTCAAAACCTTCAGTCACAATCATTCCCTTTGGTAGCCTTATGCATGGAAATGTTGGGTCTTAGGACTGCCGCATCAGATGCGATCTCCTTTGCTCGTTTTCACATGCGACCTCTTCAGCTCTGTATGCTGAACCAATGGTGCAGGGATTACTCAAAGATATCTCAATTAATATCTTTAAACCGATTTTACGACACTCTCTGACATGGTGGACAGATCACCATCGTTTAGTTCAGGGGGCTTCTTTGTTCTTCCGACCTGGACTATAATCTCAACAGATACGAGTCTTACAGGTTGGGGAGCTGTGTGGGGGTATCTGACGGCACAAGGGGTTTGGGAATCTCAGGAGGTGAGATTTCCGATCAATATTTTGGAACCCCGTGCAATTTTCAGAGCTCTTCAGTCTTGGCCTCTTCTGAAGAGAGAGTTGTTCATTGTTTTCAGATAAGACATTGTCACAACTGTGGCATACATCAATCATCAAGGAGGGACTCACAGTCCTCTGGCTATGAAAGAAGTATCTCGAATTTTGGTTTGGGCGGAATCCAGCTCCTGTCTAATCTCTGCGGTTTATATCCCAGGTATGGACAATTGGAAAGCGGATTATCTCAGTCGCCAAACGTTGCATCCGGGCGAATGGTCTCTTCACCCAGAGGTATTTCTTCAGATTGTTCAAATGTGGGAACTTCCAGAAATAGATCTGATGGCTTCTCATCTAAACAAGAAACTTCCCAGGTATCTGTCCAGATCCCGGGATCCTCAGGCGGAGGCAGTGGATGCATTTTTCACTTCCTTGGAAGTATCATCCTGCCTATATCTTTCCGCCTCTAGTTCTTCTTCCAAGAGTAATCTCCAAGATTCTGAAGGAATGCTCGTTTGTTCTGCTGGTAGCTCCGGCATGGCCTCACAGGTTTTGGTATGCGGATCTTGTCCGGATGGCCTCTTGCCAACCGTGGACTCTTCCGTTAAGACCAGACCTTTTGTCTCAAGGTCCTTTTTTCCATCAGGATCTGAAATCCTTAAATTTAAAGGTATGGAGATTGAACGCTTGATTCTTGGTCAAAGAGGTTTTCTCTGACTCTGTGATTAATACTATGTTACAGGCTCGTACATCTGTATCCAGAGAGATATATTATAGAGTCTGGAAGACTTATATTTCTTGGTGTCTTTCTCATCATTTTTCTTGGCATTCTTTTAGAATACCGAGAATATTACAATTTCTTCAGGATGGTTTAGATAAGGGTTTGTCCGCAAGTTCCTTGAAAGGTCAAATCTCTGCTCTTTCTGTTCTTTTTCACAGAAAGATTGCTATTCTTCCTGATATTCATTGTTTTGTACAAGCTTTGGTTTGTATAAAGCCTGTCATTAAGTCAATTTCTCCTCCTTGGAGTTTGAATTTGGTTCTGGGGGCTCTTCAAGCTCCTCCATTTGAACCTATGCATTCATTGGATATTAAATTACTTTCTTGGAAAGTTTTGTTCCTTTTGGCCATCTCTTCTGCCAGAAGAGTTTCTGAATTATCTGCTCTTTCTTATGAGTCTCCTTTTCTGATTCTTCATCAGGATAAGGCGGTGTTGCGAACTTCTTTTGAATTTTTACCTAAAGTTGTGAATTCCAACAACATTAGTAGAGAAATTGTGGTTCCTTCATTATGTCCTAATCCTAAGAATTCTAAGGAGAAATCGTTGCATTCTTTGGATGTTGTTAGAGCTTTGAAATATTATGTTGAAGCTACGAAATCTTTCTGTAAGACTTCTAGTCTATTTGTTATCTTTTCCGGTTCTAGGAAAGGCCAGAAAGCTTCTGCCATTTCTTTGGCATCTTGGTTGAAATCTTTAATTCATCTTGCCTATGTTGAGTCGGGTAAAATTCCGCCTCAGAGAATTACAGCTCATTCTACTAGGTCAGTATCTACTTCCTGGGCGTTTAGGAATGAAGCTTCGGTTGACCAGATCTGCAAAGCAGCAACTTGGTCCTCTTTGCATACTTTTACTAAATTCTACCATTTTGATGTATTTTCTTCTTCTGAAGCAGTTTTTGGTAGAAAAGTTCTTCAGGCAGCGGTTTCAGTTTGAATCTTCTGCTTATGTTTTTTGTTAAACTTTATTTTGGGTGTGGATTATTTTCAGCAGGAATTGGCTGTCTTTATTTTATCCCTCCCTCTCTAGTGACTCTTGTGTGGAAAGATCCACATCTTGGGTAGTCATTATCCCATACGTCACTAGCTCATGGACTCTTGTTAATTACATGAAAGAAAACATAATTTATGTAAGAACTTACCTGATAAATTCATTTCTTTCATATTAACAAGAGTCCATGAGGCCCACCCTTTTTTGGGGTGGTTATGATTTTTTTGTATAAAGCACAATTATTCCAATTCCTTATTTTATATGCTTCGCACTTTTTTTCTTATCACCCCACTTCTTGGCTATTCGTTAAACTGATTTGTGGGTGTGGTGAGGGGTGTATTTATAGGCATTTTAAGGTTTGGGAAACTTTGCCCCTCCTGGTAGGAATGTATATCCCATACGTCACTAGCTCATGGACTCTTGTTAATATGAAAGAAATGAATTTATCAGGTAAGTTCTTACATAAATTATGTTATTTATCATACCATAACTTTTTGCATCAATAAAACTCTCTTCTAAGCATTTATATTTTATTTAGCATTACAGAAAATGTACAATTTGATACCAAACATTATTATTTTATCAATTTATATGTTAAAATAGAAAATATCCACATATGTCTGTTTATGACTACTATTCATGGGACATCTTGTCTGAAAAATAAAGATGCAGATATTATTTTTAATTTAGTCTAACATTTATACATTTATTATGCAGATACTTATTTAGACATCTCATCTCCACATCAGTTCTTCCTGCAATCTTCACTAGATTTCTGGAAAACAAAGAAAGTGTGTTCATCTTGAAATAGATGGGTCAGTATTTGTATATACCAATGTAGTTATTATTCAATTTATTACAATCTGAATTGCATTTCCCCAGATACCTATATAGACATTTAATACAGTGTTTGAAATTATATAGGCTGTATTTTAAAATAAATTTTATGGCTGTAATGTCATATGTGTCTCTGCCTGGCCAACTTTCATTGTCTAGAATTTGTGGATTCAATACACAGCAGGTGTCAGTTTAGCACCTACGTGCATAAGACTATTTCCTTTCCAGACGGACTGTCCACTCCTCTAGATAGGGGAACTCTTTATCCAGGCCTCCTTTGTAAGAAGCAGTAAATTTGATTACACATCTGAAGGTTCCAAAATGCTAATATTTACCTGGAAATGGTTCACTGGTCTTATCTTATATAAAGCTTTAAACCTTTTGCTATTCCTTAGGATAACTTTGAAAATGTTTATTTTGATGAATGAGAGAGGGGAGTTTGGTTTATACAGCCAAACATCATTTTGGCATAGACTGCAATCTACAGTAAATAAACTGATGCAACTAGTTTCATATGTAATTAATCCTGTGGTCTTAACAACCATATATATAAATCATACTCCGGAACCCTGACAGTTTAAAATGGTATGTTCTATCTGAACTATGAAAAAATTTTGGGTATAATGTCCCTTTAAGTCTGCAGACAAGGCTAGCCATGGTCATAATGTTAGTATAAAGTGTAATGTTTTGCAGTTGCCTTCTGCTAAATCCAAATAGGAAAATATATATAACAAGGTTAGCCTTGAATAGTCTTCAGTAAACCTTCCAGCAAATAGTCTTCAGTAAACCTTCCACAAATTTCAGAGATATATGGCATGAAAAGGGGGCAACATTAATAATGAAATGCAAAGTTGTTTTATTGCATAAAACATTTTTTATTACATCCCAAACTATTTACTATCTCTCTTGTTCCGCAATATCCGCTGCTAAACAAAACGTCATTCCCGTGCCGTTCCTACGAACTCCTCCCTGCTGATGCACAGGCTGAAGACTACAATACCCAGAGGCATCAGAATTTCGGCTAGACCTAGATGTTCACACAAAAAATGGAAAAAGATAAATTCTTGCACTACAAGATTCTGGATAATAAAAAACGCTTTGTATTGATCACCATTAAAAATTATGTAACATGCAAGATGTGCTTGACATGGTTCCCTGGTGCATTTCACACTACAGTACTTAATCATAGTTATCAGAGTGTAACAGGGGGGCGGAGTCAATTGCAGTTTTGGAAAGTCGCAGTTGGTGTTTAAAGTGGATAAACTGTCCTAAAAGCACGACGGGAGGACTCCCTGGGACAGCAACTACATTACTAGAAAGAATTCCTGCTAGGTCCGGCCGGATCGAGAGGAATAACTACGGGAGTGCCGCAAAAGTTTCAGCCGCAATCTTCTAATCTGCAACTACCACCTTACCCGGTCCGCTATCCACTACTTTAAGCTCCGGAGGGTCGGGGATCCGCTCCGTAGCTATACTTTTTGTAGATGGACTTACCAGCGTAGAGAAGAGACCAGCAGCTCAGCTCCTCACACCCGACTTTCCTGAACCCACGTGACCTGTGGCCATATCTGTGACTGAATACATCTGCTGCGGGAAGGCCAGAGGTGACGCAGAGAGGGCCTCGGCTCTACTCACACAAGAAGTCTGTACCATTTGGACTCGGACAACGGCCTCAGAGCAATCAGGTGAGATGACGACCCACGCTACATCCACCTACACTGAGGCGCATATAGCCGCCATTATAGGACTTGGGCGTAATTAATCAAGGCGGTTCTAGAGACTTGCTGACAAAACGCATAAGCGCATAGCCTCACAGGGAGCACCAAGATATAGATTTCTCATAGCAGACCCTACACGGATCTTACTTGATTTTCAGGCCCCTGATGCCCGACTATTAACCACTTGCTGCCATGGACACAGACGATCTCTACATGTCTCCCTAATTGAGACTCTGAGGCCAGACTTATTACCTTATAGACTTCTGGCTAAATAGGGATTCAGTACGACTAAACCAGGTTCCTGGTTACCCAGAAGGACCACATAATACCCACAGAGTCTGTCCTAGTTGGTTCACCTCTGCACCTCTTCTATTGCCTCTTTCAACAGGGCCCTGAGGCTTGGTAAACCTGTAACCTCACTGACTGCTAAAACCGCGAGGCTGGACTCTCCTTTCCCGCCGGCCCTTATTGCCTGCGGGTCAGACTCCAGATACCCTCTCCCACATCATCCATAAGGGACAACTCCCTCAGGGAGAGACTCACAGCTCACCTTTCCAGCTGATATAGATAAGAGTCTTGCACCCTGGCTTAGAGAACTGGGGTCTATCAAAACCTGAGTCACTATTCCTCTCTGGAGAGACCAGACTGCCACAGTATGTAAATAATATATAAAAGTCTGCACCCCCGCCAGTCCATGTGTTACCAGCAGCATACTTAAACAAGCAGGTTCTCTCTGATAATAAGCAGATCCATTACAAGCTATATCTACTGACCTTATACTATAATGTCACAAGCTCATAAGCAAATGCAGAAACCCCACACCACATCCAAAAGAACAGTTGTTGATCATTTTCAGCGCCCTGTTAGAATGGCTCGCAAGGGGTCAGAAGATGAATGCTCAGACACAGAAAGTTTCTCAGATAACCAGGCGGACACAGCTTTATCGCAACAGATTTCTCGCCTGCCAGCAGCCAATAGCCTTTCCAACAACTTGATGGACTCTATTAAATCACTATTGGCCTCTCACCATGACTCCCTATCGAAAAAATTTGATAGGTCCCATGCTGACTTGCCAAGTAATGGCCGTCAAGCAGAGATGAACTACACTAATTAACTCCTTCACAGGTGTTATAGAATATGCATACATTAAATAAAAACAAATGCCACAATACATAGTTAAAAAAAAAAAAAATAATAATTCAACTGTATACGTCATTTTCCTGTACTGCAGATGTTTTATTTTTTTATCTAAATGTAACAGATGTCATCTTGTGGATCAACCATCATGTTTGCTCTAATTATTTTGACAGTTAACCACTATTACAAATATTTTTTTCTTTTTTAAATCCACAATGGTATTAGTTATCTAAGGGTGCACAGTTACAGCGCAGTCTCTCATACTAGGGATTTAGAGTAATTTGCTAGGTATTCAGAATGCTTCTTTTTATATTGTAGCTGCGTCCAATTTAATTCCATTATCAAATTGTGCACAGTTTTTTTTATATGCACACTGTGGCACCAGCTCCTACTGAGCATGTGCAAGAGGTCACTGTAAATATGTATATGCTTTTGTGATTGGCTGATGGCTGTTACAGGATACAGGGGGAGGGGAAAATAGAAGTAATTTGTCAGTAAAAAACTATTACTAATTTTAAATTCAGACTAGGTGTTATTGCATTGTCTTTTTTAATATGTATTTACTGATTATGCAATTCTACTGTATTTAAAGGGACATGAAACTCCAATTTTTCTTTCATGATTCAGATGGAGCATACAATTTTAAATAACTTTCTAATTTACTTCTATTTTCTTCATTCTCTTGGTATCTTTTGTTGAAAAGTTTTTAAGTATAAACACTGTTTTTCTAAAATTATTCGTGCACACTTGTTTAAGCACAAACTATAAATACCCGTTTAACTGGCCAACAAAAAGGACCCCAAGACCCCTTGTTTAAAAGCTTATAAGCCCCTGTTAAAGAAATAAAGCCCTTATATCAGTTTTGTTTTATAGCCAGGTGACCACTGTGGTAATAGTGATCACCTGGCCTGAAAAAATGTATGTGCAAATGTGCATGTACTTGTACAGAGGTTATGGGGAGTCCCTATGTGATCAAAGTTATATATCTGTACTGAAAGCCCCTAATTTATATGTGGTTAACCCCTTCTTTTTACTATTATGTTTAGCGGAGGAAAAAACACAACTATTTTTTATAACTTTTGTTTATTAAAATTTTAATAAAACACTTTGTTGCAGGTTTCTTACACATCATGATATATACATAAAATAATGGTATAAATTGGATATTCTGGGTCTCCTAAAAAAAAATCTATATGTGTGGGTTTCTCACTGAAAATAACCTACAGTAGGGCCTAAATATAAGCAGCATCTAAAAACTGCAAAATAGCTCAGCACATACTGTGGAAATGGCTCAGCAGTTAAAGGGTTAAGATACATTTTAATCCAAAGGTTATTCATCTGAATGAAGGCTGTATATTCATAGCTATAATGTTTATTTTGACTATTTGGAGCATTTTTTCAATGTAGAAGATATCACACAGTCTTGGTTTTGTAGTTCTCAAAACTGTGAATTTGTGTCTGCAGAAACGTGTTTCTTCTTTACAGCAAAAATGTTATAAAATAAATATACAACGTTGAGAAATAGACTTTAAAGGGAGATAAAGCCAATGTATTTTTTATTTTATGATTCGGATAGAGCATACAATTTTCAGATTTACCATTATCAAATTTTCTTAATTCTCTTGGTAACTTTTGTTGAAGGATCAGCAATGTACTACTGGGAGCTAGCTAAACAGATTGTGTGAGCCAATGACGAGGCATATATTTGCAGTCACAAATCAGCAGCTAGCTTCCAATAGTACATTGCTGCTCCTGAGCCTACCTAGGTATGCTTTTCAACCAAGGATACCAAGAGAACAAAGAGAATTGGATACTAGAAGAACAATGGAAAGTTGTTTAAAATCTGAATCATGAAAGTTTGATTTTTACTTTTACTGTCTCTTTAATCCCTTGTACCCCTGCAATTCTATGTACACAGAATCAACCCTTTACTAAGTTTCAAGAAGCTCAATGAATACAATATTGTTTGGCATGGAAAACATCTGCACAAGGACCTAAGTGTGAGGAGGGATTTGTAAGCAGTAAGGTCATGATTTTTTTTGTCTATCCAATAAAGTACAGCTGAGAAGTTAATCAAATATGAATGATTAGGTTATTGAACTGGAGATTGTTCACCTTCTAATAATTTCACAATTATATATGTATTTCTAATGGTGTTTAAATAAATCAGTACATTTTTATATAACTGGAAAAATAATCTAAAGAGTTATCCGAAACTGAATCCTTATATGTATAAAACCATGGTTTAAATTGAGCCTTGCTGACCTAGTGATTTAAAGGGACACTCAAGTCAAAATTAAACTTTCATTATTCAGATAAAGCATGCAATTTTAAACAAATTTCCAATTTACTGCCATTAACAAAATGTGCACATTCTTTTTATTTACAGAATATACGTGTCTGCATTTGGGATTGGCTGATGGCTGTCACATGCAGGGGGAGTGGAAATAGACATAATTTTGAACATTTTCAGAAAAAAAATCTACTACTCATTTGAAGTTCAGATTTGTTTATTATGCAACTCTACTGAATTTACTGGGGTTTATTTTTTAAATCAAATCCACATTGACCGCAAATATTTCCAGGAAAGCACAGATACTGGCTCTAATATAATGTGTGTGCTTTGCCTTGGGTTGGTTGTAGGATTCCAAATACTAAGTGGAAAAAATATATATAGTCCTAAAATAATAGGAGCAGAAACTGATACCTATCTTTCAAGCTGTTCTTAGTTCCAAGAAGTGAGGCCTGTGGCAATCTGTGCTAGGACCTTCATCTTGAATTAAATTATGGTCACATTTATTCAATAAATGAAGTCAATGTCAACTGTAATCTGCATCACCAAAATATCAACTCTACTGGAATATCTGGTAATAGTCTGTCTAAAAGACACACCAAGATGCATGCTGGGAAATTCTGTAATCTCTTACACGATCATTCATTGTATTATTTCAGGCCTTCACGTAAAGAAGGGTATGTCTTCTGCAAGGGCAAAAGGCCCTTTCAGCAAGGGCATTTTCTACTAAGGCAGCTGAAACTGACATTACTTTTGAGTACCAAGGTAGGGTGTGGAGTTTACCTCATCTATTTTTGAAACTGTTTAGGTTGGATGTCTGTGATGTCTATATACAAAATTCTACTTGGTCTCAATGTGTTTACTTAGCTCTTTGTAGAGGAATGCTACTAGGTGAGCTAAGATAAACTCCAAAAAAAAATATTTTGTGATTCAGACAGAGCATATCATTTTCAAAACATTAATTTTTGTTTTGTTCCCATGGCATTCTTTGTTGAAGAGATACCTAGGTAGGTGTCTGGAGCACTACATGGCAGGAAATAGCCATCTAGTTCTCTTGCAAAACTGCTGCCATATAGTGTACCAAACACATGCATGCTCCTGAGCTTACACCCCCTGCTTTTCAACAAAAGATACCAAGAGAATGAAGAAATTTTGATAACAGAAGTAAATTAGAACGTTATTTAAAGGGACATAATACTCATATGCTAAATCACTTGAAGCTGATGCAGTATAACTGTAAAAAGCTGACAGGAAAATATTACCTGAGCATCTCTATGTAAAAAAGGAAGATATTTTACCTCACAATTTCCTTAACTCAGCAGAGAAGTTCTGTGTAAAAAGTTATACTCAGCTGCTCCCAGCTGCAGGTAAAAAAAATATATGAAGAAATGAACAGCAGCCAATCAGCATCAGCAGTGCTGAGGTCATGAACTCTTTTACTGTGATCTCATGAGATTTCACTTAACTCTCATGAGATTTCATTGTTAAACTGAATAGGGAAATAATATGAGTGCGCACGAGGCTCATCCTTTCAGCTGTCCCAGGACAGAGATACTAATATGCTGCTTAGAAATCCTTTACAATGGTATGTGGCTACTGAGGAACTTTTGAGGTAAAATATCGTTCTTTTTTACATAGAGATGTTCATGTGATATTTTCTAGTCAGCTTTTTGCAGCTATACTGCATCACTTTCAAGTGTTTCAACATTTGGGTATTATGGCCCTTTAAAATTGCATGTTCTATCTGAATCATGAAAGAAAAAAAATGTGATTCATGTCTCTTTAAGTAGCACTCGTCCAATATCTATCCCTTCTATGTTTTTGCTTCCCTGTGTTTTACATAATAATGGCATCATGGAGGAAAATAAGGGATCTTATACCACGTGAAAAATGTTTGCCCACCTTAAATGCAACTGCCATTTGTGGTAAAATTTAGTAAGTATGATGTCATTTCTGTTTTTTCTTTAAGGTTTTGGATCCGTTATACAGATGTATCCAGGCGGTGGGCCTGTCAGAGCTGCAACAGACTGTTTTGGTTTTCCAAAATCCTTCTACAAAAACCTTTATGAGTTTCCACTCAGTAAAGTGGAGAATCTTGTGTCAGGAACATTTTCTTCACAGACTTTAGTATCTGGCATTGATGATGTACCAGCTGATGAAGATAGTAATGGATTAGCAAGTGAAAAGCAAGACGTTGAAGAGGAATCCAGTTCTGCCACCGAAATGGAAACCGTAACGGACACCAGCACACAGAATCCACCCGATTTAATGGAAAGTAGCAGTGAGACCACAGACAACCATCAGAAAGGGCAGAAGTCTGAGAAGAAACAACTTGTAAGTTTTCTTGCTTACAACATACATGTGTGTTTTTTTAAATATATTACCTTTTATAGCTTGTAGTAATAGCAAATAATACGGGAAAATCTACAATACAGCAAAATCAAAATTTAAATATTAACTGTGTAAGTGGTGGTAAATACTAAGGTGACAAGATTTGTCTATTTTTTAGGGACTGTCCTGAATTTGGTCAGTCTGGCTCTAAATTTCTAAAAGGCTAAGCTGTCCTGGATTGTCCTGAATTTGCCGAAATGGGCTTCCTTTCCCTTGTTCCAGTGTGTAAAGGACAAGATCCAGTTACTTCTCCAATCCAGCAGGGGTTGCTGTTGCATATCACAGTTTTGCACTTACAGCTACAGCATGGGTTGGTATGCAGAGGCATATGACAGCTAATTATAACTGGAACAAACAATGCCGCAGAATTGGTATTTTCCCTCATGCATAGCTTAGGGACCAGTGACAAAACTCAGTTCAGTGTGGATACAATGTGTGCAGGCAATGTTAGTGACTAAGATACAATTGTACAGAGTTTTTGAGATTCTTCTAATGAAGAACTCTGCACGAATAGTCACAGCTCTGAAAAATACAGCAGCTCTTCTTTATTTTAAAGTGAGGATAACATTTTTATCTTAGCAATAGTTTTAATATGGGCTTTCATTGTAGGGAAGTTATTTTGACGTGCTTGTACAAATTAAAGTGAATGTCAATTTTTCCGTTTTGTGTAATTTAGTTTTGTAGTGATTACTGAGATTAAGCATACCGCTGCAATACATTTTTAATAAAATGTGTATTTTAATGTTTATTTTATATATGGCATAGCGCTCATTTGCTTACCCGCTCCTCCCACTCACTGCTTCCTAATTTTCATCCATATTACGTAAACAGCGGTCCCACCCGCTGTTTACGTATAGGCACTGCGCGCTCCTGTGTCTATTTTACATTGCGCATGCGTTACTTTTACGGAGACCTTTCACATCCACTAATCCAAAATTGACAATACAGAGGAAATGAAAGGAATCCGTATAAGAATGTAACGCTACCCGTGTTTATTAGTATTGCGCATGCGCGAAATGTGCACAAGCTTACAATAGATTAGCTCGGCACCAAAGACGAACGCATGCGCAATAAGGACCTATTACGTAATGAGAAGAGGGTGGGTCCCCCCGTGGTTAGAGCCGTTATTGGCTATTAAGACATCAATCAAAAAGGTGAGCAACAGAGCGCGAATGCCGGGCGGAGGACAGTTTAGCTGCAAATTGATATAAATTTATGAAAATAAAGGTATCGATTTAGAAAATTAAAATTTGATGAATGAAACTCAGGTTTTTTTATTGATATTTGATAGACTGCTGTTTAGAACGAAGGCTGAGTTTACATTCACTTTAAGCATTTTCAACATTTATGAGGTGTTCTGAATTGGGGTCTGGGAAATCTGTTCATCTTATAAATACCCTCTGTGAGTTAGTATTTAAACTCTTTCTGCAGTGTAGTTTGCCTTCACAGATGTCTTTTTATACATAAAGTAGCGACCAGCTTTTTGCATACTTAATACCCTTTTAATAAAAAGTGCGTTGATGTTTTAATACATAATTTTAAATCCAAACCAAAGTGCATTCAAAATACTGGATGGAGTTTTAGATACAATGTATAAAGAGTGAGATAAACCCACAGTGAGTCCATCCTCCACTTGCCTTCTGGAGAACCTCCTAGTATGCATAAAGATTGTCTGTTGTGTAATGCAACTAGTGATGTTAAAGGGATATGAAACCCATATATTTTTTTTCTTTCAGGTCAATTTTTTTTCGTTCTCTTGGTATCTTTATTTGAAAATCAGGAATGTAAGCTTAGGAGCCGGCCCATTTGTTTTTGGTTAAAAAAAAAAAACAAATTCAGCCACCAATCAGCAAAAGCTACTCAGGGTGCTGAACAAAAAATGGGTTGGTCCCTAAGCTACCTAGAAAACGAAGAACATTTGATAATGGTAGTTAATTAGAAAGTTCCTTAAAATTGCCTGCTCTATCTAAATCATTAAAAAAAACTGGGTTTCATATCCCTTTAATGTACGCCTCTTACTGGCATACCATCAAATAATAATGGTTATTAAATGGAAGTGATGAGAAATGACAAATTACCCATTATAAACAGGAGAGATTCTCCTACAGCAACAGAGGAGCAAGAAATAAAGAATAGTATAATAGACTTTTCATAAACATAAGCTGCTGACCAGGGGTCAAAATATATTGAATACATTAAAATATGGGTAATAAACAGTGGTAAAACACCAACCATTATTGTACATACAAATTGCTGTATATGATCTTAATAGTGGAAAGTATGGCAATTTAACGTAAAAGGACAACTGTTTTTCTTTCTAATGACACAGTGAGTCCACGGATCATCTTAATTACTGTTGGGAATATCACTCCTGACCAGCAGGAGGAGGCAAAGAGCACCACAGCACAGCCCCTACCCACAAAAGGAGGGGTAAAATTAGGTGTCTGATTCTTCAATCAAGAGTTTGTACGTTTTGTAAGCAGAGCAAGTTTGCTCTGGTTTTCTTTGGGGTTTAGCCGTAGTCCATGTCAGTCTCTTCAGTAGAACAAATGGTTGCTTTTAAGCATTTGGGAACTTGTGGGGTATAATCCCCACTGGGCCTCCCAAGTAATTTCATGCTGCCCTTGGTTGAAAGTAAGTTTACTCAGCCTTTTCTTTTTTCCACAGGTCCATGTGAAGTAGAAAGCCCCTCTCATACCAAGTGAGCTGTCCTGCTGCCAGACAGATTTTTAAGGTAAGTGCCTATTTCTTTGCCTGTTTTGATATAGGAGAATTTGGCACTTTGACAGTTAATTCTGTCTAAATATACAATCAGCCTTCTAGGTTAACGGTTTATTGTATGGCAGTTTTGCAGGCACTGGGGATGTCCTTCTAGGTTAACGGTTTATTGTATGGCAGTTTTGCAGGCACTGGGGATGTTTGGCTCAGTTTATTATGTTTTCACTTTGGTGTACGTGTTTTTTGTTTGTGTATTAATGGCTACCGAAAGGTTTGTTAGGCCACGCCCACAATAGGCAGGCTTTTCTGAGATAGCAGCAGCGTTTTTGGTGCCCTTTTAGCTGTTTCCTGTTGTTCCTGGATGTTGCAGCTCTGTTGCATAGCTCCTCAGAGGTGGTTCAGCTTTCTCTCCGGTGCGACTGTATATGGGGGTCCGGATCATTTTCTGACTTTGTTTCCGGCAGCAAGGAGGTCAGGTAGGCATCTCAGCAGGGCTTGCTGAGGTGTGGAGATTGCCTGTTTTTTTGTGGGGCTGTTGCTCTGTTTATATTTAAATTTCTATCTGAATTTCAGGGACTATAACGTTTGTGTCTCTTTTGTGAAAAATTGTTGCTGCAAGATTTATTGTGCAGTTTATTTAAGGATTTTCTAGTTAAAAAAAAAATCTGTTTAAAATTGAAAGGGACAGTAACGTTTTTTGTTTCATTAAAATTTTGATTTGAACTTAGAATTTTTTATTGAGGTTTTTTCTTTTGGAATAAGATGGGCCAAGAGGCCCTGCAAGCTGTTGCTTGTTCTCTATGTTTAAATACTAATGTTGAGCCTTCTTTCCCTTTTTGTTCCTCTTGTATTGAGAGAATATTACATTACAAGAATAGACTTTTTTATTCTGAGCCTTCATTGTCTAGGGCGGATGTTGTTCAGGAGTCTCCTGTTCAGGCTAATCCGCAGCTTTCTCCTCATACGTCCCAATCTTCTGCAGTGCCCTGTGTTTTGTCTCAGGTTGGTTTTTCCTTGCAGGATATGGCTACCCATATATCCTCGGCAGTATCTGAGGTTTTGTCTGCTTTTCCTATGTTACAGGGGAAGCGCAAGAAGAAGTATAAGGTTTCTGATTCTGTTGCAATTGTGTCTAGTGTTCTCATAAGTCTGAGGAGGAAGATACTTCAGTAGCATCTGAGGGTTATATCTCGGATTCTGATAGTGTAAATCCTTCTTCTGAACCTGAGGTTGTTTCCTTTAGGTTTATGGAGGTTTTGGCTACCTTGGATGACTCTGAGGCGTCAGTCATGGTTATTCCTAAGAAATCTAGTAAACTTAATACGTTTTTTGATGTCCTATCCTCGGTGGAAGTTTTTCCTATACCAGATCGGGTTTCAGATATTATTGCACGAGAATGGGATTCCTTTTTTCCCTTCTCCAATTTTTAGGCACATGTTTCCTATTGCTGATTGTATTAAGGAATCTTGGCAGATGGTTCCTAAGGTGGAGGGAGCAGTTTCCACTCTGACCAAGAGAGCCACTATTCCTATTGAGGACAGCTGTTCTTTTAAAGATTCTATGGATAAGAAGTTGGAAGCTTTGCTTAAAAAGATTTATGTTCACCAGGGGTATCAATGACAACTGGCTGCATGTATTGCTACGGTTACTAGTGCGGTGGCATATTGGTTTGATGCATTGTCTGTTTCTATTCAGCAAGATACTCCTCTTGAAAAAATTTAAGATAGAATCAAGGCTTTGAAGTTGGCTAATTCCTTTATTGTAGATGCTTCTCTTCAGGTCATCAAGTTGGGAGCTAAAATTTTTGATTTTGCTATTTTAGCTCGCAGAGCTTTATGGTTAAAATCCTGGTCTGCGGATGTGTCCAAGTCTAAGCTTTTGTCTATTCCTTACAAGGTTAAGACCTTGTTTGGGCCAGGTTTGGCTGAGATTATTTCTGATATTACGGGAGGGAAGGGGCATTCTCTTCCTCAGGATAAAAGAAATAAACAGAATGGTCGGCAGAGTAATTTCCGTTCCTTTCGTAACTTCTCTGGTAAATCTTCCTCTTCTTCCTCCAAGCAGGAACAGTCCAAGCCATCTTGGAAGTCAAATCAGTCTTGGAATAAGGGGAAGCAGTCCAGGAAGCCTGTTGCTGACTCAAAATCAGCATGAAGGGTCTGCCCCCGATCTGGGAATGGATATTGTGGGGAACAGACTCTCTTTCTTCGCTCAAGCTTGGGTTCGAGATGTTCAAGATCCCTGGGTGGTAGATATCGTGTCCCAGGGTTACAAACTGGAGTTCAAGAATTTTCCTCCCAGAGGCAGGTTTCTTCTCTCCAGGTTATCTGTAAACCAGATAAAAGAAGAGGCGTTCTTACGTTGTGTTCAGAATCTTTCCGACATGGAAGTGATAGTTCCAGTTCAGGAACAGGGTCTGGGTTTTTATTCCAATCTCTTCGTTGTTCCCAAAAAGGAGGAAACTTTCAGACCTATTTTAGATCTCAAGAGTGTGAACAAGTTTCTCAGGGTTCCGTCTTTCAAGATGGAAACTATTCATTCCATTCTTCCTTTGGTTCAGGAAGGTCAGTTCATGACCACAGTGGATCAAAAGGATGCGTATTTGCATATTCCCATTCACAGGGATCATCACAGGTTCTTAAGATTTGCATTTCTAGACAAACATTTTCAGTAGCTCTTCCTTTTGGTCTGGCAACAGCTCCCAGAATTTTTTCAAAGGTCCTGGGAGCATTGTTGGCGGTTCGATTGAGAGGTGTTGCAGTGGCTCCTTATCTGGATGACATTTTAGTTAAGGCTCCATCTGAACTAGCAAACTCCCCACGGTTGTAAGGTGAATTTAGGAAAAATTTCCTTAATTCCGGCTACAAAAGTGGTATTTTTGGGTACCATTATAGATTCTCTAGAGATTAAAATTTTTCTGACAGAAGCAAGAAAGTCAAAGATTTTCAATACGTGTCTTGCTCTTCAGTCCCTTCCTCGGCCGTCAGTGGCTCAGTGCATGGAGGTTATTGGTCTGATGGTTTCAATCATGAAAATCATTCCGTTTGCTCGGTTCCATCTCAGACCTCTGCAGTTATGCTTGCTCAGGCAGTGGAACAGGGATTATGCGGATCTATCTCCAAAGATTGTTCTAGATCAGATGTCGAGATTCTCTTCCATCGTGGTTGTCTCGGGATCTTCTCTCTCAGGGAACTTGGTTTTGCAGGCCTGCCTGGGTGGTTGTAACCATGAATGCCAGTTTGCTGGGCTTAGGTGCTGTATGGGGTTCATTAAGGGCTCAGGGTCTATGGACTCTGGAGGAGTCGGTTCTTCCAATAAATGTTTTGGTGCTGAGAGCAATTTTCAATGCTCTTCTAGCCTGGCCTCAGCTAGCTTCAACCCAGTTTATCAGGTTTTAGTCGGGCAACATAACGTCAGTGGCTTACATCAATCATCAGGGAGGAACTCGGAGTTCCTTTGCCATGACAGAGGTAGCCAGGATTATTCAGTGGGGGGAGATTCACAACTGTTGTCTGTCTGCTATCCATATTCCAGGGGTGGACAATTGGGAAGTGGATTTTCTGAGCAGACAGACTTTTCATCCGGGGGAGTGGGAACTTCATCGAGAGGTATTTTCCAGGTTGGATCTCATGGCATCTCGTCAGAATGCCAAGCTCCCAAGGTACGGGTCAAAGTCAAAGGATCCTCGGGCTGTTCTGATAGATGCTCTGGCAATTCCTTGGATTTTCAGTTTGGCATATGTGTTCCCTCCGTTTGCTCTTCTTCCTCGGGTCATTGCTCGGGTCAAACAAGAGAGGGCATCGGTGATTATCATTGCTCCAGCATGGCCTCGAAGAATCTGGTTTGCAGATCTGGTGGCGATGTCTTCCCTTCCACCTTGGTGTCTTCTGCAGGGTCCCTTCCTTCATCCAAATCTCGTTTCACTGAAGCAGACTGCTTGGAGATTGAATGCTTGATTATTTTCTGAGTCAGTCATTGAGACTATGATTCAGGCTCGTAAGCCTGTGACTAGGAAGATTTATTATAAGATTTGGCATAAATATTTGTATTGGTGTGAATCCAAAGGCTATTCATGGAGTAGAGTTAGGATTCCTAGGATTTTGTCTTTTCTCCAGGAGGGTATGGAGAAAGGTTTATCTGCTAGTACCCTGAAAGGTCAAATTTCTGCTTTTATCTATTTTATTGCACAAGCGCCTGGCAGATGTGCCAGATGTTCATTCTTTTTGTCAAGCCTTGGTTAGAATTCGACCTGTGTTTGTCTACTACTCCACCTTGGAGTCTTAATTTGGTTCTTAGAGTCCTTCAACAGGCTCCGTTTGAACCTATGCATTCTTTGGATATTAAGATGTTATCTTGGAAGGTTTTGTTTCTGGTGGCTATTTCTTCGGCTCGAAGAGTTTCGGAGCTTTCAGCCTTACAGTATGAATCGCATTTTCTTATTTTTCACTCTGATAAGGTAGTTCTGATTACTGCCTTGGGTTTTCTTCCCAAGTTTGTTTCTGATAAGAATATTAATAAAGAGATTGTTGTTCCTTCTTTGTGTCCTAATCCTTCTTCTCATAAGGAGTGTTTGTTGCACAACCTGGATGTGGTTCGTGCATTGAAATATTATTTGCAGGCGACTAAGGATTTTCGCCAGTCTTCTTCTTTATTTGTTGTCTTTTCTGGGAAGCGTAAGGGTAAGAAAGCTACGGCTACTTCTCTTTCTTGTTCGTTGAGGAGTGTTATTCGCTTGGCATATGAGACTGCTGGTCATCAGCCTCCTGAGAGAATCACGGCTCATTCCATGAGGGCTGTTTCATCTTCTTTGGCTTTCAAAAATGGAGCTTCTGTAGATCCGCTTTGCAAGGCTGTGACTTGGTCATCTTTGCATACTTTTTATAAATGTTACAAATTTGATACTTTTGCTTCAGCAGAGGCTTCTTTTGGGAGAAAGGTTCTTCAAGCAGTGGTGTTTAGGTTAACGGTCTTGTCCCTCCCTTATTATCCGTGTCCTCTAGATTGGGTATTGGTTCCCAACAGTAATTAAGATGATCCATGGACTCACCGTGTCATTAGAAAGAAAACATAATTTATTCTTACCTGATAAATTTATTTATTTCTTGACATGTTGAGTCCACGGCCCGCCCTGTTTTTCAGACAGTTTGCTTTTCTATAAACTTCAGACACCTCTGCACCTTAGATTACTTCCTTTCCCTTTGGTCAAATGACTTGGGATTGTGTGGGTAGGGAGAGTGGTATTTAACAGCTTTTGCTGTGGTGCTCTTTGCCTCCTCCTGCTGGTCAGGAGTGGTATTCCCAACAGTAATTAAGATGATCCGTGGACTCACTGTGTCAAGAAATAAATACATTTATCAGGTAAGAATAAATTATGTTTTTCTTTGTTACATATAAAAGATGGCATTTAAAATGCATTGCAAATCTTGAGCATTATATTGTAAAATAGGTGTCTTTCAGCTTTTTTAAAATTATTTGATGGACATGCAGTACTGACCCGACTTGTTAGTTAATCTAACCAGACCAGAGAGCTTTAGATCATCGGACCCTTAGCGAGAACAATTGAAAAGGAACTATTTATTATGCCCTGGAAACTTGATTGCTACTTGTTGCTCCTTGTTTACGTAGCTTTTCTGTAGAGAATGCTAAAGTATTCATATTTTCATTATTGTTGGTGGTTTCAACAGGCAAATCAGCTATTTTAAATGACAAAAGAAAGGTAAAGGAGCTATTTATAAAAATTCTATACACTCCAGTAAATAACAATTTAAACAAATACAAATATATATAAGTAAATAAAAAAGATTATTGGGAAAACATTAGAGATACATTTAACACCCAGACATACTTATTATAACAAATTTTCTTTCATAAAGGTGGTGAGAGTCGATGATCCATTACTCCAGGTCACTAGGAGATAGCAAAGACCCCGAAATTTCAGAGCCCTTAAAACCCCTGCCACCTTACTGGAAACTAGTCTTATCTTTACCTTCGCTGGAGGAAGGTGCTCCTGTTTGTGAGGAGGGTTGTCAGACCGATTTGAGACCAAGTTTTCCCCAGAGAGCTGAGATGTCATTAGAGTATGGGTAGTGGCACAAAAACACCCTATGGGAGTTAGTCCCAGGCCTGCCACAGGTGTTGCGGGGACCGGTCTTCCTCCTGACGGTTGAACATTACATATATACATACATACATATATATACATACATACATTCTCTGCTGTCACATGTACAGCACTGGATTGGTTAGAGAGTCCACCCACAGCTTTTATGACCTTACATTCTAAAGTAGAGAAAATCCTGAATTTATTACATTAGCATAACTTTTTCCCAGACATACTTGATTTGCCTGCAAGCTAGTCCAATCAAGTCTTTAGGCCTAGGTGACATTTTAATACCAAAACTATATATATATATATATATATATATATATATATATATATATATATATATATATATATATATATATATATATATATATATATATATATATTCAATTCTTTCTTGTTAAAAGGCATTATCACTTATAAAGTATATTTATTTACAATGCTGATTGTCCTGTGAACGGTGACTAGTTTTATGGCTGGTATCTGGCTCTGCAAATACCTCAGGATTAGTGATGTGCATTCAAAATTATTGCTGTATAAACAAAAGTATTAGTGTCTGTTATATTGTCATAGATAGATATTTCTGATAAATAGTTGTAAATTGCAGAACAAGAAAAGAAAGGAATAATTAACCTCTGACATCCTAAAATCATGAGGCCTTCATGGCAGTGCCTATCAGGTAAGTGTGGGGGTTGTTGTTGGCACCTATTTAGCATACAGGCTATTAGTAGGTACTTATGAGTGTTTCATAGCCTAGGAAATATGTCAGGCATTTTAGACATGTTTTTTTTTTTAGTACCTTATTTTCACCCTTTGGCCTTAAGGTTCATTAAAGGGAAAGGAAAGTCAAAATTAAACTTGCGGGGTTAAGATAGAGCATGTAATTTTTAGATACTTTTAAATTTTCTTCTATTTTCAAATGTGCTTTGTTCTCTTGGTATCCTTTGTTGACAAAGAATATGCAGACATCCTACACCAGTGGAAGCTTGCTGCTGATTGGTGCTAGCACACATTTGTCTCTTGTGATTGGCTAACTAGAAGTGTTCAGCTAGCTGCCAGTAGTGCAATGTTGTTCCTTCAGCAAAGGATATCAAGAGAATTAAGCAGATTTGATAATAGAAGTAAATTGAAAAGTTGTTTGAAATTGTGTGTTCTATCCAAATCATGAAATAACATTTTGGGGTTTAATGTCTCTGTTTCTCAGTCGTCAATCCCTTCACCCAGGAGAATGGTCTCTTCATTCAGGTTATAGACCTAAGGGGTCTCCCGGAAGTAGAAAACTGATAGCTTCTAGTTTTTACAGAGCACTCCCCAAATATTTTGCGAGATCCAGGGATCCTCAAGCAGAATTTTGTGGATGCTCTAGTATCTCCTTAGTTGTTCTGTCTTGCTTTCTTTTTTCCACCACTTGTTTTGTTACCAAGGGTAATAGCCAGGATAAAGCAAGAGGTATCATCAGTAATCCTGATTGCTCCAGCTTGGCCTCACAGGACTTGGCTTGCAGATCTGGTGCAGATGTCCAGTTGTCATTATGTGACTGTCTCTAGGTCTTTTTCTTCAGTATTTTATATCTTTAAAGTTGATAGATTGGAGGTTGAATGCGTAGTTTTAGACAGAGGCTTTTCTGATTCTGTCATTTTGGTTCAGGCCTGTAAACCTTTGCCAATGAAGATTTATCACAAGGTTTGGAAGGTTTTTATTTCTTGGTGTGTGAAACATGGGTTAATTTTGCACTCTTTTAGAATTCCTAGAATTCTTCCGTTTCTTCAGAATGGTTTGGATAAGGGCTTATCCACTAGTTCCTTAAAGGGTCAGATATCTGCTCTTTCTGTCTTCACAAGAAGATTGCTGAATATTCAAAATGTTATCTTGGCTTTAGTAATTTAAGCCTGTGAATAACCAATTTTGAATCCTTGAAATCTTATTTGGTTTTCTGACTTTTGCCGATTCCACTTTTTTGAGCCTATGCATTTTTGGATATTCAGCTTTTGTCCTGGAAGGTTTTTGTTTCTTTTGACTATTTATTCTGCTAGAAGAGTTTCTGATTTGTCTGCTTGTGTTGAGCATACTTATCTTGTTTCTTCTTCTAGGTAAGGTAGTTTAGATAACATAGTTTGACCTTTTGCCTAAGGTGGTTTCTTCTGTTAACCATTCAAAATACTCAAAGGACAGTCATTTTACCACATTTTTGTTACAAATAAAAATAGTTGATTTCTAACTTAAAGTGAAAGTCATTCCTAGCGTTTTTGAAACGCTAGGATTGACTATTGAAACAAATAAAGGGGACTTTCATTCATGAAATATAACATACTTCATGCAGAAAGCTCCTTTCTTTGTTTCAAGTGATCGCCGTTCTAAACTTCTAAGGAAGCCCACGGAAGTTCGCTGTTTTGCTAGAAAGGTGAAGTTTTCACCTCTTTAGCCAATAGCCGTGCGGTAATCTCGGCACGCTTAATGCTAAGAGGTGAAAACGTCACCTCTTTGCAAAATAAATTTCTGCCGTGGGCTGCCTGAATAGCTAAGAACGGCGATCACTTGAAACAAAGAAAGGAGCTTTCTGCATGAATTATTCTATACTTCATGAATAAAAGTCCCCCTTTATTTCAGAAACGCTAGGATTCACTTTCAGAAATAAAATAAAATTACTTTAGGCAGCATTATGTTGCTTTTAAAGATATCATTGAGTCTTGCAAACAGGTGTGCACATCAGTTGTAGTGTTATGTATGAAATGGTGAATGTTGTTGACTCATTCTTTTAGCAACACTTATATGTAACTTTTATGGCTGGCAATTTAATATTTATGTGCTCTTAAAGGGACAGTTTACTCAAAACATTTCTCCCCTTTAATTTGTTCCCAATGATTCACTTTACCTGCTGGAGTGTAATAAATTGTTTCCAAGTTTTTCCATTAACCTTATATTGGCATTTGAATTAGTTATTTAGCCTGTGGTGTCCTCACCCATCCTGAAAGTTTTTGGCCTTGGGGCCAAGCTGTGTTAACACAGCCAGTAGAAGAAATTTCACTCCCAGTGGGTTAGAGAAGAGATAAGGTAATAAACTGTTAATTTCTTCTGTTATGTGTGATCAGTCCACGGGTCATCATTACTTCTGGGATATAACTCCTCCCCAACAGGAAATGCAAGAGGATTCACCCAGCAGAGCTGCATATAGCTCCTCCCCTCTACGTCAGTCCCAGTCATTCTCTTGCACCCAACGACTAGATAGGATGTGTGAGAGGACTATGGTGATTATACTTAGTTTTTATGACTTCAATCAAAAGTTTGTTATTTTAAAATAGCACCGGAGCGTGTTATTACTTCTCTGGCAGAGTTTGAGGAAGAATCTGTCAGAGTTTTTTACTATGATTTTAACCGGAGTAGTTAAGATCATATTGCTGTTCTCGGCCATCTGAGGGAGGTAAAGGCTTCAGATCAGGGGACAGCGGGCAGACGAATCTGCATTGAGGTATGTAGCAGTTTTTATTTTCTGAATGGAATTGATGAGAAAATCCTGCCATACCGTTAAAATGACATGTATGTATACACTTCAGTATTCTGGGGATGGTATTTCACCGGAACTACTCTGTTAAAGGTCACTAATCCTTTTTAATAACTATTTATCATGTTAAACGTTTTTGCTGGAATGTAGAATCGTTTACATTGCTGAGGTACTGTGTGAATAAATATTTGGGCATTATTTTCCACTTGGCAGTTTTTTTGCTTTAATTGTGACAGTTTCGTTTCTCTTCACTGCTGTGTGGGAGAGGGAGGGGCCGTTTTTGGCGCTCTTTGCTACGCATCAAAAAATACCAGTCAGTTACTTTTACATTTCCTGCATGATCCGGTTCATCTCTGATAGATCTCAGGGGTCTTCAAACTTCTTTGAAGGGAGGTAAATTCTCTCAGCAGAGCTGTGAGAATTCTTATAGTGACTGTGAATAAAAACGTTGCTTTGTATTTTTTATGTCAAATTTAATTATTGTTATTTTACTAATGGGAACAAACCTTTGCTAAAAGTTTTGTTGTTTTAAAGTTTGATGCTATAACTGTTTTTCAGTTCACTATTTCAACTGTCATTTAATCGTTAGTACCTCTTTGAGGCACAGTACGTTTTTTGCTAAAAAAGATTATAACCAAGTTGTAAGTTTTTTGCTAGTGTGTTAAACATGTCTGACTCAGAGGAAGATATCTGTGTCATTTGTTCCAATGCCAAGGTGGAGCCCAATAGAAATTTATGTACTAACTGTATTGATGCTACTTTAAATAAAAGTCAATCTGTACAATGTGAACAAATTTCACCAAACAGCGAGGGGAGAGCGACTAACTCGCCTCACGCGGCAGTACCTGCATCTCCCGCCCGGGAGGTGCGTGATATTTTGGCGCCTAGTACATCTGGGCGGCCATTACAGATAACATTACAAGATATGGCTACTGTTATGACTGAAGTTTTGTCTAAATTACCAGAACTAAGAGGCAAGCGTGATCACTCTGGGGTGAGAACAGAGTGCGCTGACAATGCTAGGGCCATGTCTGATACTGCGTCACAGCTCGCAGAGCATGAGGACGGAGAGCTTCATTCTGTGGGTGACGGTTCTGATCCAAACAGATTGGACTCAGATATTTCAAATTTTAAATTTAAATTGGAGAACCTCCGTGTATTACTAGGGGAGGTCTTAGCAGCTCTCAACGATTGTAACACCGTTGCAATACCAGAGAAACTGTGTAGGTTGGATAAATACTTTGCGGTACCGGCGAGTACTGACGTTTTTCCTATACCTAAGAGACTAACTGAAATTGTTACTAAGGAGTGGGATAGACCCGGTGTGCCGTTCTCACCCCCTCCAATATTTAGAAAGATGTTTCCAATAGACGCCACCACTCGGGACTTATGGCAGACGGTCCCCAAGGTGGAGGGAGCAGTTTCTACTTTAGCTAAGCGTACCACTATCCCGGTGGAGGATAGCTGTGCTTTCTCAGATCCAATGGATAAAAAATTAGAGGGTTACCTTAAGAAAATGTTTGTTCAACAAGGTTTTATATTACAACCCCTTGCATGTATCGCGCCGATTACGGCTGCGGCAGCATTTTGGATTGAGTCGCTTGAAGAGAACCTTAGTTCATCTACGCTAGACGACATTACGGACAGGCTTAGAGTCCTTAAACTAGCTAATTCCTTCATTTCGGAGGCCGTAGTACATTTAACCAAACTTACGGCTAAGAACTCAGGATTCGCCATACAGGCACGTAGGGCGCTGTGGCTAAAATCCTGGTCAGCTGATGTTACTTCTAAGTCCAAATTACTTAATATACCTTTCAAGGGGCAGTCTTTATTTGGGCCCGGTTTGAAAGAGATTATCGCTGACATTACAGGAGGTAAGGGCCACGCCCTACCTCAAGACAAAGCCAAAGCTAAGGCTAGGCAGTCTAATTTTCGTCCCTTTCGGAACTTTAAAACAGGAGCAGCATCAACCTCCACTGCACCAAAACAAGAAGGAGCTGTTGCTCGTTACAGGCAAGGCTGGAAGCCTAACCAGTCCTGGAACAAGAGCAAGCAGGCCAGGAAACCTGCTGCTGCCCCAAAGACAGCATGAACCGAGAGCCCCCGATCCGGGACCGGATCTAGTGGGGGGCAGACTCTCTCTCTTCGCCCAGGCCTGGGCAAGAGATGTTCAGGATCCCTGGGCACTAGAGATCATATCTCAGGGATACCTTCTAGACTTCAAATTATCTCCCCCAAGAGGGAGATTTCATCTGTCAAGGTTGTCAACAAACCAGATAAAGAAAGAAGCGTTTCTACGCTGCGTACAAGATCTGTTAATAATGGGAGTGATCCATCCGGTTCCGCGGTCGGAACAAGGACAAGGGTTCTACTCAAACCTGTTTGTGGTTCCCAAAAAAGAGGGAACTTTCAGGCCAATCTTAGATTTAAAGATTCTAAACAAATTCCTAAGAGTTCCATCGTTCAAAATGGAAACTATTCGGACAATCTTACCCATGATCCAAGAGGGTCAGTACATGACCACAGTGGATTTAAAGGATGCTTACCTTCACATACCGATCCACAAAGATCATCACCGGTATCTAAGGTTTGCCTTCTTAGACAGGCACTACCAGTTTGTAGCTCTTCCATTCGGATTGGCTACGGCTCCAAGAATCTTCACAAAGGTTCTGGGTGCCCTTCTGGCGGTACTAAGACCGCGAGGGATTTCGGTAGCTCCATACCTAGACGACATTCTAATACAAGCTTCAAGCTTTCAAACTGCCAAGTCTCATACAGAGTTAGTTCTGGCATTTCTAAGGTCGCATGGATGGAAAGTGAACGAAAAGAAGAGTTCTCTTTTTCCTCTCACAAGAGTTCCATTCTTGGGGACTCTTATAGATTCTGTAGAAATGAAGATTTACCTGACAGAGGACAGGTTAACAAAGCTTCAAAATGCATGCCGTGTCCTTCATTCCATTCAACACCCGTCAGTAGCTCAATGCATGGAGGTGATCGGCTTAATGGTAGCGGCAATGGACATAGTACCTTTTGCACGCCTACACCTCTGACCTCTGCAATTATGCATGCTAAGTCAGTGGAATGGGGATTACTCAGATTTGTCCCCTACTCTGAATCTGAATCAAGAGACCAGAAATTCTCTTCTATGGTGGCTTCATCGGCCACACCTGTCCAGGGGGATGCCATTCAGCAGGCCAGACTGGACAATTGTAACAACAGACGCCAGCCTACTAGGTTGGGGCGCTGTCTGGAATTCTCTGAAGGCTCAGGGACTATGGAATCAGGAGGAGAGTCTCCTTCCAATAAACATTCTGGAATTGAGGGCAGTTCTCAATGCCCTTCTAGCTTGGCCCCAATTAACAACTCGGGGGTTCATCAGGTTTCAGTCGGACAACATCACGACTGTAGCTTACATCAACCATCAGGGAGGGACAAGAAGCTCCCTAGCAATGGTGGAAGTATCAAAGATAATTCGCTGGGCAGAGTCTCACTCTTGCCACCTGTCAGCAATCCACATCCCGGGAGTGGAGAACTGGGAGGCGGATTTCTTGAGTCGCCAGACTTTTCATCCGGGGGAGTGGGAACTTCATCCGGAGGTCTTTGCCCAAATACTTCGACGTTGGGGCAAACCAGAGATAGATCTCATGGCGTCTCGCCAGAACGCCAAACTTCCTCGCTACGGGTCCAGATCCAGGGATCCGGGAGCGGTTCTGATAGATGCTTTGACAGCACCTTGGAACTTCGGGATGGCTTATGTGTTTCCACCCTTTCCGCTGCTTCCTCGATTGATTGCCAAAATCAAGCAGGAGAGAGCATCAGTGATTCTAATAGCGCCTGCATGGCCACGCAGGACTTGGTATGCAGATCTAGTGGACATGTCATCCTGTCCGCCTTGGTCTCTACCTCTAAGACAGGACCTTCTGATACAGGGTCCATTCAAACATCAAAATCTAACTTCTCTGAAGCTGACTGCTTGGAAATTGAACGTTTGATTTTATCAAAACGTGGTTTTTCTGAGTCGGTTATTGATACCCTGATACAGGCTAGGAAGCCTGTTACCAGAAAGATTTACCATAAAATATGGCGTAAATACCTATACTGGTGCGAATCCAAACATTACTCCTGGAGTAAGGTTAGGATCTCTAGGATATTGTCTTTTCTACAAGAAGGATTAGAAAAGGGTTTATCAGCTAGTTCATTAAAGGGACAGATTTCAGCTCTGTCCATCTTGTTACACAGGCGTCTGTCAGAAAATCCAGACGTCCAGGCTTTTTGTCAGGCTTTAGCTAGGATCAAGCCTGTGTTTAAAGCTGTTGCTCCGCCATGGAGTTTAAACTTAGTTCTTAACGTTTTACAGGGTGTTCCATTTGAACCCCTTCATTCCATTGATATAAAATTGTTATCTTGGAAAGTTCTGTTTTTAATGGCTATTTCCTCGGCTCGAAGAGTCTCTGAGTTATCAGCCTTACATTGTGATTCTCCTTATCTGATTTTTCACTCAGACAAGGTAGTTCTGCGTACTAAACCTGGGTTCTTACCTAAGGTGGTCACTAACAGGAATATCAATCAAGAGATTGTTGTTCCATCCTTGTGTCCAAATCCTTCTTCAAAGAAGGAACGTCTTCTACACAATCTGGATGTAGTTCGTGCCCTCAAGTTCTACTTGCAGGCAACTAAAGATTTTCGCCAAACTTCTTCCCTGTTTGTCGTTTATTCTGGACAGAGGAGAGGTCAAAAAGCTTCTGCTACCTCTCTCTCTTTTTGGCTTCGTAGCATAATACGTTTAGCCTATGAGACTGCTGGTCAGCAGCCTCCTGAAAGAATTACAGCTCACTCCACTAGAGCTGTGGCTTCCACTTGGGCCTTTAAGAATGAGGCCTCTGTTGAACAGATTTGCAAGGCTGCAACTTGGTCTTCGCTTCATACTTTTTCCAAATTTTACAAATTTGACACTTTTGCTTCTTCGGAGGCTATTTTTGGGAGAAAGGTTCTTCAGGCAGTGGTTCCTTCTATATAATGAGCCTGCCTATCCCTCCCGTCATCCGTGTACTTTTGCTTTGGTATTGGTATCCCAGAAGTAATGATGACCCGTGGACTGATCACACATAACAGAAGAAAACATAATTTATGCTTACCTGATAAATTCCTTTCTTCTGTTGTGTGATCAGTCCACGGCCCGCCCTGTTTTAAGGCAGGTAAATATCTTTTAAATTATACTCCAGTCACCACTTCACCCTTGGTTACTCCTTTCTCGTTGATTCTTGGTCGAATGACTGGGACTGACGTAGAGGGGAGGAGCTATATGCAGCTCTGCTGGGTGAATCCTCTTGCATTTCCTGTTGGGGAGGAGTTATATCCCAGAAGTAATGATGACCCGTGGACTGATCACACAACAGAAGAAAGGAATTTATCAGGTAAGCATAAATTATGTTTTTCCATTCTTCTCTCCAAGTATTGGTGATTGGTTTATGGACAGATATACAGTATAAAATAAAGAAGCATGTATATGTACGCAATGTGATAAAGTAATGAGATCAGATTATATCTACAAGCACAACCCATTTTATTATGTTATGACTTCAAAACACAAAATCAGCTCATTCATATACACAAATAAGCCTTAAAAAAGCATACATTTTATACTCTGCAGCTGGTTAAAAAAGTAATTGAAAACACATTAAGGGAAAAGCAATGTTATAGTATACTGTCCCTTTAAGTTTTATGCAATGTTTGTGTATCTCCAGATTTTATACAAATAAGACAATTAGCATATTATCTATACACAGTACCTAAATAATTTATATATAGTATATAAGAACAAAGCCTGTAAACTTGGCATATGGAATGCAGCATATGTACTTATCCAGCAGACTGCACTGTAGCCCCAAGAGAAAAATCTCTTCCTCCCACGCACAATCATTTTGCACAGTATCTTCTCCCCAAAGCAAGAGCATTGCATCATTAAAGCATCTATAAAATGTTCATCTGAAATGTGTTGCTGACTACTAGTGTTCATTCACTGATGGCCTCAGATCTCTGTGTCTATATCTATGTTCATGTATATTACTAGGAGTATAAGATCTAGAATTATGAGTCTAGAGAAGCAGTCATTTCTCAGTGATCCTAAACTTGAGCAGTGGATTATTTTATCCTCTTGGTTATAGCCATATGAATATGTCATGTTAAATAAGAAATGCAGATTGAGATAATTGCTAAGATATAAGGACTTTGTGATGAGATCATTTTAAAGCCGCTCTACCCACTTTGTTTTCATTAAATTAATATATTGGCTGGTCTGTGTTATGTTAAGATTTTCTGCCTAAAGTTCCTTACAATATCGCAACAAAAACTGTATTTATTATTTGGGATCCGATTTAAAAGGAAATGAAAGTCGAAATGAAACTTTCATGGTTCCAATAGATATAGATCATGCAATTGTATGAGACCTTTCAATTTACTTTCTCTCTTGGTATCTGTTGTTGAAAAGCAATTTGGCAGCAACAATGCACTAATGGAAGCTAACTGGTGATTGGTGGCAACACACATATGCCACTTATCATTGGCTCACCATATGTGTTCAGCAAGCTCCCTGTATTGCGTTGCTGCTCTGGAACTGACTTTTAACTATGTGTTTAACTTTTTTTTTTTTTTTTTTTTTTTTTTTTAATTACCTCAGCACAGACAGGTAGTTCTGCTTGTTCTGAAAGTTTTATGCCCAGGGACCAGGACGGAACTGGTGCAGCTGCACCAGGGCCAATAGCATAGCCATGTGTAGATTGTATACAATCCTAATGCAGGGCAGCCTTTTATTAGTGCAGGTTTATCTGTCTATCCTCAAAATCATTATACACAGCAGCATGTATATTACTATTTCTTACTTCTGAGTTACCTATGGGGGGCCCAGAAATGTTTTGCACCAGGGCCCTTTGTTGAGTAGGTCCACTACTGCTAGAGACTCTAGATCCTCAGAGAATGAACTAAAGACTATAACTACTTACTTTGCTTCTTGTAAATTTGGGCCCTATTGTTAGGTGTTTTGAGGCACTAACGAGGAAGCACTCCACATTGATTTAACCTGATGTCCTTTTGTAAAGCAAACTCATGGAGTTTACTTAGGTTTGGGTCTTTACGTTAACCTTGGGGTTACCAAAAAAAGCTTTGTTACATATATATGTTAGACATGAAACTCAACTTTTATTTCTTTCCTGATTCAGAGTGTAAAACTTTTGTCCCCCCAATTTATTTCTATTATCAAATTTACTTTGTTCTGTTGTTATCCTTTGTTGAAAAGCAGGTAGGTAGATTTAGAACCATGCATGTGTCTGAAGCACTAGATGACAGCAGTGTTTCATGCTGTACTGTTCCCCAGGCACTTGCAAACTACTTACCTACTTAGCTCAGTTGGTAAATGCCCTGACTACAAAAAAGCCTGTTTAAAAGATCCAAGGTCACAGGTTCAAATCCCGGCAGAGCCGACTCAGCCCTTCATCCTTCCGAGGTCGATAAAATGAGTACCATTAAATTGGGTAATAATAACAACTATTACTATTCAGCTGCCGATTTGGTTAATTCCGAGAGCAAGCGCTGAAAAAGCGCTTTGAGTCCCACTGGGAGAAAGGCGCTATATAAATACTAGTTATTATTATTATTATTATTATTATTCTCTTCAACAAAGAATATCATGAGAACAAAGCAAATTTGATAATAGAACTAAACTGAAAACTTTATTTTTATAATTGTATGTTCTTTATGAATCATGAAAAGAAAAATGGGGGGTTTCGTGCCCCTTTGAGATAGGATGTGATACTAGTGGTAATCATTCTTTTCTACCGATTCTTGCTGTCTTTATTTAAATTTTTTCCTAATTTCCCCCCAATCAATTTCCTCTCTCTCTGTCCTGGATAGAGCAACTGGTAAAGGTGATGTCTTGCAAAATAATTGCTGTCAACACCTTTGAGGATTCAAGGTGCCTAGCACCTCTCTAGAAAAATTAACTGTATTTTTAGAAACGTTTCAGTCTAACAAAGTAAAGTATGTATTTTATAATTGCTTAGTATTAGGAATATGTTCATAGTTTTACAGTCTAGTAACCAAGCACACTTTAATGTGACAACTTTACAGAACAATTTTCAATATAAATGTCACATTTACATATAAATAGTATAGTTACTGTGTTACCAGACAGCTTTTAAACATAGTCCCCCTGGTGAACAAAGGTCAAACTCATTAATTTAGGGGCTCTCAACTTGTGTTCCGTGGAAATCCATTCTATATTAAAGGTTCCTCATGGAAATTACCAGATTACTTTTTCTTTGTATAAAGTTATCTGCATAGAGTGGAATGATAGCAGCATAAGCTGTATGTAGTTGTTCTTCTGAATTTTGAATCAGAAATAGGAATTTGAAGGCTTTAGCTAAGAATTACAGGTAATCATTATGCACTTCCTTTATAGGATTTATTCAGTTGTTGCTGGAGCATGGTATATTTTCCATATTATTAATTGTTTTTGTAAACTGTGTTTGTGCTTTGTGAAATATCATAGCCATTTTTTTACTCCCACCTGAAAAACAGCCTTTCCTCTGTAGTGGTGCAGGAGAAATAATTCTTCAGAGGAAGCTTTTCTTTATATATCTACGAAAAAGCTGTGGATGATGATTTACTGATTTCCAAAATACTTGTGCCCCCATCTTGAAACCAAGGGAATGGTGACATGGTTCTAGAGTTATATTTATGATCTCTGATTGATTTAATGCAGAACTTAAATTCTCTAGTTTGTTAGAACACCTTATTTTTGTATTACTGACCCCTTTGCATTAAACACATAGGTAAAATCCGTCTTGGGTGCCACAACCCAAATAGGGGTTAGCAGCTACAACTGCTGCCGCTTCTGATTAGCTCACCGACTGTATCCCACTCAGTAGTTGTAATACTACTTTTTGTGGGAGTTGGTCAGTAACTCAAGGTCATTAACTAATTAGATTGCGTCCCTTTAACTGTTTGTGTTTTAGCCAGCTCCAAACAGTGTCTGTACTGTAATAATGTGTAAATGTGTATTTGTTTACTAAGTTATCAAGATGCACTAATACTTCAATGCAGTTTTGTTGGACACTTTACTTAGCCTCCAGTATGTCTCTCTCTGCTGACAGCAAATAGTACACAGGCTGATTCACATCATTATTTCAATCTTCCTTTTTTATTGTCTATTGCCAGTTATGGCTAGCATCCTTGCACATGGGGGGCATATAAATGTATGGCTATTAAAGGGACAGTCTACACCTATAACAACCTTAGCCCATAGCTACGATCTCTAGCTGTCAAGTTTAATGAACCCCTGCATCCGTTTTTTCGGTTTGTCACTCACCAACATTTTCGTAAAATAGCTTCTCATCCTACCTTATAGAGCGGTTCTCTTTTTCTACAACACTCGTTCATGTAGCACCCAGTGACGTAATAGGACTCAAATATGCATGCGCATCTTCGTACAGCTTGAAACTGGAAGTCTCTCTGCGTTATAGGAGTAAACACAAAAACGCTCCCTTTACTTGCAGTTCCTCCATTTCAACAATTCTGACATTCTGATATTTCAATGCGGCAGAAACATAGAGCGATCTTTTTGTTCCGGATATTTTGTTCCCAGTGATGTTGTGCATGCACGAAGCACCGAAAGCGCAAAACAGTATTTTAATCAGTAATGCATTTTCCATTGGACCATTGAAAATAACAGAGTTGGTGATGTATAGGGTAGGCGGAGGTGAGTGGCCATTTCAAACCGTCGGAATATAACTTTTGATTGCAAATAACTCTTGATGTGTAGATAACTCGATACAGTTGCAGGGGTGAGTAATGCAAATCAGAAACAAATCTAGCAGATGGACTAAGGTTGTTATAGGTGTAGACTGTCCCTTTAAACAAACAAACAATATATTATAGATTAAGGTAAGGTTGCAGGGTCAATTTTTGCTGTTCTTCCCTCCAGAGGGCTCTTATGAGTTGTGGTCGCACCAAAGCACACATTTTTAGTTACACTTTTTCCTAGGGCCACAAAAACTGTGGCACACACTTTTATTTCTGTTTTTACTGAAGGGCCACAAAAACTTGTACCAAGGGCCACATGTAGCCCTCGGGCCGGCAATTTGCTATTCCGTGTCTATGCTTTGAAGTTTATCTGTGTAACTCCTTTTCTTTCCAATGGCATGGAGAGTCCACAAATCCAGTGCAACTCCTTTCATGTAATTGGCAAGAGTCCATGAGCTAGTGACGTATGGGATATACAATCCTACCAGGAGGGACAAAGTTTCCCAAACCTCAAAATGCCTATAAATACACCCCTCACCACACCCACAATTCAGTTTAATGAATAGCCAAGTAGTGGGGTGATAGAAAAAGGAGTAAAAAGCATCAAAAATAGGAACTGGAAATATAATTGAGCTTTATACAAAAAAACATAACCCCCATAAAAATGGTGGGTCTCATGGACTCTTGTCAATATGAAATAAATTAATTTATCAGGTAAGTTCTTACATAAATTATGTTTTCTTTCATGTAATTGGCAAGAGTCCATGAGCTAGTGACGTATGGGATAGTAATACCCAAGATGTGGTACTCCACAGAAGAGTCACTAGAGAGGGAGGGATAAAAATAAAAACAGCCATTTTCCGCTGAAAAAATTAAATCCACATCCAAAAAAATAAGTTTTTCTCATAATTGAAAAGAAAAAACTTAAAACATAAGCAGAGGAATCAAACTGAAACAGCTGCCTGAAGAACTTTTCTACCAAAAACTGCTTCCGAAGAGGCAAATACATCAAAACGGTAGATCTTAGTAAATGTATGCAAAGAAGACCAAGTTGCTGCTTTGCAAATCTGATCAGCTGAAGCTTCATTCTTAAAAGTCCACGAAGTGGAAACTGATCTAGTAGAATGAGCTGTGATTCTCAGAGGCGGGGCCTGACCCGACTCCAAATAAGCCTGATGAATCAAAAGCTTTAACCAGGATGCCAAGGAAATGGCAGAAGCTTTCTGACCTTTCCTAGAACCAGAAAAGACAACAGACTAGAAGTCTTCCTGAAATCTTTAGTAGCTTCAACATAATATTTCAAAGCTCTTACAACATCCAGAGAATGTAAGGATCTCTCCAAAGAATTCTTAGGATTAGGACACAAAGAGGGAACAACAATTTCCCTATTAATGTTGTTAGAATTCACAACATTAGGTAAAAATTTAAATGAAAACCGCAAAACTGCCTTATCCTGATGGAAAATCAGAAAAGGAGACTCACAAAAAAGAGCAGATAATTCGGAAACTCTTCTAGCAGAAGAGATAGCCAAAAGGAACAACACTTTCCAAGAAAGTAGTTTAATATTCAAAGAATGCATAGGCTCAAAAGGAGGAGCCTGTAAAGCCTTCAAAACCAAATTAAGACTCCAAGGAGGAGAGATTGATTTAATGACAGGGTTGATCGGACCAAAGCCTGCACAAAACAGTGAATATCAGGAAGTTTAGCAATCTTTCTGTGACATAAAACAGAAAGACCAGAGATTTGTCCCTTCAAGGAACTTGCAGACAAACCTTTATCAATACCTTTGTCAATATGAAAGAAATGAATTTATCAGGTAAATTCTTACATAAATTATGTTTTTCTTTCCAATGGCATGGAGAGTCCACAAACCCATTCTAATTACTAGTGGGAATTTAACTCCTGGCCACCAGGAGGAGGCAAAAAACACCCCAGCAAAGCTTTAAGTATACTCCCACTTTCCACAATCCCCCAGTCATTCTTTACCTTGTACATCGGGAGGATGTGTGAAGATGGTGTCTGAAGATATTTAATACTTTAATGCGTTGTTTCCCTGCAAGCAAGGATTGGGGCAATGCTGTGTCCACATAATCCTCTTTAGTAAGAGTTGTGGTGGCTTGTAGCAGTTGGAAGTCGGTGAGGTAGCCTTTGCTTCTCTTCCAACATTTGCCAGCATGCAAGTAGTCCGTCTGAGTGCAAAGATTTCTAGCTTTGCCATTCTATCTCGCAGAGCTCTGTGGCTAAAGTCTTGGTCTGCTGACTTGGTAGTACAGGAAAATTACAATATCTGCAGGACCTGCAGATTGGTAATAGATTACAGCTGCGCTGCCCTAAAGTAGCTCAATGTGTAAAAAAAGAATGGCTTTTTATAAAGACCCTATATAGGTAAAATATATTATTTTAATTGAACTAGTTAGTTTAAAAATACAAAATACAAATCACTGTGCAGAGTAATAATAAAAAAACAATAAAAACAGGGGGCGGAGCCTATGCTTGGAGCGGCAGGACGTGTTTTGGAGAAGCTCCTATCTGTATTATATAAACTTCGCTTTCTATCTTTAATTAAGAAGAGCTATTTCACTACAGATTGTTTTTCTGGGAAGCTAAGTTCGTCTATCTAACATGTTTGAAGTACAGGAGCGGATAACAGACACCCTGACCTATGTTATCCAAGTGAGCCGCGCATTGTTTGTCAGTAGCGTGGCTAGGGCTGCCGAATATATTTCCCCACTAGGCCTCTGGGTCTAAACGTACACAGATACGATTATTAGAACTGTGCTGAAGCAAGCACCCCTACAAGAGTTTATCATGGAGGTACGATTAACCTACAGAATAATAGAGTTTCTCAATGTTCATCTCTCTCGTGTGGAGGAGGAAATGACCGAAGTCTTGAACCTATCTATGAAGGGGATTTCTACAGAAGGAACGATTGACCTAGAGAAAGCTCCTCATCTGGAACTTAAAAAGGCTCCCTTATCCCAACCGTCATCATATATAGATGGGGAGGCTTCACCTAAAGAATTGGAGACAGGATTTGATAGCCAGGAGTCTGACACCACAGCCCGGCTAGGAACGCACCCGCAACAAGGGACCATTGCGCCGGAGGCACTTTGGAAAGTAAAGCTGAACAAAATTCATGGGTTACTGCAAGATGCCACCCCAGACGAATACAGCCGCCAAAAGTTTAATACCATTGATAACACCTACCGGTCCGCTGTGCACCATGCTAGAGGGGACCCTTTTGAGCTTACCCTCCCTGTCTGTGGAGGAGCCGCCGGAACCCGCTGCGAGGCGGCCGATCATGGCGGGTAAAGCAGCTTATTTGGAACAGGGTCCTAGTCAGGGTATGACTTTGCACTTAAAGAGTCTGGTGATGCAGGTGTCATGGAGCTGGAGATCGGGAGGAATTGAGGAGGCTGCATTGAGTATGTCCCATTGTCGTGTCTCTCCACCAGAGACTGTCAGGGAAGGACTGCGCCATATCTTGTTCTACCTTTGTCTTCGTTTGCAGACTTATTGTTGCCCCAGCGCTTACGTAGCTGTTGGGGTTGGTTAATATATTAACTCAGTGCCAGATAAAGCCGGACTCTGTTAATCAGCCTGTATGATGTCTGTTGGGACCCTCTAAATACCCTACAAGTAACTGTTATTGATGATGTTCAGTTTCTTTTTATCTTTCTCTATCTTTGCATACTTTGATTAATCTTATTTAGTTATATATATATATATATATATATATCCCTTCAGTAGCATGTATATTCATGTTTTTTACGTTTCCCAGTTATTTAGGCGTGATAGATGTAGAGATATAAAGATGTCTAAATTAGGAGGATTGTAACTTTAGATATATTAGAAGAAGGGTCAAGATCCCAGCAAGAATTCTCTTTATAGATATGTATGTGTATATGGAGGGCAACCTAAGAGAGGAAGTTCATATATATTTCCTGTTATTTAAACTATATACTTGCCTATTGTTTATTGAGATGCTTCATAGACAGTACAATAGGTATCTCTCATATATAGGCTAAATCCCATTTAGGATTTCTAAATATTCATAGAGCTTGCAGGGCCAGTTTTATAAGAGTATTTGCCACTTCTTCAGCCTTTCAGGCATGCTGGGATATGCTCCCAATTTTATTTCATTTACTGTCCCTTCCAAGAGTATATATATATATATATATATATATATATATATATATATATATATATATATATATATATATGGCACAATATGACAGGCCCTCCATTATAGTTAGATCATGGTATGTTAGCCCCTTATAGATGATAACTAATATTATATTTTATTAGCTAAATCAGTTACTTAGGAATATATATATATATATACAATTCAGTATGCATTTTTGTCAAGGGTATATCAGTTGGGTTTTTTCATTATCAAGTGTTAAGAGTACTTTATAATTTCATAATCAGAATAGAAGTTTTTCTCTTTATTTGCCCCCTCTCCCTACAGAACCCAGTAGTTATGTCAGTGTAGCCCTCCAGGGACATTCTTAAATATTCATAACGCTTACTGGCTCAGGTTTCTTAGAGCAACTACTAAGTTTTATGTTTCTCTAACCCTTTTACAGTCTCCTCCATGTATGGATGTATGGCATATTTTAACAGGCCCTCCTCTATAGTGTTGGCGGTTTGGAAAGTGCCGCTCCTAAACTGGGTTCAGTGAACTCCTGCGGCGTCAATTTCCTGAATAAACCGCCAACACTATAGAGACCAAGAGGGGAAACAGTGGATCCGAGGTTCTGATACGATCTCAGGAGGACAACATACGGCATCCGGTGATTTCCCCTGTACTTTCTCTCGTCCACCTCTGCAGCTTTACAACTTCAAACTATTGCAGCTAACATTGGCTAAAGACGAAACCGTTTAACCAGGCATTTATATACAACTAACCAACGAACTCATAACAGCTAATATAAGACTGCTAAATAAGACTGTTTCTCTGTTATATCAAAAAACTGACTTTTGCTTTGCAAACTAGTGCTACACTGTTACATATATCTTGTAGGTCCAGACATTGAGTTTGTGCTATTTATGCTTTTTGATTTGCAATGTTGTGTTTTTTTTGTTTTTTATTACTGTGCACAGTGATTTCTATTTTTAAACTAACTAGTTCAATTAAAATAATATATTTTACCTATATAGGGTCTTTACAAAAAGCCATTTTTTTACACATTAAGTTACTTTAGGGCAGCGCAGCTGTAATCTATTACCAATCTGCAGGTCCTGCAGATATTGTAATTTTCCTGTACTAACATTGTTAAGGTTTTGTGGGGAAACCTTCCTCTTTACAGCAGCTTTGTGTATTAGATCTCAGCGCTGGGTTGTCTTTTCTACTTTTATCTGCTGACTTGGTATCCAAGTCTAAACTTCTGTCTCTTCCATTTAAGGGTAAGACTTTATTTGGTCCTGGTCTGGCTGAAATCATTTCCACAGTCACAGGTGGATAGGGAGCTTTTCTGCCACATGATAAGAAGGTTAGACCTAAAGGTTGCCAACTTCTAATTTTCGTTCCTTTCGCAACTTCAAGGGACAAAAATCATCCTCTTCTTCCAAGCCTGAGCAAGCCAAAACCTCATAGAGGTCTAACCAGCCTTGGAATTATAGTAAGCAATCCAATAAGCCTTCTTTTCAGAAAAAATCAGCATGAAGGGTCCGCCCCGATCCAATCTCAAATCAAGTAGGGAGCAGTCTTTACTTCTTTCAGCAGGCTTGGATTTGCAATGTCCCTGATCATTGAGCAGTGGATGTAGTCTCCCCGGGATAAAGAATAGGATTTAAAATTTATCCTGTCAGGATTATCTGCAAACCAGATAAAGGAGAGAGGCTTTCTTAAATTGTGTCCAGGATCTCACTTCTCTAGGAGTGATTGTCCCTGTTCCTCTGGTGGTTCCCAAGAAAGAGGGAACTTTTCGACCCATTTTAGACATCGTTTCTCAACAAATTTCTCAGGGTTCCGTCCTTCAAAATGGAGACTATCTGTTCTATTCTCCCTTTAGTTCAGGAGGGTCAGTTCATGACTACCATCGACCTGAAGGATGCATATCTTTATGTTCCTATTCACAAGGAACATTTCCAATACCTGTGGTTTGCCTTTTTTGGACAAAGACTCCAATTTGTAGCCCTACCTTTTGGCCTAGCCACTGCCCCTCAAATCTTTACGAAGGTTCTAGAGGCTCTTCTGGCAGTGGCCAGATCTCAAGGAATTGCGGTGGCACCATACCTGGATGATATCTTGGTCCAGGCGCCATCTTTTTATTTAGCAAGATCGCATATGGATTCTCTGTTGTTGATTCTCCGCTCTCACAGGTGGAAGGTGAATCTGGAAAAGAGTTCCTTGGTGCCAAATACCAGGGTATGTTTTTTGGGAACGATCATAGACTCAATCTCCATGAAGATTTTCTTGATGGTGGTCAGAAAATCCAAACTTCTTGCTGTGTGTCTTTCTCTTCTATCCTCTGTCCGTCCATCAGTGGCACTGTGTATGGAAGTAATTGGTCTAATGGTGGCTTCCATGGACATTTTTGCTCGTTTCCATCCGAGACCTCTACAGTTAGGCATGCTCAGACAATGGAATGGAGAGCACTCGGACCTCTCTCAGAGGATGTCTTAGACATCCAGACGAGAGATTCCCTCTCCTGGTGGCTCTCCCAGGACCATCTGTCCCAGGGCACATGCTTCCTGAGACCATCTTGGGAGATTGTGACTACGGATGCCAGCCTTTCCTTTCCAAACTGAGTTTGGTCTGGTTTATCAGATTTCAATCTGACAACGTTACTTCGGTAGTGTATATCAACCACCAGGGAGGAAGACGGAGTTCCTTAGCTAT
Source organism: Bombina bombina (assembly GCF_027579735.1). Lineage (NCBI taxonomy): Eukaryota > Metazoa > Chordata > Amphibia > Anura > Bombinatoridae > Bombina > Bombina bombina. Next base: position 1,046,949,882 of record NC_069502.1, read on the forward strand.
GAGGGAAGTGACTCGCATTCTTCAGTGGGTGGAGTCTCACAATTGTTACATTTCTGCCATCCACATCCCAGGGGTGGACAATTGGGAAGCAGATTATCTGAGCAGGCAGACTTTTCATCCAGGGGAGTGGGCCCTTTATCCGGAAGTATTCTCAATGATAACCCGAAGGTGGGGAGTTCCGGAGTTGGATCTGATGGTGTCTCGTCTAAACACCAAACTTCCAAAATACGGATCAAGATCAAGGGATCAGCAAGCATCTCTGGCGGTTCCATGGGACTTCGGTCTAATCTACTGGTTTCCTCCGTTTGCCCGCCTTCTTCGGGTGATAGCCTGTATCAAACAGGAGCAGGCTTCGGTGATTCTAATTGCTCCAGCTTGGCCTCGCAGAATTTGATTTGCGGACCTGGTGAAGATGTTGTCCTTTCCCATGTGGAAATTGCCTCTGAGGAAGGACCTTCTACTTCAGGGTCCTTTCCTACATCCAAACCTAGATTCTCTGAAGCTGACTGCTTGGAGATTGAATGCCTATTCTTGTCTAGACGAGGTTTTTCCAAAAAGGTTATTGATACCATGAGTCAGGCTCGTAAGCCGGTAAATCGCAAGATTTACCATATAGTTTGGCGTACATACCTTTACTGGTTTGAATCTAGGGGTTTTTGGAGTCAGGTGAGGGTTCCCCGCATACTGTCTTTTCTTCAGGAGTGCCTGGAGAAGGGCTTGTCAGTCAGTACTCTGAAGGGCCAGATCTCTGCCCTTTTGATTCTTTTGAATAAACGTCTGGCCGACTTACCAGATGTTCATTCTTTGGTTCAGGCCTGTGTTTGTCTGTTGCTCCTCCGTGGAGCCTTACTCTTGTTCTTAGGGTTCTGCAGCAGGCTCCGTTTGAGCCTATGCACTCTGTTGATATTAAGTTATTGTCTTAGAAGGTTTTGTTTCTTCTTGCTATTTCTTCTGCTCGTAGAGTCTCAGAGCTTTTGGCTCTACAGTGTGATCCCCCTTATCTTATTTTTCATGCGGATAAGGCGGTCCTTCATACCAAATTGGGATTTCTTTTTAAGGTGGTTTCGGACGCAATATCAATTAGAAAATTGTCGTTCCTTCATTCTGTCCTAATCCTTCTCATGAGGAACGTCTGTTGCATAACTTGCAGGCAACTAGGGATTTACGACAATCTACTGCCCTTTTTGTTGTATTTTCTTGTAAACGTAAGGGTCAGAAGGCCACTTCTTCTACTCTTTCTTTTTGGTTGAGAAGTGTCATTCGGTTGGCCTATGAGACAGCTTGACAACAGCCTCCTGAGAGGATTACGACTCATTCAACTAGGGCTGTTTTTTCTTCCTTGGCCTTTAAAAATTAGGCTTCTGTGGAACAAATCTGCAAGGCGGCCACTTGGTCTTCGTTGCATACTTCTTCCAAATTCTACAAATTAGATATTTTTGCCTCTGCTGAGGCTTCATTGTATGTGCATAAATGTATAATGTAAATAATATAAGATATTAGCATAAACTTATTACCACAGTTCTACCAGTTCTATAACCAATTGACTGTAATGTAATGATGTGTCCTGTATATATGAACTGGTTGAAAACCTCATTTGTCTGCAGCATGAAATGGAGGGATAAGCTTTCTGGGTAGATAGTTTACACAATCCTAACTAATTTAGATCTCTATTCTGTGTCCCTTTTGTTTTCATACATTATTCAGAGCATTTGGTATCCTCATTTTCACCAACAACCATGTGCCCTTACTGTAACTGGGCTCCAAAACATTTTGTAATAAAATATTTAATGTAATGTATATGAATTATACTTGCAGAGAAATTCTGCACTTTAAATAGACCATAAACTGTCAACTGTATAAAGAATATCCTTTAAATTGCTTCATAACCACCTTTTTCTCATTTGATGTTTGACTTGCTCTAATTTGTTTTTACATTTATTTCAGGCAGTTTCTTTATGGGTTGTTGTGCTGTATCCTGACATTTTGTAAAGTGCTGTCATTTTACTTCTAGTAGAAGAGGATATTAATTAACTTTTTTTTTAGGTAGTAGAAAAGAAACGAAAACAAGATGAAAGAAGAAAAAAGGAATCAGAAGCAGCTGTTTTATTGCAGCATAGGAATGCAGATGGGTGAGTTTTGTATATATTTGTTAAAGGGATATGAAACCCAAAAATCTTTCTTTTGTTATGCAGATAGATCATACAATTTTAAAAAAATATCTAATTTGTCAATATATCTTTGTTCTGTTGGTATCTTTTGTTGAAAAGCATTAATGTATGCTTAGGATCCAGTCCATTTGCATGAGCACTACATGGCGGCACTATTTCCTGCCATGTAGTGCAACCACCTAGGTTGTGTGTGTATGTAGTATGTGTGTGTGTGTGTGTATATGTATGTGTGTGTGTATATATATATATATATATATATATATATATATATATATATATATATATATATATATATATATTTATTATTTTATTTTATTTTCTCCAACATAGGTGTGTCCGGTCCACGGCGTCATCCTTACTTGTGGGATATTCTCTTCCCCAACAGGAAATGGCAAAGAGCCCAGCAAAGCTGGTCACATGATCCCTCCTAGGCTCCGCCTACCCCAGTCATTCTCTTTGCCGTTGTACAGGCAACATCTCCACGGAGATGGCTTAGAGTTTTTTAGTGTTTAACTGTAGTTTTTATTATTCAATCAAGAGTTTGTTATTTTGAAATAGTGCTGGTATGTACTATTTACTCAGAAACAGAAAAGAGATGAAGATTTCTGTTTGTATGAGGAAAATGATTTTAGCAACCGTCACTAAAATCCATGGCTGTTCCACACAGGACTGTTGAGAGCAATTAACTTCAGTTGGGGGAACAGTGAGCAGTCTCTTGCTGCTTGAGGTATGACACATTCTAACAAGACGATGTAATGCTGGAAGCTGTCATTTTCCCTATGGGATCCGGTAAGCCATGTTTATTACGATCGTAAATAAGGGCTTCACAAGGGCTTATTAAGACTGTAGACTTTTTCTGGGCTAAATCGATTCATTATGAACACATATTTAGCCTTGAGGAATCATTTTATTTGGGTATTTTGATATAATAATATCGGCAGGCACTGTTTTAGACACCTTATTCTTTAGGGGCTTTCCCAAAGCATAGGCAGAGCCTCATTTTCGCGCCGGTGTTGCGCACTTGTTTTTGAGAGGCATGGCATGCAGTCGCATGTGAGAGGAGCTCTGATACTAGAAAAGACTTTCTGAAGGCGTCATTTGGTATCGTATTCCCCTTTGGGCTTGGTTGGGTCTCAGCAAAGCAGATACCAGGGACTGTAAAGGGGTTAAAGTTCAAAACGGCTCCGGTTCCGTTATTTTAAGGGTTAAAGCTTCCAAATTTGGTGTGCAATACTTTTAAGGCTTTAAGACACTGTGGTGAAAATTTGGTGAATTTTGAACAATTCCTTCATGTTTTTTCGCAATTGCAGTAATAAAGTGTGTTCAGTTTAAAATTTAAAGTGACAGTAACGGTTTTATTTTAAAACGTTTTTTGTACTTTGTTATCAAGTTTATGCCTGTTTAACATGTCTGAACTACCAGATAGACTGTGTTCTGAATGTGGGGAAGCCAGAATTCCTATTCATTTAAATAAATGTGATTTATGTGACAATGACAATGATGCCCAAGATGATTCCTCAAGTGAGGGGAGTAAGCATGGTACTGCATCATTCCCTCCTTCGTCTACACGAGTCTTGCCCACTCAGGAGGCCCCTAGTACATCTAGCGCGCCAATACTCCTTACTATGCAACAATTAACGGCTGTAATGGATAATTCTGTCAAAAACATTTTAGCCAAAATGAACACTTATCAGCGTAAGCGCGACTGCTCTGTTTTAGATACTGAAGAGCATGACGACGCTGATAATAATGTTTCTGAAGGGCCCCTAACCCAGTCTGATGGGGCCAGGGAGGTTTTGTCTGAGGGAGAAATTACTGATTCAGGGAACATTTCTCAACAAGCTGAACCTGATGTGATTACATTTAAATTTAAGTTGGAACATCTCCGCATTCTGCTTAAGGAGGTATTATCCACTCTGGATGATTGTGACAAGTTGGTCATCCCAGAGAAACTATGTAAAATGGACAAGTTCCTAGAGGTGCCGGGGCTCCCAGAAGCTTTTCCTATACCCAAGCGGGTGGCGGACATTGTTAATAAAGAATGGGAAAGGCCCGGTATTCCTTTCGTCCCTCCCCCCATATTTAAAAAATTGTTTCCTATGGTCGACCCCAGAAAGGACTTATGGCAGACAGTCCCCAAGGTCGAGGGAGCGGTTTCCACTTTAAACAAACGCACCACTATACCCATAGAGGATAGTTGTGCTTTCAAAGATCCTATGGATAAAAAATTGGAAGGTTTGCTTAAAAAGATGTTTGTTCAGCAGGGTTACCTTCTACAACCAATTTCATGCGTTGTCCCTGTCGCTACAGCCGCATGTTTCTGGTTCGATGAGCTGATAAAGGCGGTCGATAGTGATTCTCCTCCTTATGAGGAGATTATGGCGGGAAGAATCTCTTCTACCGATAAATATTCTGGAACTGAGAGCGATATTCAATGCTCTCAAGGCTTGGCCTCAGCTAGCGAGGGCCAAGTTCATACGGTTTCAATCAGACAACATGACAACTGTTGCGTACATCAACCATCAGGGGGGAACAAGGAGTTCCCTAGCGATGGAAGAAGTGACCAAAATCATTCTATGGGCGGAGTCTCACTCCTGCCACCTGTCCGCTATCCACATCCCAGGAGTGGAAAATTGGGAAGCGGATTTTCTGAGTCGTCAGACATTGCATCCGGGGGAGTGGGAACTCCATCCGGAAATCTTTGCCCAAGTCACTCAGCTGTGGGGCATTCCAGACATGGATCTGATGGCCTCTCGTCAGAACTTCAAAGTTCCTTGCTACGGGTCCAGATCCAGGGATCCCAAGGCGGCTCTAGTGGATGCACTAGTAGCACCTTGGACCTTCAAACTAGCTTATGTGTTCCCGCCGTTTCCTCTCATCCCCAGGCTGGTAGCCAGGATCAATCAGGAGAGGGCGTCGGTGATCTTGATAGCTCCTGCGTGGCCACGCAGGACTTGGTATGCAGATCTGGTGAATATGTCATCGGCTCCACCTTGGAAGCTACCTTTGAGACGAGACCTTCTTGTTCAGGGTCCGTTCGAACATCCGAACCTGGTTTCACTCCAGCTGACTGCTTGGAGATTGAACGCTTGATCTTATCGAAGCGAGGGTTCTCAGATTCTGTTATCGATACTCTTGTTCAGGCCAGAAAGCCTGTAACTAGAAAGATTTACCACAAAATTTGGAAAATATATATCTGTTGGTGTGAATCTAAAGGATTCCCTTGGGACAAGGTTAAGATTCCTAAGATTCTATCCTTCCTTCAAGAAGGATTGGAAAAAGGATTATCTGCAAGTTCCCTGAAGGGACAGATTTCTGCCTTGTCTGTGTTACTTCACAAAAAGCTGGCAGCTGTGCCAGATGTTCAAGCCTTTGTTCAGGCTCTGGTTAGAATTAAGCCTGTTTACAAACCTTTGACTCCTCCTTGGAGTCTCAATTTAGTTCTTTCAGTTCTTCAGGGGGTTCCGTTTGAACCCTTACATTCCGTTGATATTAAGTTATTATCTTGGAAAGTTTTGTTTTTAGTTGCAATTTCTTCTGCTAGAAGAGTTTCAGAATTATCTGCTCTGCAGTGTTCTCCTCCTTATCTGGTGTTCCATGCAGATAAGGTGGTTTTACGTACTAAACCTGGGTTTCTTCCTAAAGTTGTTTCTAACAAAAACATTAACCAGGAGATTGTCGTACCTTCTCTGTGTCCGAAACCAGTTTCAAAGAAGGAACGTTTGTTGCACAATTTGGATGTTGTTCGCGCTCTAAAATTCTATTTAGATGCTACAAAGGATTTTAGACAAACATCTTCCTTGTTTGTTGTTTATTCCGGTAAAAGGAGAGGTCAAAAAGCAACTTCTACCTCTCTCTCTTTTCTCCAACATAGGTGTGTCCGGTCCACGGCGTCATCCTTACTTGTGGGATATTCTCTTCCCCAACAGGAAATGGCAAAGAGCCCAGCAAAGCTGGTCACATGATCCCTCCTAGGCTCCGCCTACCCCAGTCATTCTCTTTGCCGTTGTACAGGCAACATCTCCACGGAGATGGCTTAGAGTTTTTTAGTGTTTAACTGTAGTTTTTATTATTCAATCAAGAGTTTGTTATTTTGAAATAGTGCTGGTATGTACTATTTACTCAGAAACAGAAAAGAGATGAAGATTTCTGTTTGTATGAGGAAAATGATTTTAGCAACCGTCACTAAAATCCATGGCTGTTCCACACAGGACTGTTGAGAGCAATTAACTTCAGTTGGGGGAACAGTGTGCAGTCTCTTGCTGCTTGAGGTATGACACATTCTAACAAGACGATGTAATGCTGGAAGCTGTCATTTTCCCTATGGGATCCGGTAAGCCATGTTTATTACGATCGTAAATAAGGGCTTCACAAGGGCTTATTAAAACTGTAGACTTTTTCTGGGCTAAATCGATTCATTATTAACACATATTTAGCCTTGAGGAATCATTTTATCTGGGTATTTTGATATAATAATATCGGCAGGCACTGTTTTAGACACCTTATTCTTAGGGGCTTTCCCAAAGCATAAGCAGAGCCTCATTTTCGCGCCGGTGTGGCGCACTTGTTTTTGAGAGGCATGGCATGCAGTCGCATGTGAGAGGAGCTCTGATACTTAGAAAAGACTTTCTGAAGGCGTCATTTGGTATCGTATTCCCCTTTGGGCTTGGTTGGGTCTCAGCAAAGCAGATACCAGGGACTGTAAAGGGGTTAAAGTTCAAAACGGCTCCGGTTCCGTTATTTTAAGGGTTAAAGCTTCCAAATTTGGTGTGCAATACTTTTAAGGCTTTAAGACACTGTGGTGAAAATTTGGTGAATTTTGAACAATTCCTTCATGTTTTTTCGCAATTGCAGTAATAAAGTGTGTTCAGTTTAAAATTTAAAGTGACAGTAACGGTTTTATTTTAAAACGTTTTTTGTACTTTGTTATCAAGTTTATGCCTGTTTAACATGTCTGAACTACCAGATAGACTGTGTTCTGAATGTGGGGAAGCCAGAATTCCTATTCATTTAAATAAATGTGATTTATGTGATAATGATAATGATGCCCAAGATGATTCCTCAAGTGAGGGGAGTAAGCATGGTACTGCATCTAGCGCGCCAATACTCCTTACTATGCAACAATTAACGGCTGTAATGGATAATTCTGTCAAAAACATTTTAGCCAAAATGAACACTTATCAGCGTAAGCGCGGCTGCTCTGTTTTAGATACTGAAGAGCATGACGACGCTGATATTAATATTTCTGAAGGGCCCCTAACCCAGTCTGATGGGGCCAGGGAGGTTTTGTCTGAGGGAGAAATTACTGATTCAGGGAACATTTCTCAACAGGCTGAACCTGATGTGATTGCATTTAAATTTAAGTTGGAACATCTCCGCATTCTGCTTAAGGAGGTATTATCCACTCTGGATGATTGTGACAAGTTGGTCATCCCAGAGAAACTTTGTAAAATGGACAAGTTCCTAGAGGTGCCGGGGCTCCCAGAAGCTTTTCCTATACCCAAGCGGGTGGCGGACATTGTTAATAAAGAATGGGAAAGGCCCGGTATTCCTTTCGTCCCTCCCCCCATATTTAAAAAATTGTTTCCTATGGTCGACCCCAGAAAGGACTTATGGCAGACAGTCCCCAAGGTCGAGGGAGCGGTTTCCACTTTAAACAAACGCACCACTATACCCATAGAGGATAGTTGTGCTTTCAAAGATCCTATGGATAAAAAATTAGAAGGTTTGCTTAAAAAGATGTTTGTTCAGCAAGGTTACCTTCTACAACCAATTTCATGCATTGTCCCTGTCGCTACAGCCGCATGTTTCTGGTTCGATGATCTGATAAGAGCGGTCGATAGTGATTCTCCTCCTTTGGAGGAGATTATGGACAGAATCAATGCTCTCAAATTGGCTAATTCTTTCACCCTAGACGCCACTTTGCAATTGGCTAGGTTAGCGGCTAAGAATTCTGGGTTTGCTATCGTGGCGCGCAGAGCGCTTTGGTTGAAATCTTGGTCGGCTGATGCGTCTTCCAAGAACAAGCTACTTAACATTCCTTTCAAGGGGAAAACGCTGTTTGGCCCTGACTTGAAAGAGATTATCTCTGATATCACTGGGGGTAAGGGCCACGCCCTTCCTCAGGATCGGCCTTTCAAGGCAAGAAATAAACCTAATTTTCGTCCCTTTCGTAGAAACGGACCAGCCCAAGGTGCTACGTCCTCTAAGCAAGAGGGTAATACTTCTCAAGCCAAGCCAGCTTGGAGACCAATGCAAGGCTGGAACAAGGGAAAGCAGGCCAAGAAACCTGCCACTGCTACCAAGACAGCATGAAATGTTGGCCCCCGATCCGGGACCGGATCTGGTGGGGGGCAGACTCTCTCTCTTCGCTCAGGCTTGGGCAAGAGATGTTCTGGATCCTTGGGCGCTAGAAATAGTCTCCCAAGGTTATCTTCTGGAATTCAAGGGACTTCCCCCAAGGGGGAGGTTCCACAGGTCTCAGTTGTCTTCAGACCACATAAAAAGACAGGCATTCTTACATTGTGTAGAAGACCTGTTAAAAATGGGAGTGATTCATCCTGTTCCATTAAGAGAACAAGGGATGGGGTTCTACTCCAATCTGTTCATAGTTCCCAAAAAAGAGGGAACGTTCAGACCAATCTTAGATCTCAAGATCTTAAACAAGTTTCTCAAGGTTCCATCGTTCAAGATGGAAACCATTCGAACTATTCTTCCTTCCATCCAGGAAGGTCAATTCATGACCACGGTGGATTTAAAGGATGCGTATCTACATATTCCTATCCACAAGGAACATCATCGGTTCCTAAGGTTCGCATTCCTGGACAAACATTACCAGTTCGTGGCGCTTCCTTTCGGATTAGCCACTGCTCCAAGGATTTTCACAAAGGTACTAGGGTCCCTTCTAGCTGTGCTAAGACCAAGGGGCATTGCTGTAGTACCTTACTTGGACGACATTCTGATTCAAGCGTCGTCCCTTCCTCAAGCAAAGGCTCACACGGACATTGTCCTGGCCTTTCTCAGATCTCACGGGTGGAAAGTGAACGTGGAAAAGAGTTCTCTATCCCCGTCAACAAGGGTTCCCTTCTTGGGAACAATAATAGACTCCTTAGAAATGAGGATTTTTCTGACAGAGGCCAGAAAAACAAAGCTTCTAGACTCTTGTCGGATACTTCATTCCGTTCCTCTTCCTTCCATAGCTCAGTGCATGGAAGTGATCGGGTTGATGGTAGCGGCAATGGACATAGTTCCTTTTGCGCGCATTCATCTAAGACCATTACAACTGTGCATGCTCAGTCAGTGGAATGGGGACTATACAGACTTGTCTCCGAAGATACAAGTAAATCAGAGGACCAGAGACTCACTCTGTTGGTGGCTGTCCCTGGACAACCTGTCACAAGGGATGACATTCCGCAGACCAGAGTGGGTCATTGTCACGACCGACGCCAGTCTGATGGGCTGGGGCGCGGTCTGGGGATCCCTGAAAGCTCAGGGTCTTTGGTCTCGGGAAGAATCTCTTCTACCGATAAATATTCTGGAACTGAGAGCGATATTCAATGCTCTCAAGGCTTGGCCTCAGCTAGCGAGGGCCAAGTTCATACGGTTTCAATCAGACAACATGACAACTGTTGCGTACATCAACCATCAGGGGGGAACAAGGAGTTCCCTAGCGATGGAAGAAGTGACCAAAATCATTCTATGGGCGGAGTCTCACTCCTGCCACCTGTCTGCTATCCACATCCCAGGAGTGGAAAATTGGGAAGCGGATTTTCTGAGTCGTCAGACATTGCATCCGGGGGAGTGGGAACTCCATCCGGAAATCTTTGCCCAAGTCACTCAGCTGTGGGGCATTCCAGACATGGATCTGATGGCCTCTCGTCAGAACTTCAAAGTTCCTTGCTACGGGTCCAGATCCAGGGATCCCAAGGCGGCTCTAGTGGATGCACTAGTAGCACCTTGGACCTTCAAACTAGCTTATGTGTTCCCGCCGTTTCCTCTCATCCCCAGGCTGGTAGCCAGGATCAATCAGGAGAGGGCGTCGGTGATCTTGATAGCTCCTGCGTGGCCACGCAGGACTTGGTATGCAGATCTGGTGAATATGTCATCGGCTCCACCTTGGAAGCTACCTTTGAGACGAGACCTTCTTGTTCAGGGTCCGTTCGAACATCCGAATCTGGTTTCACTCCAGCTGACTGCTTGGTGATTGAACGCTTGATTTTATCGAAGCGAGGGTTCTCAGATTCTGTTATTGATACTCTTGTTCAGGCCAGAAAGCCTGTAACTAGAAAGATTTACCACAAAATTTGGAAAAAATATATCTGTTGGTGTGAATCTAAAGGATTCTCTTGGGACAAGGTTAAGATTCCTAGGATTCTATCCTTCCTTCAAGAAGGATTGGAAAAAGGATTATCTGCAAGTTCCCTGAAGGGACAGATTTCTGCCTTGTCGGTGTTACTTCACAAAAGACTGGCTGCTGTGCCAGATGTTCAAGCCTTTGTTCAGGCTCTGGTTAGAATTAAGCCTGTTTACAAACCTTTGACTCCTCCTTGGAGTCTCAATTTAGTTCTTTCAGTTCTTCAGGGGGTTCCGTTTGAACCCTTGCATTCCGTTGATATTAAGTTATTATCTTGGAAAGTTGTTTCTAACAAAAACATTAACCAGGAGATTATCGTACCTTCTCTGTGTCCGAAACCAGTTTCAAAGAAGGAACGTTTGTTGCACAATTTGGATGTTGTTCGCGCTCTAAAATTCTATTTAGATGCTACAAAGGATTTTAGACAAACATCTTCCTTGTTTGTTGTTTATTCTGGTAAAAGGAGAGGTCAAAAAGCAACTTCTACCTCTCTCTCTTTTTGGATTAAAAGCATCATCAGATTGGCTTACGAGACTGCCGGACGGCAGCCTCCCGAAAGAATCACAGCTCATTCCACTAGGGCTGTGGCTTCCACATGGGCCTTCAAGAACGAGGCTTCTGTTGATCAGATATGTAGGGCAGCGACTTGGTCTTCACTGCACACTTTTACCAAATTTTACAAGTTTGATACTTTTGCTTCTTCTGAGGCTATTTTTGGGAGAAAGGTTTTGCAAGCCGTGGTGCCTTCCATTTAGGTGACCTGATTTGCTCCCTCCCTTCATCCGTGTCCTAAAGCTTTGGTATTGGTTCCCACAAGTAAGGATGACGCCGTGGACCGGACACACCTATGTTGGAGAAAACAGAATTTATGTTTACCTGATAAATTACTTTCTCCAACGGTGTGTCCGGTCCACGGCCCGCCCTGGTTTTTTTAATCAGGTCTGATAATTTATTTTCTTTAACTACAGTCACCACGGTACCATATGGTTTCTCCTATGCAAATATTCCTCCTTAACGTCGGTCGAATGACTGGGGTAGGCGGAGCCTAGGAGGGATCATGTGACCAGCTTTGCTGGGCTCTTTGCCATTTCCTGTTGGGGAAGAGAATATCCCACAAGTAAGGATGACGCCGTGGACCGGACACACCGTTGGAGAAAGTAATTTATCAGGTAAACATAAATTCTGTTTTTGGATTAAAAGCATCATCAGATTGGCTTACGAGACTGCCGGACGGCAGCCTCCCGAAAGAATCACAGCTCATTCCACTAGGGCTGTGGCTTCCACATGGGCCTTCAAGAACGAGGCTTCTGTTGATCAGATATGTAGGGCAGCGACTTGGTCTTCACTGCACACTTTTACCAAATTTTACAAGTTTGATACTTTTGCTTCTTCTGAGGCTATTTTTGGGAGAAAGGTTTTGCAAACCGTGGTGCCTTCCATTTAGGTGACCTGATTTGCTCCCTCCCTTCATCCGTGTCCTAAAGCTTTGGTATTGGTTCCCACAAGTAAGGATGACGCCGTGGACCGGACACACCTATGTTGGAGAAAACAGAATTTATGTTTACCTGATAAATTACTTTCTCCAACGGTGTGTCCGGTCCACGGCCCGCCCTGGTTTTTTTAATCAGGTCTGATAATTTATTTTCTTTAACTACAGTCACCACGGTACCATATGGTTTCTCCTATGCAAATATTCCTCCTTAACGTCGGTCGAATGACTGGGGTAGGCGGAGCCTAGGAGGGATCATGTGACCAGCTTTGCTGGGCTCTTTGCCATTTCCTGTTGGGGAAGAGAATATCCCACAAGTAAGGATGACGCCGTGGACCGGACACACCGTTGGAGAAAGTAATTTATCAGGTAAACATAAATTCTGTTTTTTTCAGTGAGGTTCAGCCACATCTGTCTAGGCACATTAGGCAAGAAGTCTACGCCTGGTTTTCCTATGACACTTAGGGAGACCCCCAAGAGTCAAATGGGTAACAAGAGTTCCTGGGTGGCAGAGAACATGCTATTGAGCTATTGTTCATTCCTGGTTGAGCTTCTACCTCTTGTTAATATGTAAAATATGACTCTTGGGGTCTCCCTAAGTGTCATGGGGAAAACAGACATGGACTTCCTGCTTACCTAGTGAGGTATTTCTGCACCTCACTAAGGAGGCCCAAGAAGGCTGAAACAATCATCTGGGGTTGCCATGTTCTTCGTTCAGAGGAGGGTTGCCTGGTATTTTGGGGTTGGACTGACCTGTATAGGTGGGATCAGACTGATATCATTCAAGAATGTTCTCCTCTGTAAAATCACAATTGGGCAAAAAGAGGCTGTTCCGGAGTAGCAGTTTGCCAGAGAACAAGCTATTGAGTTCAACCTGGTTAAGCTCTGAATTATTGTCAAATCCTCTAATTTAATTTAAATCTTAACATATCATTGATGAGAGTGACTATTTTGGTTCAGATTTGTCACAATTGTAATTTTTTTCTTATTGAAAGGTGCGTGACTGAAGCAGAAAACTTAATTTAAATTCTGAAACTTGTGTGATGTTTTTCATTATAAACATGTCAATCTTAATCTTATTTATAGTAGATGTCACTTTATATAAATGCTGTAGCTGACTGCCATTGACAGGTTTTCAAGCAAGTACATTTCCATTGTTTTTGGGGGGTTTTAAAGCCTCAGTTCCTTTGTATTCTTTTGTGAAGTAAATACATTTATGGTGTCCTAGTTGAGAAATGTACCTTTGTAATGATTATTACGAAAGGATAAGATGAAATGAAATAAGTATTTTTGTTGACTGACATAAGTATGTTAAAGGGACTGTCAACACCAGATTTTTGTTGTTTTAAAAGATAAATAATCCCTTAATTACCAATTCCCCAGTTTTGCATAACCAACAGTTATAATTATACACATTTTACCTCTGTAATTACCTTGTATTTAAGCCTCAGCAGACTGCCCCCTTATTTCAGTTCTTTTGACAGACTTGCATTTTAGCCAATCAGAGCTGTCTCCATGGTAAATTCACGTGCGTGAGCTCAATGTTATCTATATGAAACACAAGAACTAATGACCTCTAGTGGTGAAAAACGATCAAAATGAATTTAGATTAGAGGCGGCCTTCAATGTCTAAGAAATTAGCATTTGAACCTCCTAGGTTTAGCTTTCAACTAAGAATACCAAGAGAACAAAGCAAAATTGGTGATAAAAGTAAATTGGAAAGTTGTTAAAAATTACATGCCCTATTTGAAACTTGAAAGCTTTTTTTTAACTTGACTAATGTAGTTTATGTATTGAGAAACGTTCCATATCCATTTGTTTATGAATTGCATGTATGTTTAAATTTTTTTTTTGCTAATTGTACTGCCCATAATTGGTTTGCAGTATTTAAGTGTTTTAAAGCTATCTGTATTCGAAGCCCCAAATTATTAAGAACTAAATTATTTTATTTGAGTATGTAATGTACATTTCTTTCATGTAATTGGCAAGAGTCCATGAGCTAGTGACGTATGGGATATACAATCCTACCAGAGGGGCAAAGTTTCCCAAACCTCAAAATGCCTATAAATACACCCCTCACCACACCCACAATTCAGTTTTACAAACTTTGCCTCCTATGGAGGTGGTGAAGTAAGTTTGTGCTAAGATTTCTATGTTGATATGCGCTTCTCAGCATTTTTGAAGCCCGACAGTGAATGTCAGAGGGATGTGAAGGGAGTATCACCTATTGAATGCAATGGTTTTCCTCACGGGAGATCTATTTCATAGGTTCTCTGTTATCGGTCGTAGAGATTCATCTCCTACCTCCCTTTTCAGATCAACGATATACTCTCATATTTCATTACCTCTACTGATAACCGTTTCAGTAATGGTTTGGCTATCTGCTATATGTGGATGGGTGTCTTTTGGTAAGTATGTTTCTTCTATAAAGGTAAGACGAGTCCACGGATTCATCCTTTACTTGTGGGATATTATCCTTCCTAACAGGAAGTGGCAAAGAGCACCACAGCAGAGCTGTCTATATAGCTCCTCCCTTAGCTCCACCCCCCAGTCATTCTCTTTGCCTACTCTAAGTACTAGGAAGGGAAAAGTGAAAGAGGTGATAAAATATTAGTTTTTAATTTCTTCAAGCAAGAGTTTGTTATTTTAAATGGTACCGGTGTGTACTATTTACTCTCAGGCAGCAGATGGATGAAGACTGCTGCCTGGAGGATGATGATCTTAGCATTTGTAACTAAGGTCCATTGCTGTTCTCACAGAGGCTGAGGAGTACAGGAAACTTCAGTGTGAGGAACGGTTTCATGCTATGCAGCAATGAGGTATGTTCAGTCATATTTTTTTGGAGAGACTGTGTATTTCAGAAAGGCTGACATTGTACCCAAGAGGGTAAGGGTAAGCAGTAATCCTAGAGCTAAAAGAAGGGCATTACTTAGCTTGCATATTGGGCAAATTGCATATATGGTTGACACTGAATGGCAAATGTTTGTGAGCAAACGTTTTTTGATTTGGGAGTGCTTGTTTGTGGGCAATAACGTTTTGGGCAAACTTTATTAAGGGCACACATGGCTTAACTTTCGGGTCTTAGAACCCACATGGCTAGTTATTACTGCTCTGGTGCGGTTCATTAAGGCTGAGGAGACATCGAGTGAGATGGGCGGGGCCTATTTTCACGCCTCAGATGCGCAGTTAGAGCTTGCTGCTTGCTGATAAAACTAACTCCTGAGGGCCCTGGTGTATGTTTTGGGCCAAATCAAAGCTTTTACCCGACATTTTTGATCTCTGAGGGCAGGTAGGGCCACAGCAGGGCTGTGGCAAGATGCTGAGAGTGTTTTTTTCTGGATCTGGGCCTATTTTCGATCCGGTTTGGAAATTAAGAGGTTAATTGTTAAAACATTTTTGTGGTGCAATCTTAACTACCTATATTGTGTCTACATACAAAATTTTGAAAAATTTGGTGCATGTTTAGGCTGTTTTGCAGAACGTGTATGCTTTTTTTTCTCTTAAAGGCGCAGTACCGTTTTTTAAGATTGTTATTTTTTTCACTAAATAAAGTGTTTTCATGCTTGTTTGTAGCCATTACTAGCCTGTTCAACATGTCTGACATTGAGGAAAGTCAATGCTCAATATGTTTAGAAGCATTGTGGAACCTCCACTTAGAATGTGTCCCTCATGCACTGAAAGGTCAATAAATTGTAAAGAACATATTTTAGCTACTAAAAGTATGTCGCAGGATGATTCTCAGTCAGAAGAGAATCAGGTTATGCCATCTAATTCTCCCCAAGTGTCACAACCATTAACGCCCGCACAAGCGACGCCAAGTACTTCTAGTGCGTCTAATTCTTTCACCCTGCAAGATATGGCCGCAGTTATGAATACTACCCTCACAGAGGTTTTATCTAAGCTGCCTGGGTTGCAGGGGAAGCGCAGCAGGTCTGGTGTGAGAACAAACGCTGAGCACTCTGACGCTTTATTAGCCTTATCCGATGTACCCTCACAATGTTCTGAAGTGAGGGATATGCTGGCTTAGGGAGAGATTTCTGATTTAGGAAATATGTTCCCTCAGACAGATTCAGATATGAGGGCTTTTAAATTTAAACTAGAACACCTCCGCTTATTGCTCAGGGAGGTTTTAGCGACTCTGGATGATTGTGACCCTATTGTAGTTCCAGAGAAATTGTGTAAAATGGACAGATTCCTAGAGGTTCCTGCCTACACTGATGTTTTTCCGGTCCCTAAGAGGATTTCGGAAATTGTTACTAAGGAGTGGGATAGACCAGGTATTCCGTTCGCTCCCCCTCCTACTTTTAAGAAAATGTTTCCCATATCAGACGCCGTGCGGGACTCGTGGCAGACGGTCCCTAAGGTGGAGGGAGCTATTTCTACCCAGGCTAAGCGTACAACTATACCTATTGAGGACAGTTGTGCTTTCAAAGATCCTATGGATAAAAAATTAGGGGGTCTCCTGAAGAAAATATTTGTTCATCAAGGTTTTCTTCTCCAACCTATAGCGTGCATAGTTCCTGTAACTACTGCAGCGTCCTTTTGGTTCGAGGCTCTGGAAGAGGCTCTTCAGGTTGAGACTCCATTAGAGGATATTCTGGATAAAATTAGGGCTCTCAAGCTAGCTAATTCTTTTATTACAGATGCCTCTTTTCAATTGGCTAAATTAGCGGCGAAGAATTCAGGTTTTGCCATTTTAGCGCATAGAGCATTATGGCTTAAGTCCTGGTCTGCTGATGTGTCATCAAAAGCTAAGCTTTTAGCCATCCCTTTCAAGGGTAAGACCCTATTCGGGCCTGAACTAAAAGAGATCATTTCAGACATCACTGGAGGGAAAGGCCATGCCCTTCCTCAGGATAAGACCAATAAGATGAGGACTAAACAAAATAATTTTCGTTCCTTTCGAAACTTCAAAGGTGGTCCCTCTTCCTCTTCCCCTGCCGCAAAGCAAGAGGGGAATCTTGCTCAATCCAAGTCAGTCTGGAGACCTAACCAGACTTGGAACAAGGGTAAACAGGCCAAGAAGCCCGCTGCTGCCACCAAGACAGCATGAAGGGGTAGCCCCCGATCCGGGACCGGATCTAGTAGGGGGCAGACTTTCTCTCTTTGCTCAGGCTTGGGCAAGAGACGTTCAGGACTCCTGGGCATTAGAAATAGTAACCCAGGGGTATCTTCTAGATTTCAAAGATTCTCCCCCAAGGGGGAGATTCCATCTTTCTCAATTGTCTGTAAACCAGACAAAAAGAGAGGCGTTCTTACGCTGTGTAGAAGACCTATATTCCATGTTAGTGATCTGCCCAGTTCCGGAAACAGAACAGGGGCAAGGGTTCTACTCCAATCTGTTTGTGGTTCCCAAAAAAAGAGGGAAATTTCAGACCAATTTTGGATCTCAAGATCCTAAACAAATTCCTCAGAGTCCCATCCGTCAAGATGGAGACCATTCGGTCTATTTTGCCAATGATCCAGGAGGGTCAATATATGACCACCGTGGACTTAAAGGATGCGTATCTACACATTCCTATCCACAAAGATCATCACCAGTTCCTCAGGTTCGCCTTTCTGGACAATCATTACCAGTTTGTGGCTCTTCCCTTTTGGGTTGGCCACGGCTCCCAGAATTTTCACAAAGGTGCTAGGGTCCCTTCTGGCGGTTCTAAGGCCGCGGGGCATAGCTGTGGCGCCTTATCTGGACGATATCTTAATCCAGGCGTCAACTTACCAACTAGCCAAGTCTCACACGGACATCGTGTTGGCTTTTCTAAGATATCACGGGCCGATGGTGAACGTAAAAAATGAGTTCACTTATCCCTTTCACAAGAGTTCCATTCCTGGGAACTCTGATAGATTCAGTGGACATGAAAATTTTTCTGATGGACGTCAGGAAATCAAAGATTTTATCCTTCTGCCGAGCTCTTCATTCCATTCCTCGGCCGTCCGTGGCTCAGTGTATGGAGGTAATCGGTTTAATGGTAGCGGCAATGGACATATTTCCGTTTGCTCGCTTGCATCTCAGACCACTGCAACTTTGCATGCTCAAACAGTGGAATGGGGATTATGCAGATTTATCTCCTCAGATAAATCTGGACCAAGAGACCAGAAACTCTCTCTTCTTTGGTGGTTGTCACAGGATCATCTGTCCAAGGGAATGTGTTTCCGCAGGCCAGCGTGGGTCATAGTGACGACGGGTGGGGTGCAGTCTGGAATTCCCTGAAAGCACAGGGTTTATGGACTCAGGAGAAGGCTCTCCTCCCAATAAATATTCTAGAACTGAGAGCGATATTCAACGCACTTCAGGCGTGGCCTCAGCTGGCGTTGGCCAGATTCATAAGATTTCAATATCACGACTGTAGCATATATCAATCATCAGGGGGGAACAAAGCGTTCTCTAGCGATGATAGAGGTTACCAAAATAATTCGATGGGCAGAGACTCACTCTTGCCATTTATCAGCAATCTATATCCCAGGAGTGGAGAACTGGGAAGCAGATTTTCTAAGTCGCCAGACTTTTCATCCAGGGGAGTGGGAACTCCATCCGGTGGTGTTTGCACAATTGATTCAGCAATGGGGCACACCAGAATTGGATCTGATGGCGTCTCGTCAGAATGCCAAACTTCCTCGTTACGGGTCCAGGTCAAGGGATCCTCAGGCAGTACTGATAGATGCTCTGGCAGTACCCTGGTCGTTCAACATGGCTTATGTGTTTCCACCATTTCCTCTCCTTCCTCGTTTGATTGCCAGAATCAAACAGGAGAGAGCTTTGGTGATTTTGATAGCACCTGCGTGGCCACGCAGGACTTGGTATGCAGACCTGGTGGACATGTCATCTCTTCCACCATGGACTCTGCCACTGAGACAGGACCTTCTGATTCAAGGTCCGTTCCAGCATACAAATCTAGTTTCTCTGCGACTGACTGCTTGTAGGTTGAACGCTTGATCTTATCCAAGCGGGGGTTCTCTGAGTCGGTCATAGATACCTTGATTCAGGCTCGAAAGCCTGTCACCAGGAAAATTTAACATAAGATATGGCGTAAATATCTTTATTGGTGCCAATCTAAAGGCTACTCATGGAGTAAGATCAGGATTCCTAGGATTTTGTCCTTTCTCCAAGAAGGATTGGAGAAGGGGCTATCAGCTAGTTCCTTAAAGGGACAGATATCTGCTTTATCAATTCTACTGCACAAACGTCTGGCAGATGTTCCAGACGTTCAGTCGTTCTGTCAGGCTTTAGTTAGAATCAAGCTTGTGTTTAAACCTGTTGCTTCGCCATGGAGTTTGAATTTAGTTCTTAAAGTTCTTCAAGGGTTTCCGTTTGAACCTATGCATTCCATAGATATTAAGCTTCTATCTTGGAAAGTTCTGTTTTTAGTTGCTATCTCTTTGGCTCAAAGAGTTTCTGAACTATCTGCATTGCAATGCGACTCGCCTTATCTTGTTTTCCATGCTGATAAGGTGGTTCTGCGTACCAAACCTGGATTCCTTCCTAAGGTTGTTACTAATAAGAATATTAATCTGGAAAATGTTGTTCCTTCCCTGTGTCCTAATCCTTCCTCTAAGAAGGAGCGTCTATTGCACAACTTGGACGTGGTTCGTGCTTTAAAGTTTTACTTGCAAGCGACCTAAGATTTCCGTCAAACATCTTCTTTGTTGTCTATTCTGGAAAACGTAGAGGCCAAAAAGCTACGGCTACCTCTCTTGCCTTTTGGCTAAAAAGCATCATCTGTTTGGCATACGAGACTGCTGGACAGCAGCCTCCTGAAAGAATTACAGCTCACTCTACTAGAGCGGTGGCTTCCACATGGGCTTTTAAAAATGATGCTTCTGTTGAACAGATTTGTAAGGCTGCGACTTGGTCTTCGCTTCATACCTTTTCCAAATTTGATACCTTTGCTTCTTCGGAGGCTGTTTTTGGGAGAAAAGTTCTTCAAGCTGTGGTGCCTTCTGTTTAAACATCTGTCTTGTCCCTCCTGTTCATCCGTGTCCTGTAGCTTTGGTATTGTATCCCACAAGTAAAGGATGAATCCGTGGACTCGTCTTACCTTTATAGAAGAAAAGTAAATTTATGCTTACCTGATAAATTGATTTCTTCTATGGTAAGACGAGTCCACGGCCCGCCCTGTCATTTTAAGACAGATTATATTTTTTTGATTTAAATTCAGTCACCTCTGCACCTTGTAGTTTCTCCTTTTTCTTCCTGTACCTTCGGTCGAATGACTCGGGGGTGGAGCTAAGGGAGGAGCTATATAGACAGCTCTGCTGTGGTGCTCTTTGCCACTTCCTGTTAGGAAGGATAAAATCCCACAAGTAAAGGATGAATCCGTAAGCATAAATTTACTTTTTCATTACTTAAGACACTCTCCGCTATTGTTTGGCACTTTATGTATTTATATAAAGTTCTTAATATATGTATTGTACTTATATTTGCCATGATTCAGGTTTTCAGTATATTTCCTTCTGCAGACTGTCAGTTTCATATCTGGGAATTGCATTTTTTTAGAAAAATTTATTTCTTACCTGGGGTATAGACTTTTTTTCAATTGACTGTCATTTAAAATTTGCGGGCAGAATTAGGTTCGCGAGGGCGCAAAATGCCAAAGTTTATTGCGTCATTCTTGGCGCAAGATTTTTTGGCGCGAAGTTACTTTTGATGACGCAAATTCGTCACTTCCGCCGTTTTAGTTGACGCCCAGTCCTTTCACAAGGTTGCGTCTTCAATAACGCGAGTGTCATTTCCGGATGTTGTTAGCGCAAGAAAATAATTCGGGTGTTTGTGTTGTGCGTCATACTTGGCGCCAAATATTTTTATTATTTAAAACCCCATTCCTATATGCCTCTTGCCTTTTTTCTCTATCAGAGGGCTATGCTGTTTGCATATTTTTCCCATTCCTGAAACTGCCATATAAGGAAATTTATTATTTTACTTTTATATGTTGTTTTTTTCTCTTACATTTGCAAGATGTCTCAATCTGATCCTGTTTCAGAAATCACTGTTGGAACCCTGCTGCCTGATAACAGTTCTACCAAAGCTAAGTGCATTTGTTGTAAACTTATGGAGGTTATATCTCCAGCTGTGGTTTGTAATAGTTGTCATGATAAACTTTTACATGCAGATAATGTGTCCATCAGTAATAGTACATTGCCTGTTGCTGTTCCTTCAACATCTAATGTACAAGATATACCTGTGAATTTAAAATAATTTATTGTTGATTCTATTCAGAAGGCTTTGTCTGCTATCCCGCCTTCTAATAAACGTATAAGGTCTTTTTAAAACTACTCATAAAGTTGATGAAATTTCAAATGACCGACAACATACTGAATTATCCTCCTCTGATGAGGATCTATCTGATTCAGAAGATCCTTCCTCAGATATTGACACTGACAAATCTACTTTATTTATTTAAAATGGAGTATATTCGTTCTTTGTTAAAAGAAGTGTTGATTACATTGGATATTGAGGAAACTAGTCCTTTTGATTTTAAATCTAGTAAACGATTAAATTCTGTTTATCAACCTCCTGTGGTTACTCCAGAGGTTTTTCCAGTTCCTGATGCTATTTCTGATATGATTTCAAAGGAATGGAATGGGCCTGGTACTTCTTTTATTCCTTCTTCAAGGTTTAAACAATTGTATCCTTTGCCAGCAGTTACAGTGGAGTTTTGGGTAAAGATCCCTAAAGTTGATGGGGCTATCTCTACTCTTGCTAAACGTACTACTATTCCTATGGAAGACAGTACTTCTTTTAAAGATCCTTTAGATAGGAAACTTGAATCTTATCTAAGGAAAGCCTATTTGTATTTGGGTCATCTTCTCAGGCCTGCAATTTCTTTGGCTGATGTTGCAGCTGCATCAACTTTTTGGTTGGAAAATTTAGCGCAACAAGAATTGGATTCTGATTTGTCTAGCATTGTTCGCTCGCTTCAACATGCTAATCATTTTATTTGTGATGCCATTTTTGATGATATCAAAATTGATGTTAAATATATGTCTTTAGCTATTTTAGCTAGATGCGCTTTGTGGCTTAAATCTTGGAATTCTGACATGACTTCTAAGTCCAGATTGCTATTTCTTTCTTTCCAAGGTAATAAATTATTTGGTTTCTCAGTTGGATTCGATTATTTCAACTGTCACTAGAGGGAAGGGAGTTTTTTGCCTCGGGTTAAAAGACCTAAGGGTAAATCTAAAGCTTCTAACCGTTTTCGTTCTTTTCGACAAAATAAGGAACAGAAACCTAATCCTTCCCCCAAGGAATCTGTTTCCAATTGGAAACCTTCTTCAAATTGGAATAAATTCAAGCCATTTAAGAAACCAAAGCCAGCCCCCAAGTCCCCTTGATGGTGGGGCCCTCATTCCAGCTCAGCTGGTAGGGGACATATTAAGATTTTTTCATGGATTTTTGGATACCGAATAGGATTCAGAGTAAGACCTCCTGTGAGAAGATTTTTTCTCTCACGCATCCCAGCAAATCCAGTAAAGGCTCAAGCTTTCCTGAAATGTGTTTCAGACCTGGAGTTTTCAGGGGTAATCATGCCAGTTCCATTTCAGGAACAGGGTCTGTGGTTTTATTCAAATCTATTCATTGTCCCAAAGAAAGAAAATTCATTCAGACCAGTTCTGGATCTTAAAATTTTGAATCGTTATGTAAGAGTACCAACTTTAGAGATGGTGACTAATAGGACTATTCTGCCTTCATATTCCGATTCATCCAGATCATTATCAGTTTCTGAGATTCTCTTTTCTAGACAAGCATTACCAATTTGTCGCTCTTCCTTTTGGCCTAGCGACAGCTCCAAGAATCTTTTCAAAGGTTCTCGGTGCCCTACTCTCTGTAATCAGAGGTCGGGGTATTGTGGTGTTTCCTTATTTGGACAATATCTTGGTACTAGCTCAGTCTTTACGTTCTGCAGAATCTCACATAAATCAACTAGTGTTGTTTCTTCAAAGACATGGTTGGAGGATCAATTTATCAAAAAGTTCTTTGATTCCTCAGACAAGGGTCACCTTTTTAGGTTTCCAGATGGATTCAGTTTCCATGACTCTGTCTCTAACAGACTTGTGACGTTTAAAATTGGTTGCAACCTGTCGGAACCTTCAGTCTCAGTCATTCCCTTCAGTAGCTATGTGCATGGAAGTTTTAGGTCTCATGACTGCAGCATCGGACGCGATCCCCTTTGCTCGTTTCACATAAGACCTCTTCAGCTTTGTATGCTGAACCAATGGTGCAGGGATTATACAAGGGTATCACAATTAATATCCTTAAATCCCAATGTTCGACTATCTCTGACTTGGTGGTTAGATCACCATCGTATAGTTCAAGGGGCCTCTTTTGTTCGTCCAACCTGGACTGTGATCACAACAGATGCGAGTCTTTCAGGTTGGGGAGCTGTTTCGGGATCTCTGACAGCACAAGGGTTTTGGAAATCTCAAGAGGCGAGATTACCAATCAATATTTTGGAACGTGCGATTTTCAGGGCTCTTCAGATTTGGCCTCTGTTGATGAGAGAACCGTTCATTTGTATTCAGACGGACAATATCACAACTGTGGCATGTGTCAATCATCAGGGTGGGACTCACAGTCCCCAAGCTATGAAAAAAGTATCTCGGATACTTGCTTGGGCGGAATCCAGCTCCTGTCTAATTTCTGCGGTTCATATCCCAGGTATAGACAATTGGGAGGCGGATTATCTCAGCCGTCAGACTTTACATCCGGGGGAGTGGTCCCTCCATCCAGATGTGTTTTCTCAGTTTGTTCAGATGTGGTGTCTTCCAGAAATAGATCTGATGGCTTCTCATCTAAACAAGAAACTACTCAGGTACCTGTCCAGGTCCAGGGATCCTCAGGCAGAAGCAGTGGATGCGTTGACACTTCCTTGGTGTTATCAACCTGCTTATATTTTCCCGCCTCTAGTTCTTCTTCCAAGAGTGATCTCCAAAATCATCATGGAGCAATCGTTTGTGTTGCTGGTGGCTCCAGCATGGCCTCACAGGTTTTGGTATGTGGATCTTGTTCGGATGTCCAGTTGCGAACTTTGGCCACTTCCATTAAGGCTGGACCTTCTGTCTCAAGGTCCGTTTTTCAATCAGGTTCTCAAATCATTAAATTTGAAGGTATGGAAATTGAACGCCTAGTGCTTAGTCATAGAGGTTTCTCTGACTCAGTGATTAATACTATGTTACAGGCTTGTAAATCTGTTTCTAGAAAGATTTATTATCAAGTTTGGAAGTCTTATATTTCATGGTGTTCTTCTCATAAATTTTCTTGGCATTCTTTCAAAATTCCTAGGATTTTAGTTTCTTCAGGATGGTTTGGATAAGGGTTTGTCTGCAAGTTCCTTGAAGGGACAAATCTCTGCTCTTTCTGTTTTATTAAACAGTAAGATTGCTAAGCTTCCTGATGTTCACTGTTTTGTACAGGCTTTGGTTCGTATCAAGCCTGTCATTAAATCAATCTCTCCTCCTTGGAGTCTTAATTTGGTTTTGAAGGCCTTACAGGCTCCTCTTGAGCCTATGCATTCTTTGGACATTAAACTACTTTCTTGGAAAGTATTGTTCCTTTTGGCCATCTCTTCTGCTAGAAGAGTTTCTCAATTATCTGCTCTTTCTTGTGAATCTCCTTTTCTGGTTTTTCATCAGGATAAGGCGGTTTTGCGGACTTCATTTAAATTCTTACCTAAGGTTGTGAATTCTAACAACATTAATAGAGAAATTGTTGTTCCTTCCTTGTGTCCTAATCCTAAGAATTCTTTGGAGAGATCCTTACATTCTTTGGATGTGGTAAGAGCTTTGTAATATTATGTTGAAGCTACTAAAGATTTCAGGAAGACTTCTAGTCTATTTATTATCTTTTCTGGTTCTAGGAAAGGTCAGAAGGCTTCTGCTGTTTCCTTGGCTTCATGGTTAAAGCTTTTGATTCATCAAGCTTATTTGGAGTCGGGTCAAGCCCCGCCTCAGAGAATTACAGCTCATTGTACTAGATCAGTCTCCACTTCATGGGCTTTAAAGAATGAAGCTTCAGTTGATCAGATTTGCAAAGCAGCAACTTGGTCTTCTTTGCATACATTTACTAAATTCTACTGTTTTGATGTATTTGCTTCTTCGGAAGCAATTTTTGGTAGAAAAGTTCTTCAGGCAGCTGTTTCAGTTTGATTCTTCTGTTTATGTTTTAAGTTTTTCTTTTCATTTTTGAGAATAAACTTATATTTTGGGTTGTGGATTAATTTTTTTCAGCCGAAAATGGCTGTTTTTATTTTATCCCTCCCTCTCTAGTGACTCTTGCGTGGAGTTCCACATCTTGGGTATTGCTATCCCATACGTCACTAGCTCATGGACTGTTGCCAATTACATGAAAGAAAACATAATTTATGGAAGAATTTACCTGATAAATTAATTTCTTTCAAGTTGGCAAGAGTCCATGAGGCCCACCCTTTGTATGGTGATTATGATTTTTTTGTATAAAGCACAATTATTTCCAAGTTCCTTTGTTGATGCTTTTTACTCCTTTATCACCCCACTACTTGGCTATTCATTAAACTGAATTGTAGGTGTGGTGAGGGGTGTATTTATACTCATTTTGAGGTTTGGGAATTTTGCCCCTCCTGGTAGGATTGTATATCCCATACGTCACTAGCTCATGGACTCTTGCCAATATGAAAGAAATGAAATTTTTAGGTAAATTCTTACATAAATTATGTTTTTTAAACCCAAATTAATAACATCAAGTAAATAACATCAAGTAAAGAAACAAAATGACCATCACAGTAGCTGATCGATGCAATGTTGATAAAATATAATATTTATTCTTACCTGATAAATTAATTTCTTTCATGGTGGTGATAGTCCACAATCCATTACTCCTGGGAATTACTCTTCCCTGCCACTAGGTGGAGGCAAAAATTCCCAAACCAAGAGCTCTATTAAACCCCTCTCCCTCACTAGTAAACTATTCTGATGTATGGCCAAGCAAAAGAGGTAGGAAAAAGTAATTATAGCAAAATCATAGGATCAGGGGAAAAAGATGTGCTACCCAAAATAAACCAACACAAAAAAAAAAAAAAAAAAAAATGAGTGGGGAAGAGTAATTCCCAGAAGTAATGGATCATAGACTATCACCACCATAAAGTAAAATTAATTTCTCAGGTAAGCATAAATTGTGTTTTCTTTCATACAGGTGGTGAGAGTCCACAATCCATTACTCCTGGGAACAAATACCAAAGCTGTGGAGTCCACGAGTAATGAAAAATTAAGGGCGGGATAAAAAGAATATTGTTTTTTACAAAGAAAATCCAGAACACACTAACTTAATTAGAAGTTGTTTCTCTGTTTTTGTTTTTTTTTTGTTTTTTTATATGCACTTAAAAAGATCCACAGACAAAAAACAAAAGATTAAACTGAGACTACTGCCTGAAAGACTTTCCTACCAAAGGCTACCTCAGAAGAAGCAGAAACATCAAAATGGTAGAATTTAGTAAAAATATGCAAAGAAGACCAAGTAGCTGCTTTGCAAATTCGGTCTTCAGAGGCCTCATTCTTGAAATAAGTGGCAGCTGATCTGGTAGAATGAGCAGTTAGGTGGAGGTTGTCCCACCTCCAAGTAAGCTTTATGAAAAAAACTTCAACAAAGAAGCCAAGGAAATTGCAGTAGCTTTCTGCCCTCTCTTAGAACTAGAAGTTTGTCTGAAATCTTTAGTAGCATCAACATAATACTTCAAGGCCCTAACAACATCTTTCTGAAGAATTCTTAGGATTAGGACACAAAGAAGGAACAACAATTTGTCCACTTATATTCTCTGAGGACACAACCTTAGGCAAAAAGCAAAACTTGGTTCTCAAAACTGCCTTATCGTAATGAAACATGAGATAAGGAGAATCAGAAGAAAGAGAAGGTAATTCAGAAACTCTTCTAGCAGAAGAGATAGCCACAATAAACAAAGCCTTCCAAGAAAGATGCTCAGCATCCACCTTATGCATAGGCTTATATGGAGGAGCCTGCAAAACCTTCAACAACAAATTAAGATTACACAGAAATCTTGACTTAATAACATGCTTAATATGTTCCAAAGCCTGAACAAAACCATGAATGTCAAGAAGATTACCACTCTTCCTATGAAACAAAACTGAAAGAGCAGAAATCTGCCCTTTCAAAGAACTGGCAGATAGAAACTTTTTCAGACCATCTGGTAGAATGAGCATCAATCAAAAGTTTCAACCAAGAAGCCAAAGAAATGACAGAAGATTTCTGCCCTCTCTTAGAGCCTGAAAAATTACCAAACAAACTAGAAGTTTGTCTGAAATCCTTAACATAATACTTCAAGACCCTAATAATATCAAAATTGTGAAGAAGCACTTCTGATGAATTCTTAGGATTAGGACACAAGGAAGAAACAACAATTTCTCAACTTACATTGTCTGAGGACACAACCTTATGCAAAAAGTCACTTGGTTCTTAATCACAAGAAAGAGCAGACAATTCAGAAACTCTTCTAGCAGAAAAGATAGCC
Organism: Bombina bombina; assembly: GCF_027579735.1. Lineage (NCBI taxonomy): Eukaryota > Metazoa > Chordata > Amphibia > Anura > Bombinatoridae > Bombina > Bombina bombina. The sequence continues at coordinate 1,046,977,383 of NC_069502.1, forward strand.
TTCCAAGAAAGAAGCTTAATATCAACCAACACCAAATTTAAATTCCAAAGTGAAGAAATTGGCTTAATAACAAGCTTAATATGTACAAAAGCCTGAAAAAACACATTAATTTCAGTAAAATTCGCAATCTTCCTATGAAACAAATCTGCTAATTTAAATAACTGACAGATCCTTATCCAGACCATCCTGTAAAAACTGCAGAATCCTAGGGATTCTGAAAGAATGTCAAGAGAAGCCATTAATCTATACACCAATAAATAAAGGCCTTCCGAACCTTATTATAAATCTTCCTTATCCCAGGCTTACGAGCCTGAATCTAAGTCTGAATCACAGAATCAGAAAGACCTTTGTGCCTAAGAACCAATCGTTCAATCTCCAAGCCATAAAACTTAGAGACTTGAGATCCAGATGGAAAAATAGACCTTGAGACAAAAGGTCTGGCCGTAGATGAAGAGGCCAAGGCAGGCAATTGGACATCTGAACCAGATCAGCTTACCAAATCCTGCAAGGCCAAGCTGGAGAAATCATAATTACTGATGATTCTTCTTGCCTGAACTTGGAGATTGCTCTTGGAAGAAGAACCAGACGGTGAAACACATAAGCCAGCTGAAAGGACCAAGGAGCTACTAGAGCATCCACAAACTCCTGATGATCCGTGGACCTCGCAGAGTACCTGGGGAATTTGTTGTTTAAACAAGAAGCCATCATATTTATCTCTGGGAGAAAGATCCAGAATCTGAAGAAAAACATCCTGATGGAGAGACTGACGAATGAGAAAATCTGCTTCCCAGTTGTTCACTCCTGGAATATGAATAGCAGAAATTAGACAAAAATTGGCTTCTGTGCATGAGAGAATACGAGACACTTTCCTCATGGCTAGAGAACTGCGAGTTCCCACTTGATTGATATAAGCCACTGCTGTGACATTGTCTTATTGGAAACTTAGATAAGGTTCCCTTTTCAACTGAGGCCAACTCTGAAAAGCTATGGAAATAGCCCAGAGTGGAAACCTTGCCTCCTGAGAAGCCCAAACCCCTGTGCTCTGATACCACCCATAGCTTCCTAACCTGCAAGATTACCATCTTTAGTGATCACAGTCCAAGCAGCACAAGCAAAACATGCCTGATGCATAATATGCTGATGATCTAGCCACCAAGACATAGACTGACCTGTTCTGTGATCTAGAAAGATCTCCTGAGACAGCCGAGTATGATCCCTGCATCACTGATGAAGCATTCAAGGCTGAAGAGGCCTCATGTGAAACAGAGCAAACGGAATAGTATCCGATGCAGCAATCTTGAAACGTAATATCTCCACACAAAGAGTGACGGAGAAAAAACAAAATAACTAACAGTTTTGGCAAGCTGAAATCAGCCTCAGCCTTCTCAGATCTGTTAAAGAATAGAAATAGAATCCAACTCCGAGCCAAACAAATTATTTTTTTGAAAAGAAAGAGATAATAGTCTAGATTTAGACACCATATATCTGCAGACCATGACTTTAACCATAAAGCTCTCCTGGAAAAACTGCCAAAGACATACACTTGACATTAATCTTAATGATGCCAAATACAGCAGCACAAATAAATTAATTAGCACAATTAAGCAATCCCTAAAGGTTAAAAAAAAATCTTTACTAGAAGAATCATCATAAAACTGTTCATAGAGACTATTTAACCACATGAAAGAAGCAGCAGCAACAATAGAAATAGCTCACCAAAAAAGCTCTACCATGAAAGGATTCTAACTTCCTATATAATGGATTCTTAAAAGAATTTCTACCTTCCAAAGGAATTGTAGTACGTTTAGCCAGAGTAGAAATGGGCCCCATCTACCTTCAATATTAGAAGCAGGTAGAGGATACAATTTATTTAACCTTTCAGAAGAATTAAAAGGATTACCTGGCTTAGACCATTCCCTCGAAACTATCTCAGAGACAGCATCAGGGACAGGAAAACACTTGGGGGTTATAACCAAAGGCTTGAATCTAGCATGGAAATTATTAGTAGACTTATCTTCATTTACCTTAGGATTTTTAACCTCTAAATTAAGCAAAATGTCCTTTTAAAAGAGAATGAATATGTTCAACAGGATGATTCTGGTTCATGATTAGAGGAAAACCCCTTATCTGAAAAAACTCTCCGTCTGAAGACCCAGCTTTAGGAGTTTTAAAACTAGAACAACACAAATTAAGAACTGACCTTTTCTGCTTACTTGAAGGTGGCATAACTGCCAACATTTTAGAAACAGTTGAATAGATGAAGTCCTTTACTCCAGGTGTGAAGTCAGATTTATTTCCCTGTAAAGAACAAATAGAAGGAGAAATAATACCCTTAGAAGCAATAACAGCATTAGATTGGTATAAATGCATAAAAACATTAAGGCATGTGTTACATATATGTGCAGGAGGAGATACCGCAGCCAGTTTACAATGAACACACTTAACACTGGTAGGAAAGTATTATGAGGCCCCTTCTAAGGAAGATTTAGGGACAGAATCAGAAAGCTCCATTATAGCTGCAAACCACAAAAGTAAAATAAGTGAATAAATAAATCCACACAAAAAGAGCTCTTGAGGAAAGGGAAAGCGTACCCCATCCAAAAAGTAGCCTTCAAGGTTTAAGAAATTAGCATATGAACCTCCTAGGTTTAGCTTTCAACTTAGAATAACAAGAGAACAAAGCAAAATTGGTGATAAAAGTAAATTGGAAAGTTGTTTAAAATGACATACCCTATCTGAACCATTTAAGTTTATTTTGGACTTGACTGTCCCTTTAACATTTATGGGTATTTTTGCAAATAATTTGATAAGATTTTCTAAAGGATTATGGTTATCACTGCAGGGTTGCTTGTGTTAAAATAACAAATTAGAGCATGTCATTTTTCCTTTATAATGGTTCTTTACTGTAAAAATATATGGTTTATCTGCTATATAACATAAAAAAGTATATAAAATATACCTAAACTTTGCTAAGTAATCATTTAATAGATAACCTGACTTGAACCATGTTCTGTGAATAGCAGTTATAGACATATCACACAACTGATAGGCTCAACGCTTGTGTCCCTTTATCTCTAAGATTAGCACAAAAGAGCATATTTATTGCTAATTGTGTAGCACTCTAACCTTGTGATTGGTTCATACCTACCATACACATACTTGATTGACAAGCAGGCACATTCATGCTTTTGCTCACAACTATTAGAAACTTGCAGCATCTTGAGTATGCTCTTGTGTTGATCATACTACACTAGGGCTGTAGAACCAGTAGCACATGCTGCAATGTATATTATAACTCACTTGTAAACACGGTTTAAAATTGTAATGTGTAACTTTCCTTTAAGCACTATTAGGACTATATTACAAGTGGAGCTCTAATTTATCGCCCATTTACGGAGGCGCAATAAATAACCAGCCATTACAAGTGACTGATTATTGCTACTGTGACCTTGCGGTACCAATTAGCACTCAGAAAATTATCAGATTGCTGGTTAGTTTTTTTAAATGTGCCCCAATCGGCCCAAAATAAAGTGTTTCATTTAATAAAAAAAAAAAACTATAATTTGCTGCCCATCGCTGCGTGACTTACACCCTTTTCTGTGCTAGGTTCTCATGCCGTGTTTCACGGCATGAGAACAAGGCTCCCATTGGATCCTATGGAAGTGTGCTGTCGTGTGCACAGTCGCATTAGCATTCCACTTAACTTGTAATACCAGCCCACATTTGCGTGCACTGGTATTGCTAAGCAGAGCGCACATATCGCTTTAGCAAAAGCAATATTTTGTGCTCCAATTGTAATCTAGCCCTTAATGAGCAAAAAAAATAAAATAAAAAAAGATAGCTACTTTCTAATGAAGCATTTGGTTTATAGTTGCATAACTTCATTGTCATTTAACTAGTTAAGACTATTTTACAATATTTTATACATTTTTACGTTTCAGATTAATTGTTGCCTCAAGGTTCCATCCGACTCCTGTAGTACTTTCCTTGCTGGAATTTGTTGCTCCTTCAAGACCCTTTGTTGTCTACTGTCAGTATAAAGAGGTGTGTATTATTATCGGTTATTTGTATAGCCCCAACAGATTCCGTAGCGCTATATGTATTTAGTTAAGTTTTATTCCTTGTAATCTGACTTTTTGTTTTTTAATTACTCTTGTTTTTACTAATGAACATCTGCTGCCCCTGATTCACTCACTCCTTTTCCTTTATATATAAAATACCTTTATCTGGTTGCACTTATTGGCACATCAAACAAATGTAGTCCATGAAATTCCCATATTTAAAAGAGCAAGCTCTTTATGTGTGTTTTTTGATGGTGTTTTATATTCTTTTAGATCCACCACCTCTGATTTACTACAACTACTGTAGGATCACATAATTACTAATTCTTTAATGCTTTTGTAGAACCATATAAGTATTAGTGGAGAGATGCCCTCTGACAGTAGGTAGAAATGTTCAACCCACTATCAAACCATTCCCCAGCATGCAGTTTAGTTTGCACATGTCTAAATTGCAGTAGGCTAAGCTCTGCTCCAGCTTAAAGGGCCATAATACCCAAATGTTTAAAAAGCTGACTAGAAAATATCTCCTGAACATCTCTATGTAAAAAAGAAAGATATTTTACCTCAAAAGTTCCTCAGTAGCCACCTCCCATTGTAAAGGATTTCTAATCAGCATTTTAGTGTGTCTGTCCTGGGACATCTTAGGGGATGAGCATCGTGAACTCTCATATTATTTCACCAATCAGGTAAAGGAAGTTTACTATGAAATCTCATGAGAGATAAGTCAAATCTCATGAGATCACAGTAAGAGTTCATGACCTCAGCACTGCTGATGCTGATTGGCTGCTGTTCATTTCTTCATTTTTTTTTATTTTTACCTGCAGCTGGGATCAGGTGAGTATAACTTTTTACACAGAACTTACTCTGCTGAGCTGAGGAGATTGTGAGGTAAAATATCTTCCTTTTTTACATAGAGATGCTCAGGTGATATTTTCCTGTCAGCTTTTTACAGTTATACTGCATCAGTTTCAAGTGATTTAGCATATGAGTATTATGTCCCTTTAAGTGTTTGTTATTTTACACATCTAATGGAAGAAAGTTTCCATCTCTTTAATTTCAGCACACTTGTAATGTCAAACACCAAACTCCCCCCTTGACCGATGTTAGGTTCTTAACCTGTAACCTTGCAAGTGGTCTCAAAATACAAAAACCGTGCACTCACAAAGGATTATGTGGCAGGTTTCTCAGCTGGATTTATGAACAGTGGCTAACTCTTATGGTATCCCTATTTCTTTCATGTAATTAGCAAGAGTCCATGAGCTAGTGACGTATGGGATATACATTCCTACCAGGAGGGGCAAAGTTTCCCAAACCTCAAAATGCCTATAAATACACCCCTCACCACACCCACAAATCAGTTTTACAAACTTTGCCTCCTATGGAGGTGGTGAAGTAAGTTTGTGCTAGATTCTACGTTGATATGCGCTCCGCAGCAGGTTGGAGCCCGGTTTTCCTCTCAGCGTGCAGTGAATGTCAGAGGGATGTGAGGAGAGTATTGCCTATTTGAATTCAATGATCTCCTTCTACGGGGTCTATTTCATAGGTTCTCTGTTATCGGTCGTAGAGATTCATCTCTTACCTCCCTTTTCAGATCGACGATATACTCTTATATATACCATTACCTCTACTGATTCTCGTTTCAGTACTGGTTTGGCTTTCTACTACATGTAGATGAGTGTCCTGGGGTAAGTAAGTCTTATTTTCTGTGACACTCTAAGCTATGGTTGGGCACTTTTATATAAAGTTCTAAATATATGTATTCAAACATTTATTTGCCTTCACTCAGGATGTTCAACGTTCCTTATTTCAGACAGTCAGTTTCATATTTGGGATAATGCATATGAATAAATCAATTTTTTTCTTACCTTAAAATTTGACTTTTTTTCCTGTGGGCTGTTAGGCTCGCGGGGGCTGAAAATGCTTCATTTTATTGCGTCATTCTTGGCGCAGACTTTTTTGGCGCAAAAATTTTTTTCTGTTTCCGGCGTCATACGTGTCGCCGGAAGTTGCGTCATTTTTGACAGGGTTTTTTGCGGCAAAAGTGTCGGCGTTCCGGATGTGGCGTCATTTTTGGCGCCAAAAGCATTTAGGCGCCAAATAATGTAGGCGTCTTTTTTTTGCGCTAAAAAATATGGGCGTCACTATTGTCTCCACATTATTTAAGTCTCATTATTTATTGCTTCTGGTTGCTAGAAGCTTGTTCACTGGCATTTTTTCCCATTCCTGAAACTGTCATTTAAGGAATTTGATCAATTTTGCTTTATATGTTGTTTTTTCTATTACATATTGCAAGATGTCCCAGATTGACACTGAGTCAGAAGATACTTCTGGAAAAACGCTGCCTGGTGCTGGATCTACCAAAGTTAAGTGTATCTGTTGTAAACTTGTGGTATCTGTTCCTCCAGCTGTTGTTTGTAATGAATGTCATGACAAACTTGTTAATGCAGATAATATTTCCTTTAGTAATGTTACATTACCTGTTGTGGTTCCGTCAACATCTAATACTCAGAGTGTTCCTGTTAACATAAGAGATTTTGTTTCTAAATCTATTAAGAAGGCTATGTCTGTTATTCCCCCTTCTAGTAAACATAAAAGGTCTTTTAAAACTTCTCATTTTTCAGATGAATTTTTAAATCATTCTGATTCTGATAGTGGTTCCTCTGGTTCAGAGGATTCTGTCTCAGAGGTTGATGCTGATAAATCTTCATATTTATTCAAAATGGAATTTATTCGTTCTTTACTTAAAGAGGTCTTAATTGCATTAGAAATAGAGGATTCTGGTCCTCTTGATACTAAATCTAAACATTTAAATAAGGTTTTTAAATCTCCTGTAGTTATTCCAGAAGTTTTTCCTGTCCCTGATGCTATTTCTGAAGTAATCTCCAGGGAATGGAATAATTTGGGTAATTCATTTACTCCTAAACGTTTTAAGCAATTATATCCTGTGCCATCTGACAGATTAGAATTTTGGGACAAAATCCCTAAGGTTGATGGGGCTGTCTCTACTCTTGCTAAACGTACTACTATTCCTACGGCAGATAGTACTTCCTTTAAGGATCCTTTAGATAGGAAGATTGAATCCTTTCTAAGAAAAGCTTACTTATGTTCAGGTAATCTTCTTATACCTGCTATATCTTTAGCGGATGTTGCTGCAGGTCCAACTTTTTGGTTAGAAGCTTTAGCGCAACAAGTAACAGATCATAACTCTCATAGCATTGTTAATCTTCTTCAACATGCTAATAACTTTATTTGTGATGCCATCTTTGATATCATTAGAGTTGATGTCAGGTATATGTCTCTAGCTATTTTAGCTAGAAGAGCTTTATGGCTCAAAACTTGGAATGCTGATATGTCTTCTAAGTCAACTTTGCTTTCCCTTTCTTTCCAGGGTAATAAATTATTTGGTTCTCAGTTGGATTCTATTATCTCAACTGTTACTGGAGGGAAACGAACTTTTTTACCACAGGATAAAAAATCTAAAGGTAAATTTAGGTCTAATAATCGTTTTCGTTCCTTTCGTCACAATAAGGAACAAAAGCCTGATCCTTCACCCACAGCAGCGGTATCAGTTTGGAAACCATCTCCAGTCTGGAATAAATCCAAGCCTTTTAGAAAACCAAAGCCAGCTCCCAAGTCCACATGAAGGTGCGGCCCTCATTCCAGCCCAGCTGGTAGGGGGCAGATTACGATTTTTCAAACAAATTTGGATCAATTCAATTCACAATCTTTGGATTCAAAACATTGTTTCAGAAGGGTACAGAATTGGCTTCAAGATAAGGCCTCCTGCAAAGAGATTTTTTCTTTCCCGTGTCCCAGTAAATCCAGCGAAGGCTCAAGCATTTCTGAAATGTGTTTCAGATCTAGAGTTGGCTGGAGTAATAATGCCAGTTCCAGTTCTGGAACAGGGGCTGGGGTTTTATTCAAATCTCTTCATTGTACCAAAGAAGGAGAATTCCTTCAGACCAGTTCTGGATCTAAAAATATTGAATCGTTATGTAAGGATACCAACATTCAAAATGGTAACTATAAGGACTATTCTGCCTTTTGTTCAGCAAGGGCATTATATGTCCACAATAGATTTACAGGATGCATATCTGCATATTCCGATTCATCCAGATCACTATCAGTTTCTGAGATTCTCTTTCCTAGACAAGCATTACCAGTTTGTGGCTCTGCCGTTTGGCCTAGCAACAGCTCCAAGGATTTTTACAAAGGTTCTCGGTGCCCTTCTGTCTGTAATCAGAGAACAGGGTATTGTGGTATTTCCTTATTTGGACGATATCTTGGTACTTGCTCAGTCTTCACATTTAGCAGAATCTCATACGAATCGACTTGTGTTGTTTCTTCAAGATCATGGTTGGAGGATCAATTTACCGAAAAGTTCATTGATTCCTCAAACAAGGGTTACCTTTTTAGGTTTCCAGATAGATTCAGTGTCCATGACTCTGTCTCTGACAGACAAGAGACGTCTAAAATTGATCACAGCTTGTCGAAACCTTCAATCACAATCATTCCCTTCGGTAGCCTTATGCATGGAAATTCTAGGTCTTATGACTGCTGCATCGGACGCGATCCCCTTTGCTCGTTTTCACATGCGACCTCTTCAGCTCTGTATGCTGAACCAGTGGTGCAGGGATTACACAAAGATATCTCAATTAATATCTTTAAAACCGATTGTACGACACTCTCTGACGTGGTGGACAGATCACCATTGTTTAGTTCAGGGGGCTTCTTTTGTTCTTCCGACCTGGACTGTAATTTCAACAGATGCAAGTCTGACAGGTTGGGGAGCTGTTTGGGGGTCTCTGACAGCACAAGGGGTTTGGGAATCTCAGGAGGTGAGATTACCAATCAATATTTTGGAACTCCGTGCAATTTTCAGAGCTCTTCAGTCATGGCCTCTTCTAAAGAGAGAATCGTTCATTTGTTTTCAGACAGACAATGTCACAACTGTGGCATATATCAATCATCAAGGAGGGACTCACAGTCCTCTGGCTATGAAAGAAGTATCTCGAATACTGGTATGGGCAGAATCCAGCTCCTGTCTAGTTTCTGCGGTTCATATCCCAGGTATAGACAATTGGGAAGCGGATTATCTCAGTCGCCAAACGTTACATCCGGGCGAATGGTCTCTTCACCCAGAGGTATTTCTTCAGATTGTTGAAATGTGGGGACTTCCAGAAATAGATCTGATGGCTTCTCATCTAAACAAGAAACTTCCCAGGTATCTGTCCAGATCCAGGGATCCTCAAGCGGAAGCAGTGGATGCATTGTCACTTCCTTGGAAGTATCATCCTGCCTATATCTTTCCGCCTCTAGTTCTTCTTCCAAGAGTAATCTCCAAGATTCTGAAGGAATGCTCGTTTGTTCTGCTGGTGGCTCCAGCATGGCCTCACAGGTTTTGGTATGCGGATCTTGTCCGGATGGCCTCTTGCCAACCGTGGACTCTTCCGTTAAGACCACACCTTCTGTCGCAAGGTCCTTTTTTCCATCAGGATCTCAAATCCTTAAATTTAAAGGTATGGAGATTGAACGCTTGATTCTTAGTCAAAGAGGTTTCTCTGACTCTGTGATTAATACTATGTTACAGGCTCGTAAATCTGTATCTAGGAAGATATATTATAGAGTCTGGAAGACTTACATTTCTTGGTGTCTTTCTCATCACTTTTCCTGGCATTCTTTTAGAATTCCGAGAATTTTACAGTTTCTTCAGGATGGTTTGGATAAAGGTTTGTCTGCAAGTTCCTTGAAAGGACAAATCTCTGCTCTTTCTGTTCTTTTTCATAGAAAGATTGCTAATCTTCCTGATATTCATTGTTTTATACAAGCTTTGGTTCGTATAAAGCCTGTCATTAAGTCAATTTCTCCTCCTTGGAGTTTGAATTTGGTTCTGGGGGCTCTTCAAGCTCCTCCGTTTGAACCTATGCATTCATTAGACATTAAATTACTTTCTTGGAAAGTTTTGTTTCTTTTGGCCATCTCTTCTGCTAGAAGAGTTTCTGAATTATCTGCTCTTTCTTGTGAGTCTCCTTTTCTGATTTTTCATCAGGATAAGGCGGTGTTGCGAACTTCTTTTAAATTTTTACCTAAGGTTGTGAATTCTAACAACATTAGTAGAGAAATTGTGGTTCCTTCATTATGTCCTAATCCTAAGAATTCTAAGGAGAGATCATTGCATTCTTTGGATGTAGTTAGAGCTTTGAAATATTATGTTGAAGCTACTAAGAATTTCCGAAAGACTTCTAGTCTATTTGTTATCTTTTCCGGTTCTAGGAAAGGTCAGAAGGCCTCTGCCATTTCTTTGGCATCTTGGTTGAAATCTTTAATTCATCATGCTTATGTCGAGTCGGGTAAAACTCCGCCTCAAAGGATTACAGCTCATTCTACTAGGTCAGTTTCTACTTCCTGGGCGTTTAGGAATGAAGCTTCGGTTGATCAGATTTGCAAAGCAGCAACTTGGTCTTCTTTGCATACTTTTACTAAATTCTACCATTTTGATGTTTTTTCTTCTTCTGAAGCAGTTTTTGGTAGAAAAGTACTTCAGGCAGCTGTTTCAGTTTGATTCTTCTGCTTATAATTTCAGTTTTTTTCATTATAAGATTTAAACTTTATTTTGGGTGTGGATTATTTTCAGCGGAATTGGCTGTCTTTATTTTATCCCTCCCTCTCTAGTGACTCTTGCGTGGAAGATCCACATCTTGGGTAGTCATTATCCCATACGTCACTAGCTCATGGACTCTTGCTAATTACATGAAAGAAAACATAATTTATGTAAGAACTTACCTGATAAATTCATTTCTTTCATATTAGCAAGAGTCCATGAGGCCCACCCTTTTTTTGTGGTGGTTTTGATTTTTTTGTATAAAGCACAATTATTCCAATTCCTTATTTTTTATGCTTTCACACTTTTTTTCTTATCACCCCACTTCTTGGCTATACGTTAAACTGATTTGTGGGTGTGGTGAGGGGTATTTTGAGGTTTGGGAAACTTTGCCCCTCCTGGTAGGAATGTATATCCCATACGTCACTAGCTCATGGACTCTTGCTAATATGAAAGAAATGAATTTATCAGGTAAGTTCTTACATAAATTATGTTTTGTTACTGTCACCCATACAGTCCTGTCCGGCAATAACAGACAGGATAGTGCCATTATCCAACAATGCTAGAGGCACCACTTAAAAGAACATTTTACCCAAAACATTTCTCCCCTTTAATTAGTTCCAAATTGTCTATTTTACCTGCTGGTGTGTATTGAATTGTTTACAAGTAGCTCATTTACCCTTATTTCGGCATTTCAAATAGCTGATTTAGCCTGTGGTATCCCCACCTATACTGAAAGTTTTGAACTTATTTCCAAGTTATTGACAGGCTATTTAAACACAACCAGCAGAAGAAATTACACTTCTGGTGGGGGGTAGAAGAGATAATTAATAAAAAAAAATACTTTTCTATTATTTTCTCTAAGTATTGGGGTTTGGTTTACAAAATAAGGAAGCATGTGTGTGTACACAAAGTGATACGATAATGAGATCTTATTTTACCTGTATGGTCAACCCATTTCGATAAGCTGTGGTTTCAAAGCACAAAACCAGCACAAATAAACCTGAAAATGCTATTTCTCTTACATTCTTTACTCTGCAGCAGGCATAACAAGTCATTGGAAATAAATTAAGGGAAAAACTATCTGTATACTGTCCTTTTATGGTAAATTTTAACATTCAGTGACCCAAGCATAAAGCACTTTTCGTGCAAGTTTTACTCTGGGTAAATTGACAGGATAGTGTCATGGATTGCTGGTTATCTGTGGTGTTCTTGTTGTCTACATTTTGCAGCTTTAAAAAAAAAAACACTATATGTAGATTGCACTAAACATTAATTAGGCAAGCTACACAGGCACTACACAGACCTCTGCAACCTCTGGTCAATACATTTGTCCATTGCCATAAAACCAGGCTTGTTATTTGGGAATTATTGTGCCAGAGTATTGCATCTAGCGTTAAAAACTTTTAAGACAGTTCAAGTACTCATGGGTCTCTATGATGTGCAGATGTATTGTGCAAAGGATAGCATGGTTCTAAGAAAGGAGATTCCTGCAGCCAAACTGGACTGTAATCTCCATGGATGACAGTCTTCAGTTTGGCATGGTTGCATATCTGCTCAAGATTTACGGGAAAGTGGTACCTCCACAAGTTCTCCCTTCTTATAATTATATTAACCAGGGGATGTTTCTGGTTCTTAGGACATAGGCACCTCTTCCCTTTTGAACATCATGTTTGTATTCAGTTGAACAAAAAACAGCATGGCCTTAATATTTAGCCTCTGTCGGGGGTATCCACAGCAGGCTTGCGGTCCAGCAAGCTGTATTTATCATCAGGGGGGCAAAATCTCAGCAAATTTTTGAATTTATTTTACAGGTCAGTTTGAATTGGCAGGTAGATGATATCTGCATCCTCCTGAAGATTTACTCTATTGAGTGGTCCCTTTTTGACTATGATTATTTTCTGAAAATTTCCCAGAAATGGGTGTTTTAATAGATTTATTGGCACAAGGGAAAAATACAAGTTTGCCAAGCATTACACTAGAAGCTTGGATGTTTATGCCTTTACTGTGGAAACAAGGGCTGTTCCCTATAGGCTCAGAGAAGATTTTCTTTTGTCCAATTGTGTTTCTGCAAGTAATTCAGTAGATTGAGTGAGATGGGGATTTTTCTGCATGACCCAAAGGATTTTGATTCTAGGACCCAATCTTCCTAATTTTCATAGTTATTGACTTCTTCCTCAGATTCCCAGGCCCAGCAAGTTTCCAGTTTTTTTGTTTTTTTCTTCCAAGTGGTTTTTGATTTGCATTCCTTATTGCCTTTAAAGTTCAGAATTGCTAAGCCACTACTTATAAAGCCTTAGTGAAAAACTTGCGCAAGACAGTCAGATGCATACTTTCATTATATTACAGTTAAACATGATTGAATCCACTCTATCATTTGGTAAAATTATATTTTACAGACATTATTACCCAAATCTTAGCACCAACATACAGATATGGTTCTGTGAGAATGGGAGAAACAAATTTATAGTTACTGATAAATTACATTTAATCACACTCACTGAAGCAATACTAGCACAACTTTTTGATTTGAGTGTATCCCATGCAGCAGACTACTTATAAATTAGACTTTTTCCTATCTTCAACATTGAAGGGGCTAGTAACTTTTCTCTCTGGGCCAGTAGCTTTTGACCCCTGACTAGTAAACCACAGTGATATTTTTCCACCCCTGTCTGTATGTATGTGTGTGGGTGTATATATATATATATATATATATATATATATATATATATTTATATATATATATATATATATACACATATACACATACAAAACATGCAAGGGAACTGCACTCTCATACCGGACCGGGTACACATCCAATGACCCTGCAACATGCTCAGCCCTGGGTGCCACTGGCACTCACAGGAAGCTGTGCTGTCCCCAGAGCCACAAGCAAGCTTTCAACTCCAAACAAACTGAAAACAAGGGAAGGGAGCACAGGAGTATGTAACCACCCTAGACATATACAAAACACGGAAGGGAACTGCACTCTCATACCGGACCGGGTACACATCCCATGCCCTGCAACATGCTCAGCCCTGGGTGCCACTGGTTCTCACAGGAAGCTGTGCTGTCCCCAGAGCCACAAGCAGTTAACCCCAGACAGGTCTGGGTGCAAGAACCATAGGGAAAATTACAAAACAAATTAATACAACACACAGAGAAAACCCAGCACTCACTTACAAGATCTCAGCTAAGATTTAAAAGCAAAAATGGAAAGGTTAGTCACCGCATCTGGCCAAATGGGACAAGCTCAGGTACCACGTCAAGGTCCTTTCCAATACCTAAGACCCTAAAACAGCCACACAATGCAAGCTTTCAAATGTGTACCCGGTCCGGTATGAGAGAGCAGTTCCCTTCCGTGTTTTGTATATGTCTAGGGTGGTTACATATTCCTGTGCACCCTTCCCTTGTTTTCAGTTTGTTTGGATTTGAAAGCTTGCATTGTGTGGCTGTTTTAGGGTCTCAGGTATTGGAAAGGACTTTGACGTGGTACCTGAGCTTGTCCCATTTGGCCAGATGCGCTTACTAACCTTTCCATTTTTGCTTTTAAATCTTAGCTGAGAGCTTGTAAGTGAGTGCTGGGTTTTCTCTGTGTGATATATATATATATATATATATATATATATATATATATATATATATTCCAACTGAACTCTGCACTCACTCCATTACTTCAACTGCCTGGGGTGCATACAATGCCTTTTAGTGCAAATACAATGTCCCAGAATAAGGAGCACTCACCAGGGCTTATTTTTACAAAGCAGTTAAATATATAATAAAAGCTATAACTGCTTTGTAAAAATAAGCCCTGGTGAGTGCTCCTTATTCTGGGACATTATATATATATATATATATATATATATGTGCACGCACCTGTATGTCTTTCCCAGCCTTTAGCATATCTCTTTAAATCACTGTTAAACCATGTTTTTCATTAACTAACTTATATTTTACTTATATGTATAAATATAATTGAAAATATATTATTTTAATATTCATGGATTCAATGATGCATATTTTCCAGTGCTAACGCACTCTAGCACACTTAACTTACCACTTGTAATATGAGTGTTAATGGTGTTCCTTGTGCTATACATTAAAAATATAAGGTGCACTAAAAAAGTGTTGGACGTGTTACGATTCTTAGCACTTGTACGAGAGAGCAAAATAATGCACTATGGTTTATGCTTGGCTCTCCGCTTGTAGTATAGGCCTTAGGGGGTTGCAATTCGTGCTCACATTGCAATTTGTTTTCTTTCAGCCACTCCTTGAATGTTACACAAAACTCAGAGAAAAAGGTGCTGTAATTAATCTTAAACTCTCTGAAACCTGGTTGAGGAATTATCAGGTAAGCTGTCATTCTAAAGCAATATTTATTTATTTTCCCTGTGTGAAGAAACAATATCAAACTCAATACCTATGCATAATATTATAATAGTATATTGTAGCTTTGGTGTTGCATATTTCTGAATATTTTGGTACATATTATGACTTTCAGTGACATTTACAGAGTAAATATATTAAACCCGTCATTTGGCATGCATATTAAAATGAAATGTTTTTTTATGAAGTCTGTTATCATGGCAACAACAGGAACTATGAAGTTGTATTTATGCATTGTAAATACAGTTAAAAGTTTTAATGTTTGTTCCTAGCTGTAGTGTACATTAATCACTTATATTTTAAAAATGCATAAGGAAAAAAAACTGAGCATTTAAATTTTGATTAGGGTCAATTCCACATAGTTTTGCAGTTTTTTAGTTTCTACCATTCTTGAGATTACCCAATTTATGAAGCTAGGATAAAGCCCAAAAACATAGCAACTAGTATTTTTCAGGTTTTAAGTTGCATTTGTATACAGTAATAATAGGGTTGCTAAACCCTATTTCCTTCCTTAGATAGGGAGAGTCCATGGCTTCATTCCTTGAGAAATACAAAACTTGGACACCAGGAGGAGGCAAAGACACCCCAGCCAAAGGCTTAAATATCCCTCCCACTTCCTCATTACCCATGTCATCCTTTGCCTTTTGTCACGTTAGGAGGTGGCAGAGAAGTTTCAGAAGATTCGGAGAGTCCTGAAAAAGGGTATCTGCCCTTCGAGATAGGACTGGAGTTTTAAGTAGTCATGTCAACCTCTCAGTGAGAGTATTGCTGAAAGAGTCTGGAGATGGAGGAAAAGATTTTCTGCTAAACCATCCAGACTACTGCTAACAGCTCCTAAGCGATCAGTGTTGATGAGTTTCACTGCCTGCATTCTCTCACTCAAGTCCATGTCAGGAGCGCTACTAGAAGATTGTCACACTTGAGAGGCTGTGTTCTGTTCCACAGCATGGATCCTGGAGGTAAGATCTTTCAATTTTTACACATAAAACGCTATAACAGGGTCACAGTGTGGCTCCTTTATACCTTGATAGGATCTAGGGTTAATATCCTCTGAAGGGGGTCTATTGAACAGTTGGGGTTAATTAATCAGTGCATTAATTATTTACATGCTGCTTTGTGTGATTTTTTTCCTGGGCTGATAGACTGTGTGTTTTTGGCTGGAACAAACAGGTTTTACTTTTAAGTTTTACTTTCGTTTTTGAAAGTGTTGCACACCTCCTATTACTTGCTGTACTTGTAATAACAGGAGAAGTACTGTCTTGCACTCCATGTGAACGGGTGTGGTCTATGTTAATTTCCTCCATTCCGACTGAGACTTCAACCCTTTAACCTAAGGAGAGCGTTTCCTCTGTTAACTGTCTGGGTCTAGGGGGTGGTGAGTGCCCCAGCCATTGGGAGTATAAAGGTGAAGTTTTCTATAATAAAAAAAATGTTTTTATTTGTGTCCTTCTGTGGGTATAACCTGACCTTCTTTACTAAATCATACCTGTTTATATTGTGAGGAGGCCTTGGTTTTCCCGCCCACTCAATTATATTCCACATGCCTTAACACCGTTCTAAAGTTTAAGAAGGGAGACAAGCCTGCTAAGGCTCTTAGTCCCTCTGAGCCGTCTACCTCGCAGGACTCGGCGTCCCGTGAGATTACTACCCTTGCTACATTATCCACTCCACATGCAGTTCCCCGTAGCACATCTAATCCTCCATCCGGAGGGGGCCTTCTTCCTGCAGACTTTGCCACGCATTTACAAACAGCAGTGTCTCTGGCCCTCAGTGCATTACCTCGCTCTAACAAACGCAAGAGAAAGGTTAAACATAGCTCTCCTGACCCAGAGTCATCTAAATATTTATCGGATTTAGCTATTATGTCCCAGTTATTCGATGATGAGTTAACCTCTGTAGCTTTAGAGGGTAAACTTTCTGGGTCGGAGTCCTTAGCGTCTAAGCCTCCTGCTGTGGAGGAACCGTCCTTTAGATTTAAAAGGAGGTTCTGTCTACGTTAGAGGTTCCAGAGGCCACGCTGCCTTAAGAACCTATGATATTTAAATTAGACTTTTTCTGTGCCGGTTAAGATGGCGAACATTATTAAGAACGAATCGGAAAGAATTGGTTCTTTCTCCAACATAGGTGTGTCCGGTCCACGGCGTCATCCTTACTTGTGGGATATTCTCTTCCCCAACAGGAAATGGCAAAGAGCCCAGCAAAGCTGGTCACATGATCCCTCCTAGGCTCCGCCTACCCCAGTCATTCTCTTTGCCGTTGTACAGGCAACATCTCCACGGAGATGGCTTAGAGTTTTTTAGTGTTTAACTGTAGTTTTTCATTATTCAATCAAGAGTTTGTTATTTTCAAATAGTGCTGGTACGTACTATTTACTCAGAAACAGAAAAGAGATGAAGAATTCTGTTTGTATGAGGAAAATGATTTTAGCAACCGTAACTAAAATCCATGGCTGTTCCACACAGGACTGTTGAGAGCAATTAACTTCAGTTGGGGGAACAGTTTGCAGTCCCTTGCTGCTTGAGGTATGACACATTCTAACAAGACGATGTAATGCTGGAAGCTGTCATTTTCCCTATGGGATCCGGTAAGCCATGTTTATTACGATTGTAAATAAGGGCTTCACAAGGGCTTATTTAAACTGTAGACTTTTTCTGGGCTAAATCGATTGATTATTAACACATATTTAGCCTTGAGGAATCATTTTATCTGGGTATTTTGATATAATAATATCGGCAGGCACTGTTTTAGACACCTTATTCTTTAGGGGCTTTCCCAAAGCATAGGCAGAGTCTCATTTTCGCGCCGGTATGGCGCACTTGTTTTTGAGGACAGCATGGCATGCAGCTGCATGTGTGTGGAGCTCTGATACATAGAAAGGTCTTTCTGAAGGCATCATTTGGTATCGTATTCCCCTTTGGGCTTGGTTGGGTCTCAGCACAGCAGATTCCAGGGACTGTAAAGGGGTTAAATATAAAAACGGCTCCGGTTCCGTTATTTTAAGGGTTAAAGCTTCCAAATTTGGTGTGCAATACTTTTAAGGCTTTAAGACTCTGTGGTGAAATTTTGGTGAATTTTGAACAATTCCTTCATACTTTTTCGCAATTGCAGTAATAAAGTGTGTTTAGTTTAAAATTTAAAGTGACAGTAACGGTTTTATTTTAAAACGTTTTTTGTGCTTTGTTATCAAGTTTATGCCTGTTTAACATGTCTGAACTACCAGATAGATTGTGTTCTGACTGTGGGGAAACCAAGGTTCCTTCTCATTTAACTATATGTATTTTATGTCATAAAAAAAATTTAGTAAAAATGATGCCCAAGATGATTCCTCAAGTGAGGGGAGTAAGCATGGTACTGCATCATCCCCTCCTTCGTCTACACCAGTCTTGCCCATACAGGAGGCCCCTAGTACATCTAGTGCGCCAATTCTCCTTACTATGCAACATTTTACGGCTGTAATGGATAATTCTATCAAAAACATTTTAGCCAATATGCCCACTTATCAGTGAAAGCGCGACTGCTCTGTTTTAGAAAATTCTGTAGAGCATGAGAGCGCTGATGATATGGTTTCTGAAGGGCCCCTACACCAGTCTGAGGGGGCCAGGGAGGTTTTGTCTGAGGGAGAAATTTCAGATTCAGGAAACATTTCTCAACAAGCTGAACCTGATGTGATTACTTTTAAATTTAAGTTGGAACATCTCCGCGCTCTGCTTAAGGAGGTGTTATCCAATTTGGATGATTGTGATTATCTGGTCATTCCAGAACCACTATGTAAAATGGAAAAGTTCTTAGAGGCCCCGGGGCCCCCCGAAGCTTTTCCTATATCCAAGCGGGTGGCGTACATTGTTAGTACAGAATGGGACAGGCCCGGTATACCTTTAGTACCTCCCCCCATATTTATAAAATTGTTTTCCTATAGTCGACACCAGAAAGAACTGATGGCAGACAGTCCCCAAGGTCGAGGGGGCGGTTTCTACTCTACACAAGCGCGCCACTATACCCATAGAAGATAGTTGTGCTTTCCAAGATCCTATGGATAAAAAATTAGAAGGTCTGCTAAAGATGTTTGTTCAGCAAGGTTCCCTTCTACAACCAATTGCATGCATTGTCCCTGTCACTGCAGCCGCGTGTTTCTAGTTTGAGCTAGGAAAGGCGATTATTAGTAATTCTTCTTCTTATAAGGAGATTATGGACAGAATTCGTGCTCTTAAATTGGCTAATTCTTTCACCCTAGACGCCACCTTGCAATTGGCTAGGTTAGCGGCGAAAAAATTCTGGGTCTGCTATTGTGGCGCAGAGCGCTTTGGTTAAAATCTTGGGCAGCGGATGCGTCTTCCAAGAACAAATTGCTTGACATTCCTTTCAAGGGGAAAACACTCTTTGGCCCTGACTTGAAAGAGATTATCTTTGATATCACTGGGGGCAAGGGCCACGCCCTTCCTCAGGATAGGTCTTTTCAAGACCAAAAATAAACCTAAGTTTCGTCCCTTTCGCAGAAACGGATCAGCCCCAAGGGCTACGTCCTCTAAGCAGGAAGGTAATACTTCTCAAGCCAATCCAGCCTGGAGACCTATGCAAGGCTGGAACAAAGGAAAGCAGGCCAGGAAACCTGCCACTGCTGCCAAGACAGCATGAAATGCGGGCCCCCGATCCGGGACCGGATCTGGTGGGGGGCAGACTCTCTCTCTTCGCTCAGGCTGGGGCAAGAGATGTTCTGGACCTTGGGCGCTAGAAATAGTCTCCCAAGGTTATTCTCTGGAGTTCAAGGGGCTTCCTCCAAGGGGGAGGTTCCACAGGTCTCAGTTGTCTTCAGACCACATAAGAAGACAGGCATTCTTACATTGGGTAGAAGACCTGCTAAAAATGGGAGTGATTCATCCTGTTCCATTAGGAGAACAAGGGATGGGGTTCTACTCCAATCTGTTCATAGTTCCCAAAAAAGAGGGAACGTTCAGACCAATCTTAGATCTCAAGATCTTGAACAAGTTTCTCAAGGTTCCATCGTTCAAGATGGAAACCATTCGAACACTTCTTCCTTCCATCCAGGAAGGTCAATTCATGACCAAGGTGGATTTCAAGGATGCGTATCTACATATTCCTATCCACAAGGAACATCATCGGTTCCTAAGGTTTGAATTCCTGGACAAGCATTTCCAGTTCGTGGCGTTTTCTTTCGGATTAGCCACTGCTCCTAGGATTTTCTCATAGGTACTAGGGTCCCTTCTGGCGGTGCTAAGACCAAGGGGCATTGCTGTAGTACCTTACTTGGACGACATTCTGATTCGTGCGTCGTCCCTTCCTCAAGTAAAGGCTCACACGGACATTGTCCTGGCCTTTCTCAGATCTCACGGATGGAAAGTGAACGTGGAAAAGAGTTCTCTATCTCCGTCAACGAGGGTTCCCTTCTTGGGAACTATAATAGACTCCTTAGAAATGAGGATTTTTCTGACAGAAGCCAGAAAAACAAAACTTCTAGACTCTTGTCGGATACTTCATTCCGTTCCTCTTCCTTCCATAGCGCAGTGCATGGAAGTGATAGGTTGATGGTAGCGGCAATGGACATAGTTCCTTTTGTGCGCATTCATCTAAGACCATTACAACTGTTCCTGCTCAGTCAGTG
Source organism: Bombina bombina (assembly GCF_027579735.1). Taxonomy (NCBI): domain Eukaryota; kingdom Metazoa; phylum Chordata; class Amphibia; order Anura; family Bombinatoridae; genus Bombina; species Bombina bombina. Next base: position 1,046,998,048 of record NC_069502.1, read on the forward strand.
GAATGGGGACTATTCAGACTTATCTCCGAAGATACAAGTAAATCAGAGGACCAGAGACTCATTCCGTTGGTGGCTGTCCCTGGACAACCTGTCACAAGGGATGACCTTCCGCAGACCAGAGTGGGTCATTGTCACGACCGACGCCAGTCTGATGGGCTGGGGCGCGGTCTGGGGATCCCTGAAAGCTCAGGGTCTTTGGTCTCGGGTAGAATCTCTTCTACCGATAAATATTCTGGAACTGAGAGCGATATTCAATGCTCTCAAAGCTTGGCCTCAGCTAGCGAGGGCCAAGTTCATACATCAACCATCAGGGGGGAACAAGGAGTTCCCTAGCGATGGACGAAGTGACCAAAATCATTCTATGGGCGGAGTCTCACTCCTGCCACCTGTCTGCTATCCACATCCCAGGAGTGGAAAATTGGGAAGCGGATTTTCTGAGTCGTCAGACATTGCATCCGGGGGAGTGGGAACTCCATCCGGAAATCTTTGCCCAAGTCACTCAACCGTGGGGCATTCCAGACATGGATCTGATGGCCTCTCGTCAGAACTTCAGAGTTCCTTACTACGGGTACAGATCCAGGGATCCCAAGGCGGCTCTAGTGGATGCACTAGTAGCACCTTGGACCTTCAAACTAGCTTATGTGTTCCCGCCGTTTCCTCTCATCCCCAGGCTGGTAGCCAGGATCAATCAGGAGAGGGCGTCGGTGATTTTGATAGCTCCTGCGTGGCCACGCAGGACTTGGTATACAGATCTGGTGAATATGTCATCGGCTCCACCATGGAAGCTACCTTTGAGACGAGACCTTCTTGTTCTAGGTCCGTTCGACCCACTCCAGCTGACTGCTTGGAGATTGAACGCTTGATCTTATCAAAGCGAGGGTTCTCAGATTCTGTCATTAATACTCTTGTTCAGGCCTGAAAGCCTGTAACCAGAAAGTTACCACATAATTTGGTATATCTGTTGGTATGAATCTGCAGGATTCCCTTGGGACAAGGTTAAGATTCCTAAGAGTCTATCCTTCCTTCGAGAAGGATTGGAAAAAGGATTATCTGCAAGTTCCTTGATGGGACAGATTTCTGCCTTGTCTGTGTTACTTCACAAAAAGCTGGCAGCTGTGCCAGATGTTCTAGCCTTTGTTCAGGCTCTGGTTAGAATCAAGCCTGTTTACAAAATTTTGACTCCTCCTTGGAGTCTCAACCTAGTTCTTTCAGTTCTTCAGGGGGTTCCGTTTGAACCCTTACATTCCGTTGATATTAAGTTATTATCTTGGAAAGTTTTGTTTTTGGTTGCAATTTCTTCTGCTAGAAGAGTTTCAGAATTATCTGCTCTGCAGTGTTCTTCTCCTTATCTGGTGTTCCATGCAGATAAGGTGGTTTTGCGTACTAAACCTGGTTTTCTTCCAAAAGTTGTTTCTAACAAAGACATTAACCAGGAGATAGTTGTGCCTTCTTTGTGTCCTAATCCAGTTTCAAAGAAGGAACGTTTGTTGCACAACTTGGATGTAGTTCGTGCTCTCAAATTTTACTTAGCAGCTACTAAGGTTTTCAGACAAACTTTGGCTTTGTTTGTTGTTTATTCTGGTAAACGGAGAGGTCAAAAAGCAACTTCTACCTCTCTCTCCTTCTGGATTAAAAGCATTATCCGATTGGCTTATGAGACTGCCGGACGGCAGCCTCCTGAAAGAATCACAGCTCACTCCACTAGGGCTGTGGCTTCCACATGGGCCTTCAAGAACGAGGCTTCTGTTGATCAGATATGTAAGGCAGCGACTTGGTCTTCACTGCACACTTTTTCTAAATTTTACAAATTTGATACTTTTGCTTCTTCTGAGGCTATTTTTGGGAGAAAGGTTTTGCAAGCCGTGGTGCCTTCCATTTAGGTGACCTGATTTGCTCCCTCCCTTCATCCGTGTCCTAAAGCTTTGGTATTGGTTCCCACAAGTAAGGATGACGCCGTGGACCGGACACACCTATGTTGGAGAAAACAGAATTTATGTTTACCTGATAAATTACTTTCTCCAACGGTGTGTCCGGTCCACGGCCCGCCCTGGTTTTTTTAATCAGGTCTGATAATTTATTTTCTTTAACTACAGTCACCACGGTAACATATGGTTTCTCCTATGCAAATATTCCTCCTTTACGTCGGTCGAATGACTGGGGTAGGCGGAGCCTAGGAGGGATCATGTGACCAGCTTTGCTGGGCTCTTTGCCATTTCCTGTTGGGGAAGAGAATATCCCACAAGTAAGGATGACGCCGTGGACCGGACACACCGTTGGAGAAAGTAATTTATCAGGTAAACATAAATTCTGTTTTTCCTCCTCGTCTACTTTTAAAAAGTTGTTCCCAGGCCCAGACTCTCAACTGAATTTGTGGGGCTCCATTCCTAAGATGAATGGTGCTATCTCTAGGCTTGCTAAACGTACTACTATACCTCTTGTGGATAGTTCTTCGTTCAGAGAGATGGTTAAGAAAATGGAAACCTTTTTGCGAAAGATGTTTCAACATACAGGATTTTTGTTTCAACCGGCGGTTGCAGTTGCAGCGGTTGCCGGAGCAGCTTCCTACTGTTGTAACTTTGTCAGAAATCATTGAGGTGGAGTCTCCCCTCGAGGATATTCAAGACAGAATTAAAGCTCTTGGAATTGCTAATTCTTTTATCTGTGATGCGTACATGCAAATTATTCGCCTAAATGCAAAAGGCCTCTGGCTTTGCGGTCCTAGCACGCTGGGCGCTCTGGTTGAAGTCTTGGTCTGTGGATATGACTTCTAAGTCCAGACTCCTTTCTCTTCTCTTCAAGGGAAAGATTTTATTTGGTCCAGGCCTGGACTCCATTATTTATACGGTTTCTGGAGGCAAGGGTGCCTTCCTACCGTGGGAAAACTTTTTCGAGTCCGATTTATATCATGGATTGTTCAGTCTTCTAGCAGAAGCTGGAATTTAAGAATTTTTGGTTAAGTCTTCGAATTGCACTGCCAGATATGTTGGTTAAGTTTACTCGTACCTTCTTCTGGAGAAAATTAGTTGGTTCTAGCTATTCCGGCCCAGACTGAGCAGATCCATCTAGCATTGACAACAGAAAGGACCTGTTTTAGGTTCTATCTTGTATGGGTGTTTGATTCTGGATCATATCGGTTCCAGGGGTCCTAGAGACCAGAGCTAGTCTACATGTCCTGCATTTCTGGACAGTTTTTCTTCCTTTGTCCTGTCTTTCGGCAGAGAGAGAGAAGTTTTTTCAGGTGTCTTTGGGAATACCTTTGCAGTGTGGGAATATTTTCATTACACTGTTTGTTTCAGGGTCCAGTATAGGAAGGGGTTTCCCGTCCTATTTGGATTTCAGGGTACTTAAGCAGAGCTTGATTGGTCTCCTTTTTGGGGAGAATATAAGTTCTCTCTTCCGGGTTTGGTTCGGAAGCACTGCAGGTTCACTGTCGAGAAGGATATCTTTCATTTTTTCTTCCTATAGGGGTATTATCCGGTTCCTTTCAACTGTCTCTCCCAGTAATCTCGTTTCTAATCTTAAATTTTCTGTTTGGGATCTGGGGTTTATTGGACAGTGTCCTGATTACAGTAACGGATGGTTCCTGTATCCTGTGCCTTGACGATGCTGGTTGATTTACCATAGTATCGTCTGATAGAAGACTTTTAGGGACTTTTTCTGTCTTCTTTGATCCTCATAGATGGATCTAGGCCAGAGTTTCTTTGGTGAAGCCACCAGGTTGGATCCCTGGATATTAATTTAGCCTTCCTAGCCAAGTAGACTTTACCTTATGTTTAGCTCCTTCAGGTTGTGCCTTTTAGACCTGCTTCAGTCCATCGCTAGCTCGGTGTTGGAGGGGTGATGACTAGTCTTGGGGTCCTTTTTTGGACTTCATCCCTTTTGCCAGGCCTCATCCCATCCGAGGTTAGATGTAGGTTGAGGCAGTGCAGTGGAGATATTTCGAATCTGTCTTTGCAGATTTTCATGGACTACTGGTTGAGAGTATAGTTCTCCCATGTCTTTGTCAAGTCCTCCCAATCCTGTGGGACAATTTTCTTATCTCCAGGGGCAGTTTGGACTTCGGTCGCAACCCGTCAGGTTGGTGAGGGTGTGCCTAAAGGGTCCAGGGTTTTCCTCCCATTGATATGTTGGATGTTCAGGCAAATCCTTTCTGCTCTAAAAGGTCAAGTCTACTGAGTTCGTCCCAGTGTAGGGATCTAGTTGATCTTTTGCTGGCTTGGATCTCCTGAGATCTGGAGTCTCCCTAGCATTGGGGAGTAGCATTTTGAGTAAGGTGGTGGGCAGAGGTCCACTGCGGCTTGCAGTCAGTGACCCTCTTTGGGACGGATTTTATCTAGAGATATCTTTTTGTTATCTGAATTGCAACTGGAAGTGGACGTCGAAGGAGAATCTTTGGAAGTCCGTCTTTATTTCAGTCTACCCATTATGGGTCGTGGTTCAGGATCTTCAGGAAGAGCTAATGCATTCATTAGCAGTGCCTTTGGAGGTTCTTTACCTTTTTCCCTTTTTCTGCCATATCACTCTTGCCTTGAGTGGTGGCTCGAATTTAGCAGGGGTAGTCGTCAGTGATTCAGACTGCTCCGTTGAGGCCGCATAGATCGTGGTTCCCGATTTCGTGGTTTGGCCTCCATGAAGTTTGTCCTTGTTGCAGGGATCTCCTGGAGCAGGCTTTCTTTTTACTTCCTCAAATCTTTGTGCTCTACAACGGGTTGAGAGATGTCTCTTAGTCTTAGCTGATGAGACAGTTCTTCTGAGAGGTTATGGTCCTCTCCTTGAAGTTCGTAGCTGGTCCCTTGTCATCTATCTCAGGTGTGGAGGACTCCTTCGGCTTGGACGTACGTGGTTTGTCCTGGCACTCTATTGGGCCTGCCAGGACTCTTTCTTTCCTCCAGGATGATCTGGAGAAGAGCCTCTTAGCTATGTTCCTTGTTGGCACAGTGTTGGCCCTGTCTGATTTTTTTTTTTTTGTCCAGCTTCAGAGGCTCGTTGAGTTTCTGGACGTACAGTTTTTTTTACTAGAACTTTGCCTGTGGTCAGGCAGGTGTGTAGTTCGGATGCTCCTTCTTGGGGTTTGGACTTTACTCTTATAGTCTTGCATCGGGCTACCTTGGTACCTATGCATGATGTTGGCTCTAGGCTGTTATCTTAGAGTCCTCCTACGTCTTTTCTTACTTCTGCGAGCAGAAGTCCCTGAGTTACGGCCTTGCTTTGCATTCCTCCCTTTTGGGTGTTCCACAATAGTAGGCTTAATTAGGATTTCTCCTAAGTTTGTGGCATATCGCATTTTCAGCTGAAGTTTTGGGTAAATTTTTTATCTCCTATTCCTTCTTCTCAAAGGAAAGTTTTCTACTTGATATGGAGTAGTGCCTTAAGGGTCTATGCTCAGGCCATGTAAGAATAGACAGTTTTCTCTGTTTATTATCTATCTGAGAAGCATAAGTGTCAGAGGGCTCTTAGTCTTCCTTATCTTTTTAGTTGAGGAGTATCTTCTGCTTGGGTCATGAATAGCGGGCTGCTAGCCTCCTCTAAAGTTTACGGCTCAGTCTTTTCTAGCAGTGGCGTCCTCTTGGGCCTCTAAGATGGGGCCTCTAGGGTTCTTTTTGGTGGGTGGACTATTTGGCATTCCTTACATTCCTTTCAAAATTTTATTCGAATTTAGCCTTCGGGAGAAAGGGTTTGCAGGTTGTGGTGCCCTCAGATGGGGTCGGCCTCTCTTTTGCCTTACCGTTAGCATTCAGTGTCCTCTGTAGCTTGTGTATAATTTTCCCACAATGAATGAATGCAGCTGTGTAGGCAGCTGGAAAACATAAATTTTGCTTACCAGATAATTTCCTTTACTTCTGTACAGGAAGAGCTCGATTTTCCCATAGGAATCAACGGGGAGAGCCGGCTGAAAAAAAGTCTAACGCCTGCAAAAAAGCAGTGTAAAACTCCTTAACGCAGCCCCATTGATTCCTATGGGGAAATACATTTTATGTCTACACCTAACACTTTAACATGAATCCCGAGTCTAAACACCCCTAATCTTACACTTATTAACCCCTAATCTGCCGCCCCCGACATCGCCGACACCTACATTATAATTATTAACCCCTAATCTGCCGCTCCGGACACCGCCGCCACTTACATTATACTTATGAACCCCTAATCTGCTGCCCCCAACATCGCTGACACCTACATTATATTTATTAACCCCTAATCTGCCGTCCCCAATGTCGCCGCCACCTACCTACACTTATTAACCCCTAATCTGCCGTCCCCAACATCGCCGCCACTATAATAAACATATTAACCCCTAAACCGCCGCACTCCCACCTCGCAAACATTGTTTAAATATTATTAACCTCTAATCTGCCTGCCCTAACATAGCCGCCACCTACCTACATGTATTAATCCCTAATCTGTCGCCCCCACTATATTAAAGTTATTAACCCCTAAACCTAAGTCTAACCCTAAACCTAACACCCCCTAACTTAAATATAATTTAAATAAATATTCCTATCATTAACTAAATAAGTCCTATTTAAAACTAAATACCTATAAAATAAACCCTAAGCTAGCTACAATATAACTAATAGTTACATTGTAGCTAGCTTAGGGTTTATTTTTATTTTACAGGCAAGTTTGTATTTATTTTAACTAGGTAAAATAGTTATTAAATAGTTATTAACTATTTAACTACCTAGATAAAATAAATACAAAAGTACCTGTAAAATAAAACCTAACCTAAGTTACAATTACACCTAACACTACACTATAATTAAATTATTTCCATAAATTAAATACAATTAAATACAATTAAATTATCTAAAGTACAAAAAAACCAAACACTAAATTACAGAAAATAATAAACAAATTACAAGATTTTTAAACTAATTACACCTAATCTAATCCCCCTAACAAAATAAAAAAGCCCCCCCCCCCAAAATAAAAAAAGCCCTACCCTAAACTAAATTACAAATAGCCCTTAAAAGGGCCTTTTGCGGAGCATTGCCCCAAAGTAATCAGCTCTTTTACCTATAAAAAAAAAATTACAAATTCCCCCCAACATTAAAACCCACCACCCACACAACCAACTCTACTCTAAAGCCCACCCAATACCCCCTTAAAAAAACCTAACACTAACCCCTTGAAGATCACCTTACCGGGAGAAGTCTTCATCCAACCGGGCCAAAGTCCTCAACGAAGCCGGGAGAAGTCTTCATCCAAGCCGGTCGAAGTGGTCCTCCAGACGGGCAGAAGTCTTCATCCAGATGGCATCTTCTATCTTCATCAATCCAGCGCGGAGCAGGTACATCTTCAAGACATCCGACGCGGAGCATCCTCTTCATCCGGCAGCTCTTCTGGAATGAAGGTTCCTTTAAAGATGTCATCCAAGATGGCGTCCCTTCAATTCCGATTGGCTGTTCCAATCAGCCAATAGAATGCGAGCTCAATCCTATTAGCTGATTGCATCAGCCAATAGGATTTTCTCTACCTTAATTCCAATTGGCTGATAGAATTCTATCAGCCAATCGGAATTGAAGGGACGCCGTCTTGGATGTTGTAATTTAAAGGAACCTTCATTCCTGAAGAGCCGTCGGATGAAGAGGATGCTCCGCATTGGATGTCTTGAAGATGGACCCGCTCTGCACCGGATGGATGAAGATAGAAGATGCCGTCTGGATGAAGACTTCTGCCCGTCTGGAGAACCACTTTGCCCGGCTTGGATGAAGACTTCTCCCGGCTTCGTTGAGGACTTCGGCCCGGTTGGATGAAGACTTCTCCCGGTAAGGTGATCTTCAAGGCGTTAGTGTTAGTTTTTTTTAAGGGGGTATTGGGTGGGTTTTAGAGTAGGGGTTGGTTGGTTGTGTGGTGGGTTTTAATGTTGGGGGGGGGAATTGTAATTTTTTTTACAGGTAGAAGAGCTGATTACTTTGGGGCAATGCTCCGCAAAAGGCCCTTTTAAGGGCTATTTGTAATTTATTTTGGGGGGGGGCTTTTTTATTTTGTTAGGGGGATTAGATTAGGTGTAATTAGTTTTAAAAACATCTTGTAATTTGTTTATTATTTTCTGTAATTTAGCGTTTGTTTTTTTTTGTACTTTAGCTAATTTTATTTAATTGTATTTTATTTAGGTAAGTCATTTAATTATAGTGTAGTGTTAGGTGTTATTGTAACTTAGGTTAGGTTTTATTTTACAGGTACTTTTGTATTTATTTTATCTAGGTAGTTATTAAATAGTTAATAACTATTTAATAACTATTTAATAACTATTCTACCTAGTTAAAATAAATATAAACTTGCATGTAAAATAAAAATAAACCCTAAGATAGCTACAATGTAACTATTAGCTATATTGTAGCTAGCTTAGGGTTTATTTTATAGGTATTTCGTTTTAAATAGGAATAATTTAGTTAATTATAGTAATTTGTGTTTAGATTTATTTAAATTATATTTGTTAGGGTTCGACTTAGATTTAGGGGTTAATAACTTTAGTATAGTGGCGGCGATGTTGGGGCAGCAGCTTAGGGGTTAATAAATGTAGGTAGGTGTCGGAGATGTTAGGGACGGCAGATTAGGGGTTAATAATATTTAACTAATGTTTGTGAGGCGGGAGTGCGGCGGTTTAGGGGTTAATATATTTATTATAGTGGCAGCGATGTCCGGTTCAGCAGATTAGGGGTGAAAAAAAAATGTTTAGTGTTTGCGATGCGGGAGGGCCTCGGTTTAGGGTTTAATAGGTTGTTTATGGGTGTTAGTGTACTTTTTAGCACTTTAGTTAAGAGTTTTATGTTACAGCATTGTAGTGTAAAACTCTTAACTACTGACTTTAAAATGCGGTATCAGCGGTATCAGTCTTGACATCAGAGGGTCTACCACTCACTTTTTGGCATTATATATATATATATATATATATATATATATATATATATATATATATATATATATAATGTGTGTGTTGAGGTAATCTCTTTCCCTTATACCGGTATTAGGCTACAGAGCCATCATAAATATGAGATGTCATAAGGTTACCATAAGTCTATAAGTCCTTTTGAGAGCGGGAAAAAATAGTTAAATCCTTTTATCCTATACCAGATCTGACTAGCAGTATGGTGTTATGGAAATTAAACATGTCTCGATGCACATGTGTGGAATATGTGAGTGCTTCTAGTGTTCTCTCATCCCAAATTTGCTGCCAGGGTCTTGGCTGTGTCAGATCCTGAGTTAGGGTATGGTCTCAAGTGAACTACCGTAGTAGGGTCTGTTGCCAGCTGCATCTTACCCAGTGTATCTTGACAAGGTCTTAATAGTGTCCCCCTCAGCATCTGACTGAATAGCCCTGGCTAGTTCCTGGGGGTCGGCTGCATCTCCATAGAGAGGGTTGAGATAGGGTAAGGAGGACTTAGTATTGTAGACCAGGGTACAATGGTTTTCTTAGAGCTCTCTGTTGTCTCCATTTTAGTCACAAATTGCTATATGGGATCCAAGCCACCATCAGGTCTCTCCATCTTCACTGTGTTAGAAGCATCATTTGGGTAAATCTACTCAACATGAAGCCCTCAAATTCAATTAAGAGGGCTTTCACTGCATAGTGAATCACTTCCATTGTGTGAAAATGGGGCTGAGAAAGGAGTCGTAACCGTCCTGTACATACCCGGTTTCCCGGAGGAGGGGTGGTCCCAGAGGGCCACTATGAAATCCAATTTTTTCGGTTTAGAGAGTTCTGCTTCTTGTGATGGGCACTCACTGAAAACTGTGTTTCTATCTGCTAAGAAAATAATTCACATAGAACACTGCAATAAAGTTGATTATTAGTATGTCTGTTTGAATAAACACTGTGCTATCTGCTAGAATAATTCTTTAGAAAGGATTTTATTTTTGCAACTAAACAAGGCTAATAATTACAAATCATTTTATATATGTATTTATTTCTCTTACATGGTGTATCCAGTCCACGGATTCATCCTTGTGGGATATTCTCAATCCCTACAGGAAGTGGCAAAGAGAGCACACAGCAGAGCTGTCCATATAGCTCCCCTCAGGCTCCGCCCCCCCAGTCATTCTCTTTGCCGCTCTAACAAGTAGCATCTCCACGGGAGGGTAAAGAGTATGTGGTGTTAGATTTGTAGTTTTTATTTCTTCAATCAAGAGTTTGTTATTTTAAAATAGTGCCGGTTTGTACTATTTACGCTGAGGCAAAAAGTGATGAAGATTTCTGCTGAGAGGAAAAAGATTTTTTTTTTATATATATAGATTTTTTTTTTATATATATTTTCTTTTTATTTTCAATTAGATATGATACAACAGAAAAGAAAAATCATAACAGATACATCTCTGTCATTTAAGAACATTACAAAATTAACAATGTCACGTTATAGAAACATAATTCTAGAAGATAAGACCCCAAATGCCCTTCGTCAGTTTCTTCTTTTTCATCTTGTGCTGACACTCTGGGGTTTTATGAGTGATGAAGACTTCAAAAGTAGTTGTATGAGAACAAACCCCGCTTGTATCCAAAGTGGGCAATTGGGTTAAGTTTTTTTTTTTTGCTCCAGTTGAAAGTGAGAGTTCCATGACCAAAGAGTCCAATAGTGACATCAATTTTGTAGCAATACAGAGATTATATGTCAAGAAGTGTACAAGAAGGTACTAAAGGGATAGAGCATAAAACAAAGAAAGAGAGTAAATAGATTAGCTTAAGGTATAATAAATGCCGTACTCACTTTGAGTCAATTTTGTTCGTGTAAGTGCTCACTCGTATTGTTAGTAAGGTCTCCTTTTGTTATCTAACTAGCGTGTCTGTGGTGTGTCGGGCAACAAATCACTAGGCGGGTCATTGTATAGTTACTCAGTACCAGTCTAAATGCTACCAAAGGTGAAGGATTCCCATAAAAATTGCATGTCTTGGTGAAAGGAGATTTGCCCTAGCCTGAGATAGTGCAGCCTTTCCAGAGTTAGATTCCTATGTACTAGTGTTTTCCACTCTTGCAGACTAGGTATCTGTGTGGATTTCCATTTTTTTGGGATCAATTGATTTGCTGCGTTAAGCATTATTTGGTATCGATGTCGTCTTATTTTGCATTTGATATTAGGTGGGTGGCAAAGTAGAACTAGTTCTGGACTAAGGGACAGTTGTGTATTCAGTACTATATTAATGCTACTAAAGATCTCAGACCAGTATGACTTTATATGGTCGCACTCCCACCAGATGTTGGATATGTGACCCTCTTGAGGGCATCCTCTCCAACAAGAGCCGGATGATTTTTTATAAATATATTTAGTTTGCGCCGGGGTTAGGTACCACCTCATCATTATTTTAATATTGGTCTCTTTTGCGTGCATTGAGTGGGCAGAGTGATAAAGGTTCTCAAACCTACAAAGCCAAGTTTTTGAATTGGTGTTTATACTAAGTTCCTTGTCCCATTTATTTGTATACGATGGGAGGTGAGGGAAGGTATTTGAGAGGATGAGTTTATGTAGTTTAGAGATCTTTCCAGTGATGTTTTCCCTTGAGATACAAATTTGTTCAAAGGGGGTTAATTGGCGTGTTAGGTTTTCCTTATATTTATGTGTTGATATGTAATGTCGCAATTGATGTATCCTTAGCCAGGATGCCAAAAAGGGGTGGCCCAAAGAGTCCAACTGGGGCTTAGTCTTAACAATGTGTGTGTTATCTGTCAGAGTGTATAGCGGAAGATTTTTAATGGGATTCAAAAGATGTGGAAAGGCCTGGTTCATGCCTGGATGGAACTCATGATTATCTAAAAGAGTTGTGAGTGGAGAGTACCAGGAAGAAATCTTATTTGGGGATTTACATATCTTCCTCCAGTCAGACCAAGTTTTGTTGGTGATTGAGGAAGGTGAGATGGAGTATTCCAACAGACTCTATTTAAGTTGTGTGAGTTCATTAGTGCATTTTCAATTTGTAGCCATCTTTTAACGTTGGAGTCTTCTGACTTACACCAATGAGAAATTCTTTGTAGGGATACTGCTAGTTTATATGACTGCAGATGAGGAACACCTAGTCCTCCTTCAATGGGGGGTTTGAATAACGTATTTTTATTGACTTCGCCTCCATATATAGTCGTTAATGATTTTCTGTAAGGTATCGAGGTCTTTTTGAATACCTGGAATGGGTACTGTCTGAAGGATGTACAAGACCTTAGGGAGCAGAGTCATTTTAGCTGCATTAATTCTGCCTAGCCAAGAGATGTTCTTGGGGAGCCAGGTGGCCGTGAGTGTTTTGAATTCCGTAATTAGGTTGCCATAATTATATAGACGTAAATCAGTTTTATTTGGTGTAATGCGAATGCCTAAATATTTTAAATATTTTGTCTGCTGTTTGAGGGGGCAGGATGAATTTAGGGCCTCCAAGGAATGGCTTGGAAGGTTTATAGGTAGATATTCGGATTTGGTCATATTTACTAGGTAATTCGAAACATGACCGAAGCGCTCCAATTCAGAGATGGTTAATTGGAGAGAGGAGAGGGGATTTGTGAGCGTGAATAGTAGGTCATCTGCAAAAATAGCTAGTTTGTGTGTTTGGTTGCCTATATCTATTCCGTGGATGTCCCTATTTAGCCTTATTTTGATGGCTAGAGGCTCTAAGGATAGAATGAAAAGGAGGGGGGACAGGGGGCAGCCTTGTCTGGAACCATTTCTGATTTCAAATGAGTCAGAGAGTGTGCCATTTATTTTTATCTGTGCCGTGGGATTGGTGTATAACGTTAGTATTTTTTTAATAAAAGAGTCTGGGAGATGGAACCGTCTCAAGGTCTCTTGTAAGTACGTCCAGTCTAGTCGGTCGAATGCTTTTTCAGCGTCAGTCGATAGGAATACAGTCGGGATTTTGTTTTGTGTGATATATTCTAGAAGATTAAGGACTCTAACCGTATTATCTTTTGCTTCTCTATTGGGCACAAACCCAACCTTGTCTTGGTGGATTATTGACGGTAAGATCTGGTTCAGGCGAGTGGCAAGGATTTTGGCATAAAGTTTAAGGTCATCGTTAAGTAATGAGATCGGCCTAAAGTTTGCCGGGGAAGTTGGGGGCTTGCCAGGTTTAGCTATGACAGAAATATTGGCTTGTAGCATATTGTCGGGGAATGGGTGGGTTTCTGTGACCAAATTAAATAGAGTTGTTAAGTGTGGAATTAAATGTCTTGCAAATGTTTTATAATATAAACCTGTAAAACCGTCGGGGCCTGGGGCTTTGTTCTGTTTAAGTTGTTTTATCGCGTCCTGTACCTCTGATGGGCGAATAGGTTGGTCAAGGAGTTTATACTGGTCAGGAGTTATTTGAGGGATTGTTATCTCATCTAAGTATTGGCTACATAGGCGTAAGTGAGAGTGGGGGCATCTGTTAGGGAAAAGATTATAAAGTTTGTGATAGAATGTTTTAAATTCATCTGCTATGGTATTGGTATCTTCTATTTGTTTGCCCTGAGGCGTTGTAATGGAGTGGATATATGTGTTTTGCTGTTGTTTTCTCCAACATAGGTGTGTCCGGTCCACGGCGTCATCCTTACTTGTGGATATTCTCTTCCCCAACAGGAAATGGCAAAGAGCCCAGCAAAGCTGGTCACATGATCCCTCCTAGGCTCCGCCTACCCCAGTCATTCTCTTTGCCGTTGTACAGGCAACATCTCCACGGAGATGGCTTAGAGTTTTTTAGTGTTTAACTGTAGTTTTTATTATTCAATCAAGAGTTTGTTATTTTGAAATAGTGCTGGTATGTACTATTTACTCAGAAACAGAAAAGAGATGAAGATTTCTGTTTGTATGAGGAAAATGATTTTAGCAACCGTCACTAAAATCCATGGCTGTTCCACACAGGACTGTTGAGAGCAATTAACTTCAGTTGGGGGAACAGTGAGCAGTCTCTTGCTGCTTGAGGTATGACACATTCTAACAAGACGATGTAATGCTGGAAGCTGTCATTTTCCCTATGGGATCCGGTAAGCCATGTTTATTAAGATCGTAAATAAGGGCTTCACAAGGGCTTATTAAGACTGTAGACTTTTTCTGGGCTAAATCGATTCATTATTAACACATATTTAGCCTTGAGGAATCATTTATTCTGGGTATTTTGATATAATAATATCGGCAGGCACTGTTTTAGACACCTTATTCTTTAGGGGCTTTCCCAAATCATAGGCAGAGACTCATTTTCGCGCCGGTGTTGCGCACTTGTTTTTGAGAGGCATGACATGCAGTCGCATGTGAGAGGAGCTCTGATACTTAGAAAAGACTTTCTGAAGGCGTCATTTGGTATCGTATTCCCCTTTGGGCTTGGTTGGGTCTCAGCAAAGCAGATACCAGGGACTGTAAAGGGGTTAAAGTTAAAAACGGCTCCGGTTCCGTTATTTTAAGGGTTAAAGCTTCCAAATTTGGTGTGCAATACTTTTAAGACACTGTGGTGAAAATTTGGTGAATTTTGAACAATTCCTTCATGTTTTTTCGCAATTGCAGTAATAAAGTGTGTTCAGTTTAAAATTTAAAGTGACAGTAACGGTTTTATTTTAAAACGTTTTTTGTACTTTGTTATCAAGTTTATGCCTGTTTAACATGTCTGAACTACCAGATAGACTGTGTTCTGAATGTGGGGAAGCCAGAATTCCCATTCATTTAAATAAATGTGATTTATGTGACAATGACAATGATGCCCAAGATGATTCCTCAAGTGAGGGGAGTAAGCATGGTACTGCATCATTCCCTCCTTCGTCTACACGAGTCTTGCCCACTCAGGAGGCCCCTAGTACATCTAGCGCGCCAATACTCCTTACTATGCAACAATTAACGGCTGTAATGGATAATTCTGTCAAAAACATTTTAGCCAAAATGAACACTTATCAGCGTAAGCGCGACTGCTCTGTTTTAGATACTGAAGAGCATGACGACGCTGATAATAATGGTTCTGAAGGGCCCCTAACCCAGTCTGATGGGGCCAGGGAGGTTTTGTCTGAGGGAGAAATTACTGATTCAGGGAACATTTCTCAACAAGCTGAACCTGATGTGATTACGTTTAAATTTAAGTTGGAACATCTCCGCATTCTGCTTAAGGAGGTATTATCCACTCTGGATGATTGTGACAAGTTGGTCATCCCAGAGAAACTATGTAAAATGGACAAGTTCCTAGAGGTCCCGGGGCTCCCAGAAGCTTTTCCTATACCCAAGCGGGTGGCGGACATTGTTAATAAAGAATGGGAAAGGCCCGGTATTCCTTTCGTCCCTCCCCCCATATTTAAAAAATTGTTTCCTATGGTCGACCCCAGAAAGGACTTATGGCAGACAGTCCCCAAGGTCGAGGGAGCGGTTTCCACTTTAAACAAACGCACCACTATACCCATAGAGGATAGTTGTGCTTTCAAAGATCCTATGGATAAAAAATTAGAAGGTTTACTTAAAAAGATGTTTGTTCAGCAGGGTTACCTTCTACAACCAATTTCATGCATTGTCCCTGTAGCTACAGCCGCATGTTTCTGGTTCGATGAGCTGATAAAGGCGGTCGATAGTGATTCTCCTCCTTATGAGGAGATTATGGACAGAATCAATGCTCTCAAATTGGCTAATTCTTTCACCCTAGACGCCACTTTGCAATTGGCTAGGTTAGCGGCTAAGAATTCTGGGTTTGCTATTGTGGCGCGCAGAGCGCTTTGGTTGAAATCTTGGTCAGCTGATGCGTCTTCCAAGAACAAGCTACTTAACATTCCTTTCAAGGGGAAAACGCTGTTTGGCCCTGACTTGAAAGAGATTATCTCTGATATCACTGGGGGTAAGGGCCACGCCCTTCCTCAGGATCGGCCTTTCAAGGCAAAAAATAAACCTAATTTTCGTCCCTTTCGTAGAAATGGACCAGCCCAAAGTGCTACGTCCTCTAAGCAAGAGGGTAATACTTCTCAAGCCAAGCCAGCTTGGAGACCAATGCAAAGCTGGAACAAGGGAAAGCAGGCCAAGAAACCTGCCATTGCTACCAAGACAGCATGAAATGTTGGCCCCCGATCCGGGACCGGATCTGGTGGGGGGCAGACTCTCTCTCTTCGCTCAGGCTTGGGCAAGAGATGTTCTGGATCCTTGGGCGCTAGAAATAGTCTCCCAAGGTTATCTTCTGGAATTCAAGGGGCTTCCCCCAAGGGGGAGGTTCCACAGGTCTCAGTTGTCTTCAGACCACATAAAAAGACAGGCATTCTTACATTGTGTAGAAGACCTGTTAAAAATGGGAGTGATTCATCCTGTTCCATTAAGAGAACAAGGGATGGGGTTCTACTCCAATCTGTTCATAGTTCCCAAAAAAGAGGGAACGTTCAGACCAATCTTAGATCTCAAGATCTTAAACAAGTTTCTCAAGGTTCCATCGTTCAAGATGGAAACCATTCGAACTATTCTTCCTTCCATCCAGGAAGGTCAATTCATGACCACAGTGGATTTAAAGGATGCGTATCTACATATTCCTATCCACAAGGAACATCATCGGTTCCTAAGGTTCGCATTCCTGGACAAGCATTACCAGTTCGTGGCGCTTCCTTTCGGATTAGCCACTGCTCCAAGGATTTTCACAAAGGTACTAGGGTCCCTTCTAGCTGTGCTAAGACCAAGGGGCATTGCTGTAGTACCTTACTTGGACGACATTCTGATTCAAGCGTCGTCCCTTCCTCAAGCAAAGGCTCACACGGACATTGTCCTGGCCTTTCTCAGATCTCACGGATGGAAAGTGAACGTGGAAAAGAGTTCTCTATCTCCGTCAACAAGGGTTCCCTTCTTGGGAACAATAATAGACTCCTTAGAAATGAGGATTTTTCTGACAGAGGCCAGAAAAACAAAACTTCTAGACTCTTGTCGGATACTTCATTCCGTTCCTCTTCCTTCCATAGCGCAGTGCATGGAAGTGATCGGTTTGATGGTAGCGGCAATGGACATAGTTCCTTTTGCGCGCATTCATCTAAGACCATTACAACTGTGCATGCTCAGTCAGTGGAATGGGGACTATACAGACTTGTCTCCGAAGATACAAGTAAATCAGAGGACCAGAGACTCACTCCGTTGGTGGCTGTCCCTGGACAACCTGTCACAAGGGATGACATTCCGCAGACCGGAGTGGGTCATCGTCACGACCGACGCCAGTCTGATGGGCTGGGGCGCGGTCTGGGGATCCCTGAAAGCTCAGGGTCTTTGGTCTCGGGAAGAATCTCTTCTACCGATAAATATTCTGGAACTGAGAGCGATATTCAATGCTCTCAAGGCTTGGCCTCAGCTAGCGAGGGCCAAGTTCATACGGTTTCAATCAGACAACATGACAACTGTTGCGTACATCAACCATCAGGGGGGAACAAGGAGTTCCCTAGCGATGGAAGAAGTGACCAAAATCATTCTATGGGCGGAGTCTCACTCCTGCCACCTGTCTGCTATCCACATCCCAGGAGTGGAAAATTGGGAAGCGGATTTTCTGAGTCGTCAGACATTGCATCCGGGGGAGTGGGAACTCCATCCGGAAATCTTTGCCCAAGTCACTCAGCTGTGGGGCATTCCAGACATGGATCTGATGGCCTCTCGTCAGAACTTCAAAGTTCCTTGCTACGGGTCCAGATCCAGGGATCCCAAGGCGGCTCTAGTGGATGCACTAGTAGCACCTTGGACCTTCAAACTAGCTTATGTGTTCCCGCCGTTTCCTCTCATCCCCAGGCTGGTAGCCAGGATCAATCAGGAGAGGGCGTCGGTGATCTTGATAGCTCCTGCGTGGCCACGCAGGACTTGGTATGCAGATCTGGTGAATATGTCATCCGCTCCACCTTGGAAGCTACCTTTGAGACGAGACCTTCTTGTTCAGGGTCCGTTCGAACATCCGAATCTGGTTTCACTCCAGCTGACTGCTTGGAGATTGAACGCTTGATCTTATCGAAGCGAGGGTTCTCAGATTCTGTTATCGATACTCTTGTTCAGGCCAGAAAGCCTGTAACTAGAAAGATTTACCACAAAATTTGGAAAAAATATATCTGTTGGTGTGAATCTAAAGGATTCCCTTGGGACAAGGTTAAGATTCCTAAGATTCTATCCTTCCTTCAAGAAGGATTGGAAAAAGGATTATCTGCTAGTTCCCTGAAGGGACAGATTTCTGCCTTGTCTGTGTTACTTCACAAAAAGCTGGCAGCTGTGCCAGATGTTCAAGCCTTTGTTCAGGCTCTGGTTAGAATTAAGCCTGTTTACAAACCTTTGACTCCTCCTTGGAGTCTCAACTTAGTTCTTTCAGTTCTTCAGGGGGTTCCGTTTGAACCCTTACATTCCGTTGATATTAAGTTATTATCTTGGAAAGTTTTGTTTTTAGTTGCAATTTCTTCTGCTAGAAGAGTTTCAGAATTATCTGCTCTGCAGTGTTCTCCTCCTTATCTGGTGTTCCATGCAGATAAGGTGGTTTTACGTACTAAACCTGGTTTTCTTCCAAAAGTTGTTTCTAACAAAAACATTAACCAGGAGATTATCGTACCTTCTCTGTGTCCGAAACCAGTTTCAAAGAAGGAACGTTTGTTGCACAATTTGGATGTTGTTCGCGCTCTAAAATTCTATTTAGATGCTACAAAGGATTTTAGACAAACATCTTCCTTGTTTGTTGTTTATTCCGGTAAAAGGAGAGGTCAAAAAGCAACTTCTACCTCTCTCTCTTTTTGGATTAAAAGCATCATCAGATTGGCTTACGAGACTGCCGGACGGCAGCCTCCCGAAAGAATCACGGCTCATTCCACTAGGGCTGTGGCTTCCACATGGGCCTTCAAGAACGAGGCTTCTGTTGATCAGATATGTAGGGCAGCGACTTGGTCTTCACTGCACACTTTTACCAAATTTTACAAGTTTGATACTTTTGCTTCTTCTGAGGCTATTTTTGGGAGAAAGGTTTTGCAAACCGTGGTGCCTTCCATTTAGGTGACCTGATTTGCTCCCTCCCTTCATCCGTGTCCTAAAGCTTTGGTATTGGTTCCCACAAGTAAGGATGACGCCGTGGACCGGACACACCTATGTTGGAGAAAACAGAATTTATGTTTACCTGATAAATTACTTTCTCCAACGGTGTGTCCGGTCCACGGCCCGCCCTGGTTTTTTTAATCAGGTCTGATAATTTATTTTCTTTAACTACAGTCACCACGGTACCATATGGTTTCTCCTATGCAAATATTCCTCCTTAACGTCGGTCGAATGACTGGGGTAGGCGGAGCCTAGGAGGGATCATGTGACCAGCTTTGCTGGGCTCTTTGCCATTTCCTGTTGGGGAAGAGAATATCCACAAGTAAGGATGACGCCGTGGACCGGACACACCGTTGGAGAAAGTAATTTATCAGGTAAACATAAATTCTGTTTTTTAAGAGCTCTGGCTAGAAGCCGACCTGGCTTATTTCCCTCTGTGTAAAAGTTTTGTTGGAGAAATAAAAGCTGTCTCTGTGAGTTAATCTGCAGGATTGAATTTAGATTTTCTCTTTTATTTTTAAGTTGTTGCAGGATCGTGTCATCAGAAGGATTGACCTTATGTGCGTAGTCTAGCCTAGCAATGTCTTTAGATAGGAGTTCCACCTCTTCCCTACTCTTCCTCTTTATTTGTGCTTTGGTTTTGATAAATTACCCCCTTATAGTGCACTTGTGAGCTTCCCAAAGGGTAGCGATGTCTACGTCCGGGGTGCTATTTAATACAAAATAAGATTTTATATGTTTCGAGAAGAGTTTTGTCTGCACTGGGTCTAGTAAGATAGAATCATCCAACCTCCACTGAAAAGCTCGGAGCAGAGGGCCATTTTATTATGCAAGATACTAGGGAGTGGTCTGACCAGGATGTATGTGTGATATGTGATTGTTTGGTGTGGGATAAGATCAGATGGTCTACTAGGATGTAATCTAGTCTTGAGTAATTTCGGTTAGGATGTGAAAAAAAGGTGAAGTCTGCTTTCTGGGGGTGAAAGTATCTCCAAACATCATGCAATCCTAAAGCCCTAAATTTCTTCCAGATATTAATCAAGTTTGGCGTTTTAGTTCTAGTACCTGGGTTTGAGCAATCTATAGTAGGATCTAAAGGGAAATTTAAGTCCCCCGAAACTATCAGGGAACCTTTGCTTTCTTTATATATAACGTCTGCAATTGAGGATATAAATTTGTCTTGGTGTGAGTTGGGAGCATAAACATTCACTAGTGTCACTGGCTTCCCAAATAACAGCCCCCTTAGACAAATGTACCGCCCCTCTTTGTCTGAAATGATATGTGTCTTGGTGAAGGGGATGGATTTGTGCATTAGAATGCTAACGCCATTAACTTTTTTATTCGGATTGGTACTGTGGAAGTGTTGAGGGTAGTGCGGGGAAAAGTATTTAGGAATATTTTTTGATTTAAAGTGGGTTTCTTGGAGCAGCAAAATGTGACCTCCTTTGCTGTGTAGGTCTTTTATGGCCATTCTCCTTTTATTGGGACAGTTTAGACCCTTCGCATTTTGTGTGATAATAACTAAATCTTGTGACTTGTGCTTATTCATTGGTGTAACGTGGGGTAAGAAGAGTAATGAGACCCATTCATAGCAAGAGACAGTTTGAGTGTTTCAGAGTGAGCACAGCGCATATTGAGTACGAGGTCAAAGAAATTGTAGGAAAAAAGAAAAGAAAGAAAAGTACAAAATATAAACAGTACATTTTTAACTTCCATCCTAACTTACAGGAGAAAATCTCCCAACTGAGTGAGAACAATAATACAGAAATATGTAACTTTAACAATTAACCATGAACTAACAAGCAGGTCCTCTTGATGAGGTCTGCAGAGGAAACAAGGTGGGTATTACCTTAAAATGAAGGAGTAGTTCTGTAGTCTATTTGGGAGCTGTTGTAGTGAAATACTCAAGAACGCCCCTGTTTTGCAGGTGGGCTATGATAATTGGACCTACGGCACAGAGAACCAAATCAAAATTATAAGGTAGCATTAAAAAGAGAATGAAGTTGCACACTTAAATTATTATCAGCCTTTTTCTCCTAATGAAGATGGTCTAGCAGGTATAGGTTTTGGTGCCTTCCGTTGGCGAGCTTGGATCCATTCTTTCCTTTGTGGGAGTGGAGGAGTTCCAGTCGCCGTTTGTAGTATTTCCTGATGAGCTGAGGGGTCTTCCAACTGAGGGGGTGGAATGTCTAATTCTTTGCAAATAGACGATATGTCCTTGATAGAGGAGCAAGAGAGCCTTCTGCCTTTCCATAATATTATCAGGTGGAATGGGAAACCCCATCTATAGGGTATGTTCAATTTCCTCAGCAGCATTGTGAGTGGTTTAAGATCTCTTCGTTTGGAGAGTGTCCTTTGAGAGAGGTCTGCGAACACTTGAATGTCAGCATTCTCATGTCTGATGGGCTGCTGTTCCCTGGCCAATTTCATTAATTCCTCTTTCACTTGGAAATTTGTGATCCGGATTATAACATCCCTTGGTGGTTGGCCGGCTTGTGTTTTGGGACGTAAAGCTCTGTGAGCTCTATCAATGTCAATTTTTGTTGGCATCTCTTCTCTCTTTAGGGCATTGAAAAAATCTTGCAGGTATTGATCCAGATCTGCTGTTGTGATAGCTTCGGGAATTCCTCTTAGCCTATTATTATGACGCCTGCTGCGATTTTCAGCATCGTCAAGTTTGTCTTCAAGCTCAGATATATTTGTGCCTTGCTGCTGGATGATGTTATGCAAATCAGAGAGAGCTTCTGTGTGCGCTTCCTGGTTGTTTTCAAGAGTTTCAACTGTGTGGCCCATCTCAGAAATGTCTTTTTTAAGGTCGGATATTTCTTCCTAAATGCACTGTTTAACCTGAGTGATTAATGAGGAGAAATCTTTTTTTGAGGGTAGAGAGTTAAAAAGAGCTGTGGGAATTGTAATATTATCAGGTGAAGGATCACATTCAGATTCAGAGGAGCTTTGTCCTGAGGTTTGATCTGGGAGATCAACATCTGCAGAGTTAGTAGCCTTAGTTTCTAAGGTCTTGAAGAAATTGTTAACAGTGTGAGAAGTAGCTTTTAGCTGCTTATTGCCTTTATTTGGTTTGCAGCCTTTTTTTGGAGACATTGTGTGCTTCAAGTGCAGCTTCAAGTGCAGAAAGCAGGTATCTCCAGTGCCTGAAACTTGGTGTAAAGGGTGTAAAAACAGGCGATCTGTAAAGGTTGTTAAAGATTTTTCTGCATGTGGCTGTATGGCTGCTTCGTTTTACACCTTAGTTTACAACTCAGTTTATAAGAGGGGGTTGATTATTTGCTGGAGAGAGGTATTTTTAAACATTTACTGAGTGTCAGGTCATGTGACCTCAGGTGTAAGTGATATTAACCCCTCAAGTCTTTTCTACCAATTTATGCCCCAAAACATGCCGTTTCAAGCCTTGTGAAGCTTGCACAGCTATATGTGTGTATTTTATATTGGATCAGTTATATTGGTGATTCAAGCGGTCACATTATGCGCATGTTGTTCTCTTACCGGAATTCCCCACAACCTGCCTGAGCTGATATCCTGCTCTGTGAGGATGCTGCGTGTGAGAACTTTAGCCTAGGCTGCGGCCTGCCACGGAACCTGCCACTAAGATGTTGGTAAGTGATCGCAATGTGATCGTCCAGTCAGGTGTGTAGTTGGCTAGCGGCAGGACCGTAGCAGCGACCCACAAGAGTGCTAGTCTTTTTAGTTGCGGCAGCAGCCTCAGACTCCTTCAGATGTGTTTGCGGGTAAGGCCCATGCAAGTGCGCTGTCCGTCCGGTGCAGCGGATGTTGCGGCTTAGGATTATGGTAGAGTTCCTCTGGGATGGGTATCGATATGTTCCCTTACATCCCTGCTATATTTTTTTTTGCTATAATTTTAAGCTGGCACTAGCCTAAGACGTCCTCACTCAGATGGGGCTCAGGAGCTCTACAGGAAAGCAGCCATCTCCTAGGCTGGCTAGTTCTGCCCCCGAGAGGAAAAAGATTTTAGCATGTTGTAACTAAAATCCATTGCTGTTCCCACACAGGACTGTTGAGTACCGGAGAACTTCAGTTGGGGGGAACAGTTTGCAGGCTTAACTGCTTAAGGTATGCTCAGTCACTTTTTTTCTAACAAGACTTGGTAATGCTAGAAGACTGACAGAGATTCCCATGTGGGAAGGTAAGCCATATTCTGAGACTCAGTATAGAAGGATGGCTTAGTTAAAAGGGCTTAAATCACTGGTGGACACTGTTATGGGGAAAATCGATTATTTTTTACTATAATCTGACGTTTGCACAAGTGTTTATCATGTTTGGAACACTTTTTAGGGGTTTTATACGCCTGGCATAATTTTAGACACCTAATTTGGCTTAGGAAGGCCCCACAACTCCGGAGTGAAGAGGGAGGGGGCCTAATTTTCGCGCCTCAGTTGCGCAGTTCTTTTGCAAGACAGCTTCATGCAGCTTCACATGTAGAGTCCAGAGATTGCAGGAGGACTACAGGGAGGCTTATTTTCGTCCCAAATCTAATCCCCAAGGAAGGTAGGGCCACAGCAGAGACTGTGGCATCGTGCTGTAGTGTGTTAAACCGGTGGCCAGCTTCAATTTGCTCCGGTTTGGGCAATAATTGGCTTGAAACTTGGTGTGCAATCTTTTCAAAGCATTAGGATCATATGGTGTAAATTTCATAAAGATCGGATGTTTTTTTGAGATTTGGTAAAAAAGTGTGTGCTTTTTATTATTTAAAGGCACAGTAACGTCTTTTCAAAAAGTGTATTTTTCTGTATTTGAGTGCTATCTAAGTCTGTCTAACATGTCTGAGCCTACAGATAGACCTTGTTCTATGTGTTTAAAAGCCATGGCGGTACCCCCATTGCATTTGTGTTTAAAGTGTGCTAAGGTATCTAAACATTTTAATGACCATGCAGCGACACTTAAAAATGTAGCCCAAGATGATTCATTGACGGAAGGTAATGAGGATAGTCCTCCTTCCTCTCCCCATGTGTCAACACCAGTTACGCCCGCGCAAGCGTTGCCTAGTACCTCTAGCGCATTGTGCCCTATTACATTACAACAATTAGCAGCAGTCATGGATAATTCCCTTGCGGCATTT
Organism: Bombina bombina; assembly: GCF_027579735.1. NCBI lineage: Eukaryota > Metazoa > Chordata > Amphibia > Anura > Bombinatoridae > Bombina > Bombina bombina. The sequence continues at coordinate 1,047,022,076 of NC_069502.1, forward strand.
CTATCCAAACTGCCAGTTTTTCCAAAAAAGCGTGATAGCTCAGTTTTAAGCACAGAGGATGAGCAATCAGAAGCTTTGGATGATTTGTCTGTTGTACCCTCACAACACTCTGAAGTGGCAGTGAGGGATGGTCTGTCAGAGGGAGAAATTTCTGACACAGGAAAAATTTCTCAGCGGGCAGATTCAGATTCCTTAGCGTTTAAATTTAAGCTGGAACACCTCCGCATCCTGCTTAAGGAGGTTTTAGCTACGCTGGATGATTGTGACCCCATGGTGGTCCCAGAAAAATTGTGTAAAATGGACAGGTTTTTAGAGGTCCCTGTATACACTGATGCGTTTCCGATCCCGAAGAGGGTGGCGGATATTGTGACTAGGGAGTGGGAGAGACCAGGTGTACCTTTTGCCCCCCCCCCCCCCCCTATCTTTAAGAAAATGTTTCCCATAAATGACCCCAGGCGGAACGCATGGCAGACGGTCCCTAAGGTAGAGGGAGCAGTTTCAACACGTACAACTATACCTATAGAAGACAGTTGTGCTTTTATAGACCCTATGGATAAAAAATTGGAAGGTTTGCTGAAGAAAATGTTTGTTCAGCAAGGTTTCCTTCTTCAACCAATTGCCTGCATTATTCCTGTAACTACTGCAGCGGCTTTTTGGTTTGAGGCGCTGGAGGAGTCGCTCCAGAGGGAGACTTCATATGACGAAGTCATGGATAGAATTCACGCTCTAAAGCTGGCTAATTCTTTTATCACTGATGCCGCTTTCCAATTAGCTAAGTTAGCGACGAAAAATTCAGGTTTTGCCATTATGGCGCGAAGAGAGCTTTGGCTCAAATCATGGTCGGCTGACGTGTCGTCCAAAACTAAGTTACTAAACATTCCTTTCAAGGGAAAGACCCTGTTTGGTCCCGAGTTGAAAGAAATTATCGCGGATATCACTGGGGGGAAGGGTCATGCCCTCCCGCAGGATAGACCGTTTAAGGCCAAAAACAAGGCTAATTTTCGCTCCTTTCGCAACTTCAGGAGCGGACCTGCTTCAACCTCTGCTGCCGCGAAGCAAGAGGGTAACGCTTCACAGCCCAAAGCAACCTGGAAACCCTTGCAGGGCTGGAATAAGGGTAAACAGGCCAAGAAGCCTGCGCCTGCTGCCAAGACAGCATGAAGGGGTAGCCCCCGATCCGGGACCGGATCTAGTAGGGGGCAGACTTTCTCTCTTTGCTCAGGCTTGGGCAAGAGATGTTCCAGATCCCTGGGCATTAGAAATTGTTGCTCAGGGGTATCTTCTAGAATTCAAGGACTTTCCCCCAAGGGGAAGGTTCCACATTTCTCGTTTGTCTTCAGACCAGACAAAGAAACAGGCGTTCTTACGCTGTGTAGAAGATCTTCTAAAGATGGGAGTGATACACCCAGTTCCAATTGCAGAACAAGGACTGGGCTTTTACTCAAACCTGTTTGTAGTTCCCAAAAAGGAAGGAACTTTCAGGCCAATCCTGGATCTAAAAATTCTAAACAAATTCCTCAGAGTTCCATCTTTCAAAATAGAAACCATTTGGACAATCTTGCCGATGATCCAGGAAGGTCAATATATGACTACTGTGGATCTAAAGGATGCGTACCTACATATTCCTATCCACAAAGATCATCATCAGTTCCTAAGGTTCGCCTTTCTGGACACGCATTACCAGTTCGTGGCCCTTCCTTTCGGGTTGGCCACCGCTCACAGAATTTTCACAAAGGTGCTAGGGTCCCTTCTAGCGGTACTAAGACCGCGGGGCATTGCAGTAGCACCTTACCTAGAAGACATCTTAATACAGGCGTCGTCTTTTCACAGAGCCAAGGCTCATATGGACATTGTTCTGGCCTTTCTAAGGTCTCACGGGTGGGAGGTGAACGTCAAAAAAAGTTCTCTGTCCCCGCTCACAAGGGTTCCCTTCCTGGGAACACTAATAGACTCGGTAGAAATTAAAATCTTTCTGACAGAGGTCAGGAAGTCAAAACTTTTGAATACTTGCCGAGTTCTTCATTCCATTCCTCGGCCTTCTGTGGCTCAGTGCATGGAGGTAATTGGTTTAATGGTTGCAGCAATGGACGTAGTCCCTTTTGCCCGAATTCACCTAAGACCACTGCAACTGTGCATGCTCAAACAGTGGAATGGGGATTATGCAGATTTGTCTCCTCAAATACAAATGGACCAGAAAACCAGAGACTCTCTTCTCTGGTGGTTGTCTCAGGATCACCTGTATCAGGGAATGAGTTTCCGCAGACCGGAGTGGATCATTGTCACGACGATGCCAGTCTGTTAGGCTGGGGTGCGGTCTGGGACTCCCTGAAAGCTCAGGGTCTATGGTCTCGCGAAGAATCTCTTCTCCCGATAAACATTTTGGAACTGAGAGCGATATTCAATACGCTCCAGGCGTGGCCTCAACTAGCGGAGGCCAAATTCATCAGATTTCAGTCGTACAACATCACGACTGTAGCGTACATCAATCATCAGGGAGGAACAAAGAGTTCCCTAGCGATGAAGGAAGTAACCAAGATCATCAAATGGGCGGAGGATCACTCCTGCCATCTATCTGCAATTCACATCCCAGGAGTAGACAACTGGGAGGCGGATTTTCTGAGTCGTCACACTTTCCATCCGGGGGAGTGGGAACTCCACCCGGAGGTTTTTGCTCAGCTGACCCAGCTATGGGGCATTCCAGAATTGGACCTGATGGCGTCCCGTCAGAACACCAAACTTCCCCTTTACGGATCCAGATCCAGGGATCCCAAGCCGGCATTGATAGATGCTTTAGTAGCGCCTTGGTCATTCATTCTAGCTTATGTCTTTCCACCGTTTCCTCTTCTCCCTCGGCTAGTAGCCAGAATCAAACAGGAGAAGGCTTCGGTAATTCTGATAGCGCCTGCGTGCCCACGCAGGACTTGGTATGCAGACCTAGTGGACATGTCATCGGCTCCACCATGGAAACTGCCATCGAGGCAGGATCTTCTAATTCAAGGTCCATTCAAGCATCCAAAACTAGTTTCTCTGCAACTGACTGCTTGGAGATTGAACGCTTAATTCTAGCTAAGCGTGGGTTCTCTGAATCAGTTATAGATACTCTGATCCAGGCCAGAAAGCCTGTCACCAGGAAAATTTACCATAAGATATGGCGGAAATATCTTTGTTGGTGTGAATCCAAGGGTTACTCGTGGAGTAAGGTTAGGATTCCAAGGATATTATCTTTTCTCCAAGAAGGATTGGAGAAAGGTTTGTCAGCTAGTTCCTTAAAGGGACAGATATCTGCTCTGTCTATCCTGTTACACAAGCGTCTGGCAGCTGTACCAGACATTCAGGCGTTTGCACAGGCCTTAGTTAGAATCAAGCCTGTGTTTAAACCTGTTGCTCCGCCATGGAGTCTAAATTTAGTTCTTTCAGTTCTTCAAGGGGTTCTGTTTGAACCTTTGCATTCCATAGATATTTAGTTATTATCTTGGAAAGTTTTGTTTTTGGTAGCTATTTCTTCTGCTCGAAGAGTTTCTGAATTGTCTGCTTTGCAGTGTAATTCACCCTATCTGGTGTTCCATGCAGATAAGGTTGTTTTGCGTACCAAACCTGGTTTCCTTCCAAAAGTGGTTTCTAATAAGAATATTAACCAGGAAATTATTGTTCCTTCTCTGTGTCCTAATCCAGTTTCTAAGAAGGAACGACTGTTACACAATCTTGATGTGGTTCGTGCTTTAAAATTCTATTTAAAGGCAACTAAAGATTTCAGACAAACATCATCTTTGTTTGTTGTCTATTCTGGTAAGAGGAGAGGTCAGAAAGCGACTGCTACCTCTCTTTCCTTCTGGCTGAAAAGCATCATCCGATTGGCTTATGAGACTGCTGGACAGCAGCCTCCTGAACGAATTACAGCTCATTCCACTAGAGCTGTGGCTTCCACATGGGCTTTCAAGAATGAGGCTTCTGTTGAACAGATTTGTAAGGCAGCGACTTGGTCTTCACTGCATACATTTGCCAAATTTTACAAATTCAATACTTTTGCTTCTTCGGAGGCTATTTTTGGGAGAAAGGTTTTGCAAGCAGTGGTGCCTTCCGTTTAGGTTACCTGACTTGTTCCCTCCCTTCATCCGTGTCCTAAAGCTTTGGTATTGGTGGACTGGATACACCATGTAAGAGAAAACAGAATTTATGCTTACCTGATAAATTACTTTCTCTTACGGTGTATCCAGTCCACGGCCCGCCCTGGCAATTAAGTCAGGTTCAAATTTAATTTTGTAAAACTACAGTCACCACTGCACCCTATGGTTTCTCCTTTTTCTCCTAACTGTCGGTCGAATGACTGGGGGGGCGGAGCCTGAGGGGAGCTATATGGACAGCTCTGCTGTGTGCTCTCTTTGCCACTTCCTGTAGGGATTGAGAATATCCCACAAGTAAGGATGAATCCGTGGACTGGATACACCGTAAGAGAAAGTAATTTATCAGGTAAGCATAAATTCTGTTTTTTCTGTACTACTGCAATACAGGATGTATATAATTTTTAGAAATGTGCATAGTAAGTTTAAGGTACTAACAAGTGATGTTATATGAATTTCTTTGCAAAACCTAAATGGAGGATTCATAAAACCTTGTATTAGTATATTTTAGCAATCCTAAAATGGAGGATTTGTATAATTCAATAAGTTTAAGTAAGGTAATATTAAAGGGACAGTCAAGTAAAAAAAAAAAAGTTTCAAATAGGGCATGTCATTTTAAACAACTTTCAAATTTACTTTTATCACCAATTTTACTTTGTTCTCTTGGTATTCTTAGTTGAAAGCTAAACCTAGGAAGACTCATGATAATTTCTAAGCCCTAGAAGGCTACCTCTTATCACATGCTTTTGTATTTGCTTTTCACAGCATTGGAGAGCTAGTTCATGTGAGCCATACAGATAACATTGTGAACACGCCAGTGGCTTGTGGCAGACACTGCACTAATTGGCTAAAATGAAAGTCAATAGATAATAAATAAAATGTCATGTGATCAGGGGGCTGTCAGAAGATGCTTGGATACAAGTTATTCACAAAGGTAAAAAGTATATTAACCCTTTGGCTGCTAAGCCATTTCCCACCTGGGTGCTAATATTTTATTTTAATTTTTTAAATTTTTAAAAAAAAAAATTTAACTTTTTTTTTTTTTTTTTTTAACTTTTTTTTTTTTTACAGACCCCCAAGACTTACACTGTTGGAAAGGTTAGGCGATTACCTTGGGTGGGTCTTGGGGGTCTGTAGCTGCTTAGATGCCTGAGATACAGGCTTCTAAGCAGCATGCCCCCTCCTCCTATGCTTAACATTGTTAAGTATAAATAAAGTTGCACGGTGACGTCATCACGTAATTGCGCGTGATGTCACCGCGCATCACGTGAAGCCCTGGCGATGCCTGTCACTCTACAGGCACGATCGCCGAGGTAGAAGCAGTTAGGAGCCCCCAGATCTCCCTCAAGGTGGGAGAGTGCTCGTGACTGCTCAGAGCCGTCATTAGCACTCAAAGGGTTAAAGGGACATTAAACCCAAAAAATTTCTTTCATGATTCAGATAGTGAATACAATTTCTTCTGTTAAGTGTGATCAGTCCACGGGTCATCATTACTTCTGGGATATTAACTGCTCCCCTACAGGAAGTGCAAGAGGATTCACCCAGCAGAGCTGCATATAGCTCCTCCCCTCTACGTCACTCCCAGTCATTCTCTTGCACCCAGCAACTAGATAGGTCGTGTGAGAGGACTATGGTGATTATACTTAGTTTTATATCTTCAATCAAAAGTTTGTTATTTTAAAATAGCACCGGAGTGTGTTATTACCTCTCTGGCAGAGTTTGAGGAAGAATCTACCAGAGTTTTGCTATGATTTTAGCCGGAGTAGTTAAGATCATATTGCTGTTCTCGGCCATCTGAGGAGTGAGGTAAACTTCAGATCAGGGGACAGCGGGCAGATGAATCTGCATAGAGGTATGTAGCAGTTTTTATTTTCTGACAATGGAATTGATGAGAAAATCCTGCCATACCGATATAATGTCATGTATGTATACTTTACACTTCAGTATTCTGGGAGAATGGTACTTCACTAGAATTACACTGTAAGAAAGACATAAAGCTGTTTAATAACTAGAGATTATGTTTAACGTTTTTGCTGGAATGTAAAATCGTTTTCATTTGCTGAGGTACTGAGTGAATAAATGTTTGGGCACCATTTTTCCACTTGGCAGTTGCTTAAATCTGTTTTTTCTGTCAGTTTCTGTTCTCCCTCACTGCTGTGTGTGTGGGGGAGGGGCGCTTTTACTATGCATCAAATATTTCAGTCAGCAACTCATTGTATTCCCTGCATGATCTGGTTCATCTCTACAGAGCTCAGGGGTCTTCAAAACTTATTTTGAGGGAGGTAATTTCTCTCAGCAGAGCTGTGAGAATTATAGTTTGACTGAAATAAAAACTTTTATTCTGTAATTTGTTTCCTGCTTTCAGAAATTGTTATCTTTGCTAATGGGATTAAACCTTTGCTAAAGTTGTGTTGTTTACAAGGATTGAGGCTATAACTGTTTCAATTTATTAATTTTTAACTGTCATAGATCTTCTGTGCTTCTTAAAGGCACAGTACGTTTTAATATTATTCTATTTGAATTGTATTTCCAAGTTGCAAGTTTATTTGCTAGTGTGTTAAACATGTCTGATTCAGAAGATGATACCTGTGTCATTTGTTGCAATGCCAAAGTGGAGCCCAATAGTAATTTATGTACTAACTGTATTGATGCTACTTTAAATAAAAATCAATCTGTACAAATTGAACAAATTTCACCAAACAACGAGGGGAGAGTTATGCCGACTAACTCGCCTCACGTGTCAGTACCTACATCTCCCGCTCAGAGGGAGGTGCGTGATATTGTAGCGCCGAGTACAGCTGGGCGGCCATTACAAATCACATTACAGGATATGGCTACTGTTATGACTGAAGTTTTGGCTAAATTACCAGAACTAAAAGGTAAGCGTGATCACTCTGGGGTGAGAACAGAGTGCGCTGATAATATTAGGGCCATGTCAGACACTGCGTCACAGGTGGCAGAACATGAGGACGGAGAACTTCATTCTGTGGGTGACGGTTCTGATCCAAACAGACTGGATTCAGATATTTCAAATTTTAAATTTAAACTGGAAAACCTCCGTGTATTACTAGGGGAGGTGTTAGCGGCTCTGAATGATTGTAACACAGTTGCAATACCAGAGAAGATGTGTAGGTTGGATAAATATTTTGCGGTACCGACGAGTACTGAGGTTTTTCCTATACCTAAGAGACTTACTGAAATTGTTACTAAGGAGTGGGATAGACCCGGTGTGCCGTTCTCACCCCCTCCGATATTTAGAAAAATGTTTCCAATAGACGCCACCACAAGGGACTTATGGCAAACGGTCCCTAAGGTGGAGGGAGCAGTTTCTACTTTAGCTAAGCGTACCACTATCCCGGTGGAGGATAGCTGTGCTTTTTCAGATCCAATGGATAAAAAGTTAGAGGGTTACCTTAAGAAAATGTTTGTTCAACAAGGTTTTATATTGCAACCCCTTGCATGCATTGCGCCGATCACGGCTGCAGCGGCATTCTGGATTGAGTCTCTGGAAGAGAACATTGGTTCAGCTACTCTGGACGACATTACGGACAGGCTTAGAGTCCTTAAACTAGCTAATTCATTCATTTCGGAGGCCGTAGTACATCTTACTAAACTTACGGCGAAGAATTCAGGATTCGCCATTCAGGCACGCAGGGCGCTGTGGCTAAAATCCTGGTCAGCTGATGTTACTTCTAAGTCTAAATTGCTTAATATACCTTTCAAAGGGCAGACCTTATTCGGGCCCGGGTTGAAAGAGATTATCGCTGACATTACAGGAGGTAAAGGCCATGCCCTGCCTCAGGACAAAGCCAAAGCCAAGACTAGACAGTCTAGTTTTCGTTCCTTTCGTAATTTCAAAGCAGGAGCAGCATCAACTTCCTCTGCACCAAAACAGGAAGGAGCTGTTGCTCGCTACAGACAAGGCTGGAAACCTAACCAGTCCTGGAACAAGGGCAAGCAGACTAGGAAACCTGCTGCTGCCCCCAAAACAGCCCCCAGGCTTGGGCAAGAGATGTTTAGGATCCCTGGGCGCTAGAGATAATATCTCAGGGATACCTTCTGGACTTCAAATACTCTCCTCCAAGAGAGAGATTTCATCTGTCAAGATTGTCAACAATCCAGACAAAGAAAGAGGCTTTTCTACGCTGCGTACAAGAGCTCTTGTTAATGGGAGTAATCCATCCAGTTCCACGATCGGAACAGGGACAGGGGTTTTACTCAAATCTGTTTGTGGTTCCCAAAAAAGAGGGAACTTTCAGACCAATCCTGGACTTAAAGATCCTAAACAAATTCCTAAGAGTTCCATCGTTCAAGATGGAGACTATTCGGACAATTTTACCTATGATCCAAGAGGGTCAGTACATGACCACTGTAGATTTAAAAGATGCTTACCTGCACATACCGATTCACAAAGATAATTACCGGTACCTAAGGTTTGCCTTCCTAGACAGGCATTACCAGTTTGTGGCTCTTCCATTCGGATTGGCTACAGCGCCAAGAATCTTCACAAAGGTTCTGGGTGCTCTTCTGGCGGTACTAAGACCGCGGGGAATCTCGGTAGCTCCATACCTAGACGACATTCTGATACAAGCTTCAAGCTTTCAAACTGCCAAATCTCATACAGAGTTAGTGCTGGCATTTCTAAGGTCACATGGATAGAAGGTGAACGAAAAGAAAAGTTCACTCGTTCCACTCACAAGAGTTCCCTTCCTGGGGACTCTTATAGATTCTGTAGAAATGAAGATTTACCTGACAGAGGACAGGCTATCAAGACTTCAAAGTGCTTGCCGCACTCTTCATTCCATTCAACACCCGTCAGTGGCTCAATGTATGGAGGTAATCGGCTTAATGGTAGCGGCAATGGACATAGTACCCTTTGCACGCTTACACCTCAGACCACTGCAACTGTGCATGCTAGGTCAGTGGAATGGGGATTACTCAGACTTATCCCCTTCTCTGAATCTGGATCAAGAGACCAGAAATTCTCTTCTATGGTGGCTTTCTCGGCCACACCTGTCCAGGGGGATGCCATTCAGCAGACCAGACTGGACAATTGTAACAACAGACGCCAGCCTTCTAGGTTGGGGTGCCGTCTGGAATTCCCTGAAGGCTCAGGGACTATGGAGTCAGGAGGAGAGTCTCCTGCCAATAAACATTCTGGAATTGAGAGCAGTTCTCAATGCCCTCCTGGCTTGGCCCCAGTTGACAACTCGGGGGTTCATCAGGTTTCAGTCGGACAACATCACGACTGTAGCTTACATCAACCATCAGGGAGGGACAAGAAGCTCCCTAGCTATGATGGAAGTATCAAAGATAATTCGCTGGGCAGAGTCTCACTCTTGCCACCTGTCAGCAATCCACATCCCGGGAGTGGAGAACTGGGAGGCGGATTTCTTAAGTCGTCAGACTTTTCATCCGGGGGAGTGGGAACTTCATCCGGAGGTCTTTGCCCAAATACTTCGACGTTGGGGCAAACCAGAGATAGATCTCATGGCGTCTCGACAGAACGCCAAGCTTCCTCGTTACGGGTCCAGATCCAGGGATCCAGGAGCAGTCCTGATAGATGCTCTGACAGCACCTTGGGACTTCAGGATGGCTTACGTGTTTCCACCCTTCCCGTTGCTTCCTCGATTGATAGCCAGAATCAAACAAGAGAGAGCATCAGTGATTCTAATAGCACCTGCGTGGCCACGCAGGACTTGGTATGCAGACCTGGTGGACATGTCATCCTGTCCGCCTTGGTCTCTACCTCTGAAACAGGACCTTCTGATACAGGGTCCCTTCAAACATCAAAATCTAACTTCTCTGAAGCTGACTGCTTGGAAATTGAACGCTTAATTTTATCAAGACGTGGGTTTTCTGAGTCAGTTATTAGTACCTTAATACAGACTAGGAAACCTGTTACCAGAAAGATTTACCATAAGATATGGCGTAAATACCTACATTGGTGTGAATCCAAAGGTTACTCTTGGAGTAAGGTTAGGATTCCTAGGATATTGTCTTTTCTACAAGAAGGTTTAGAAAAGGGTTTATCTGCTAGTTCATTAAAGGGACAGATCTCAGCTCTGTCCATTCTGTTACACAAACGTCTGTCAGAAGTTCCTGACGTCCAGGCTTTTTGTCAGGCTTTGGCCAGGATTAAGCCTGTGTTTAAAACTGTTGCTCCACCATGGAGTTTAAACCTTGTTCTTAATGTTTTACAGGGCGTTCCGTTTGAACCCCTTCATTCCATTGATATAAAGTTGTTATCTTGGAAAGTTCTATTTTTAATGGCTATTTCCTCGGCTCGAAGAGTCTCTGAATTATCAGCCTTACATTGTGATTCTCCTTATTTGATTTTTCATTCGGATAAGGTAGTCCTGCGTACTAAACCTGGGTTCTTACCTAAGGTAGTTACTAACAGGAATATCAATCAAGAGATTGTTGTTCCTTCTTTATGCCCAAATCCTTCTTCAAAGAAGGAACGTCTACTGCACAACCTGGATGTAGTCCGGGCTCTAATATTTTACTTGCAGGCAACTAAGGAATTCCGACAAACGTCTTCTCTGTTTGTCATTTACTCTGGGCAGAGGAGAGGTCAAAAAGCTTCCGCTACCTCTCTTTCTTTTTGGCTTCGTAGCATAATTCGTTTAGCTTATGAGACTGCTGGACAGCAGCCCCCTGAAAGAATTACAGCTCATTCTACTAGAGCTGTGGCTTCCACTTGGGCCTTCAAGAATGAGGCCTCTGTTGAACAGATTTGCAAGGCTGCAACTTGGTCTTCGCTTCATACTTTTTCCAAATTTTACAAATTTGACACCTTTGCTTCATCGGAGGCTATTTTTGGGAGAAAGGTTCTTCAGGCAGTGGTTCCTTCTGTATAAAGAGTCTGCCTATCCCTCCCGTCATCCGTGTACTTTTGCTTTGGTATTGGTATCCCAGAAGTAATGATGACCCGTGGACTGATCACACTTAACAGAAGAAAACATAATTTATGCTTACCTGATAAATTCCTTTCTTCTGTAGTGTGATCAGTCCACGGCCCGCCCTGTTTTTAAGGCAGGTAAATATTTTTTAATTTATACTCCAGTCACCACTTCACCCTTGGCTTTTCCTTTCTCGTTGGTCCTTGGTCGAATGACTGGGAGTGACGTAGAGGGGAGGAGCTATATGCAGCTCTGCTGGGTGAATCCTCTTGCACTTCCTGTAGGGGAGCAGTTAATATCCCAGAAGTAATGATGACCCGTGGACTGATCACACTACAGAAGAAAGGAATTTATCAGGTAAGCATAAATTATGTTTTTAAAAAGGTTTCCAATTGACTTCTATTATCAAATTTGCTTTGTTCTCATGATATTCCTTGTTGAAGAGATACCTAAGTAGGTAGCGTGCACGTGCCTGAAGCAATACATGACAGAAAATAGTGCTGCCATCTAGTGTTCCTGCTAATGAATAACATTGTTGCAAAACTGCTACCATATAGTTCTGCAGACACGTGCACACTCTTGAGCTTACCTTCCTGCTTTTTAACAAAGGATAACAAAAAAAAATTTGATAACAGAAGTAAATTTGAAAGTTGTTTAAAATTGTATGTTCTATCTAAATCATGAGAGAGAAAAAATTAGTTTTATGTCCCTTTAATATAACAGTGTTGGTTATGCAAAACTGGGGAATGGGTAATAAAGGGATTATCTATCTTTTAAAACAACAAAAATTCTGGTGTTGATTGTCCCTTTAAGTACGTAGAGAAATTGTTCAGACGTGTCCAATGTCATGCTGTTGATGCTACAAAAGATAGATAAGAAATTATGTCACCTGATAAGACACATTATAAATAAGTCTCTTTGTAGACAGTATGGGAGAGAGTTTCTAAATCATCCTGAGATTAGAACTGGTTGTTAAGGTCATTTCGAGTGGTATGTAAACAATTATTATTATAAGCAAGCTTAATTAAGCTAGTAAAATTTAACTCTGTGTGTGTGTGTAATGGATTTTAATGAATTTCATTTATTTCATGTAAGTGGAAAGAGTCCATGAGCTAGTGACATATGGGGATATACATTCCTACCAGGAGCGGGCAAAGTTTCTCAAACCTCAAATGCCTATCAATACATCTCCCACCTCACTCATACCTTAGTTTTACAAACTTTGCCTCCTTATGAAGGTGGTGAAGCAAGTTTTGCTTGATTTCTTCTGTGAAAGGAGCTTATAAGCATTTTGAAGCCCAGTTACTCTCAAAGTACAGTGTTTGTCTGAGGGATGTGAAGGGAGTATTGCCTAAAGATGCCATGTTTTCACCTATGGGAAATCTATTCTAAAGGTCTCTGTAATCGGTTGCACAGATTCATCTCTGCCTCCCTTTGCAGATCGACATTATACTCCTCTACCATAACCTCTGCTGATATGTTTCAGTACTGGTTTGGCTGTCTGCTAAATGTGGATGGGTGTCTTCTGGTAAGTATATATGATTTTTTTAAAGACACGCTCAGCTATGTTTGGCACTTTATCTTATAAAGTTTTAAATGTTTATTGTATATATTTCCCTTTGCAGTCTAGACAGTTTCTTTTAGGCTTACTTGGGGTTCCAGTTAATTATAACTTGAAGTCTGTTTTTTTCAAATAATTTACGCAGAATGTTACTTTTTATTGCGACATTTTTGCACAAAGATTTTTGGAGCAAAGTCGCATCTGCCGTGACGCGTCACGTTATTTCTTGCAACTTTCTTGATGCAAGGTTTTTCTCTTGCTAGGTGTATCCAGTCCACGGATTCATCCATTACTTGTGGGATATTCTCCTTCCCTACAGGAAGTGGCAAAGAGAGCACATAGCAGAGCTGTCCATATAGCTCCCCCTCTAGCTCCACCCCCCAGTCATTCTCTTTGCCGGCTCTAAGCAGCAGGGTCTCTCTACGGGAGGGTAAATTGAATGTGGTGTTAGATTTGTAGTTTTATATCTGCAATCAAAAGTTTGTTATTTTTAAATGGTACCGGTTTGTACTATTTACTCTCTAGCAGAAAAGTGCTGAAGAATTCTGCTGAGAGGAAAATAATTTTAGCATGTTGTAACTAAATTCCACTGCTGTTCCCACACAGGACTGAGGAGTACCAGAAAACTTCAGTTGGGGGGAACAGTTTGCAGGCTTGACTGCAATGAGGTATGTTCAGTCATTTTTTTCTAGACAAGACTGAGATAATGCTAGAAGACTGACAAGATCCCCATGTGGGGAGGGTAAGCTATGCTCTGAGACTAAGTATAGGATTGAATGCTTACTTAACAGGGCTAAATAGGCTGGTTGACACTGATGCAGGGCAATCGATTAGTTATTTGAAGAAATACTCGTTTGAGACACTTTTTAAACACTTTGGAGTGTTTTTTTCTGGGGTTATTTTCCACATGGCATAAATTTAGTCACCTAGAAGTGATTTTGGTAGGCCTTACAACTCCGGAGTGGGAGGGGCCTAATTTCGCGCCTCAGATGCGCATTTAGAATTGAAAGACAGTTGAGGCTGCTTCACATGGAGGGTCCAGCTGCTGATTGAGGGCCTCAAAGAAGCTTTTTTCGCCCAAAACTGATCCCTAAGGGCAGGTAGGGCCACAGCAGTAAGCTGTGGCAAGGTGCTGTAGTTATTTAACCGGTTGCTGGCTTTAGGCTTCTCCGGTTTGGGCATTAAGGGGTTAATCGTTCTGAAACTTGCTGTGCAATCATATCAAAGCCTTAGGTACATACTGTGAAATTGGTGCATTTTTCACTGTTTTGTAAAATTGTTTGTTCTTTTTATTCCTTAAAGGCACAGTAACGTTTTTTTCAAATTGTGTTTATTTGATTAAAGTGATTCTAAGCCTGTTGGTTTATAATACTAGTCTGTTTAACATGTCTGTAACCAAGGAAAATCCTTGTTCAATATGTTTAGAAGCCATGGTGGAACCCCCTCTCAGAATGTGTCCCACTTGCACTAATATGTCTATACACTTTAAGGATCATATTATTGATCTTAAAGATATGGCCCTAGATGATTTTCAGACTGAAGGTAACGAGAAAAGTCTGTCCACCTCTCCCCATGTGTCACAACCAGTTACGCCCGCTCAGGCGCTGCCTAGTACCTCTAGTGCGTCTGCTCCTTTTACATTACAACAAATAGCGGCAGTCATGGATAATTCCCTTTCAGTTTTCTTATCTAAACTGCCTGTGTTGCCTGCAAAGCGTGATAGCTCCGTTTTAAGAACAGATTATGAGCATTCTGAAGCTTTGGTAACTTTATCTGATGTATCCTCACAACGTTCTGAAGTGGGGGAGCCTTTGGTGGTCCCAGAGAAATTGTGTAAAATGGACAAGTACCTAGAGGTCCCTGTATACACCGATGCGTTTCCGGTCCCTAAGAGGGTTGCGGATATTGTTACTAGGGAGTGGGATAGACCAGGTGTTCCCTTTGTCCCCCCCCCCCCCTATTTTTAAGAAAATGTTCCCCATAACTGACCCCATGAGGGACTCGTGGCAGACGGTCTCTAAGGTAGAGGGGGCTGTTTCTTCACTTGCTAAACGCACAACCATACCAATTGAAGACAGTTGTGCTTTTAAAGACCCTATGGATAAAAAGTTAGAGGGTTTACTTAAGAAAATTTTTGTTCAGCAAGGTTTCCTTCTCCAACCTATTGCCTGCATTATTCCTGTAACTACTGCAGCTGCTTTCTGGTTTGAGGCGCTGGAGCACTCGCTCCAGACGGAGACCTCATATGACGAAATTATGGATAGAATTAAGGCTCTAAAGCTGGCTAATTCTTTTATCACAGATGCCGCTTTGCAATTAGCTAAGTTAGCGGCAAAGAATTCAGGTTTCGCCATTATGGCGCGCAGAGCGCTTTGGCTCAAGTCCTGGTCAGCCAATGTGTCATCAAAATCCAAATTATTAAATATTCCTTTCAAGGGAAAGACCCTCTTCGGGCCAGAATTGAAAGAGATTATTTCAGAAATCACTGGGGGAAAGGGCCATGCTCTCCCTCAGGACAAGCCTTTTAAGGCCAAGAACAAAGCTAATTTTCGCTCCTTTCGTAATTTCAGGAGCGGTTCCCCTTCAGCCTCTCCAGCTGCAAAGCCAGAGGGTAACGATTCACAGCCCAAGGCAACCTGGAAGCCTTACCAGGGCTGGAACAAGGGTAAACAGGCCAAAAAGCCTGCAGCTGACACCAAGACAGCATGAAGGGGTAGCCCCCGATCCGGGAGCAGATCTAGTAGGGGGCAGATTCTCTCTCTTCGCTCAGGCCTGGGCAAGAGACGTCCACGATCCCTGGGCATTAGAGATTGTTTCCCAGGGATCTCTTCTAGATTCAGGGACTCCCCTCTAAGGGGAAGGTTCCATATTTCTCCAACATTGGTGTGTCCGGTCCACGGCGTCATCCATAACTTGTGGGAATATTCTCCTCCCCAACAGGAAATGGCAAAGAGCACAGCAAAAGCTGTCCATATAGTCCCTCCCAGGCTCCGCCCCCCAGTCATTCTCTTTGCCGCTCTGAACAAGTAGCATCTCCACGGAGATGGTGAAGAGTATGTGGTGTTTGATGTTGATATTCACACTTTATAACTTTGGGGAACGTTTTTTTACGTCAGGCACTGGTTTAGACACCTTCCCAGTCAGGAAGGGCCTTTCCCTGTAGTAGGCAGAGCCTCATTTTCGCGCCATTACTGCGCAGTTACTTTTGAGAGCAGTACATGCAGCTGCATGTGTGTGGGTCTGGAATTAGTTGAAAAGGTTCCTAGAAGGCTTCATTTGGTATCGTATACTCCCCTGGGTTTGGTGAAGTCGCAGCAAAGGCTGGGGCTGGGACTGTAAGGGGGTTAAAACTGTAAACGGCTCCGGTTTCCACATTTTAAGGGTTAACAGCCTGAAATTTGGGGTGCAATGCTTTGAATGCTTTAGACACTGTGGTGAAAATTTGGTTAAGATTGAATAATTCCTTCATAGTTTTTCACATATTCAGTAATAAAGTGTGCCCTGTTTAAAATTTAAAGAGACAGTAACGGTTTTGTTTTAAAACGTTTTTTGTACTTTATTGTCTGTTTAAAATGTCTGTGCCTTCAGATAGACTATGTTCTGTATGTATGGAAGCCAAAGTGTCTCCCCCTTCAAATATGTGTGATAATTGTGCCATAGCGTCCAAACAAAGTAAGGACAGTACTGCCACAGATAGTAAAGTTGCCCAAGATGATTCATCAGATGAAGGGAGTAGACCTAGTTCTACATCATCTCCCTCTGTGTCTACACCAGTTTTGCCCACGCAAGAGACCCCTAGTTCTTCTAGCGCGCCAATGCTTGTTACTATGCAACAATTGACGGCAGTAATGGATAACTCCATAGCAAATATTTTATCCAAAATGCCTGCATTTCAGAGAAAGCGCGATTGCTCTGTTTTAAACACTGTAGAGCAGGAGGGCGCTGATGATAATTGCTCTGTCATACCCTCACACCAATCTGAAGGGGCTATGAGGGAGGTTTTGTCAGATGGGGAAATTTCTGATTCAGGAAGAATTTCTCAGCAGGCAGAACCTGATGTTGTGACATTTAAATTTAAATTAGAGCATCTCCGCGCACTGCTTAAGGAGGTGCTATCTACTCTGGATGATTGTGACAACCTGGTCATCCCAGAAAAATTGTGCAAGATGGACAAGTTCCTAGAGGTCCCGGTGCACCACGACGCTTTTCCAATACCCAAGCGGGTGGCGGACATAGTGAATAAGGAGTGGGAGAAGCCTGGCATACCTTTTGTCCCTCCTCCTATATTTAAGAAATTATTTCCTATGGTCGACCCCAGAAAGGACTTATGGCAAACAGTCCCTAAGGTCGAGGGGGCGGTTTCTACACTAGCCAAACGCACGACCATTCCTATTGAGGACAATTGTGCTTTCAAAGATCCTATGGATAAAAAATTGGAGGGTTTGCTTAAAAAGATTTTTGTACAGCAAGGTTACCTCCTTCAACCTATTTCGTGTATTATTCCTGTCACTACAGCAGCGTGGTTCTGGTTCGAAGAACTAGAAAAATCGCTCAGTAGAGAGACTCCGTATGAGGAGGTTATGGACAGAATTCACGCACTTAAGTTAGCTAATTCCTTTATTTTAGATGCCGCTTTGCAGTTAGTGAGATTAGCGGCGAAAAATTCAGGGTTTGCAATTGTGGCGCGCAGAGCGCTCTGGCTAAAGTCTTGGTCGGCGGATGTATCTTCCAAGACAAAATTGCTTAATATCCCTTTCAAAGGTAAGACCCTCTTTGGGCCAGAATTGAAAGAGATTATTTCAGACATCACTGGGGGTAAGGGCCATGCCCTCCCACAAGATAGGCCTTTCAAGGCTAAGAATAAGTCCAATTTTCGTTCCTTTCGCAATTTCAGGAACGGACCGGCCTCCAACTCTGCAACCTCTAGACAAGAGGGTAACGCTTCCCAGACTAAACCAGCTTGGAAACCGATGCAAGGCTGGAACAAGGGTAAGCAGGCCAAGAAACCTGCTGCTGCTACCAAGACAGCATGAAGGGGTAGCCCCCGATCCGGCACCGGATCTAGTAGGGGGCAGACTCTCTCTCTTTGCTCAGGCTTGGGCAAGAGATGTTCAGGATCCCTGGGCACTAGAAATAGTCTCTCAGGGTTATCTTCTAGAATTCAAGGAACTACCCCCAAGGGGAAGGTTCCACATGTCTTGCTTATCTTCAAACCAAATAAAGAGACAGGCATTCTTACATTGTGTAGAAAACCTGTTAAAAATGGGAGTGATACACCCAGTTCCAACTGTGGAACAAGGTCTGGGAATTTACTCAAATCTGTTTGTAGTTCCCAAAAAAAGAGGGAACTTTCAGACCAATTCTGGATTTAAAAATTCTAAACAAATTTCTCAGAGTGCCATCGTTCAAAATGGAAACTATTCGAACGATTTTACCTACAATCCAGGAGGGTCAATTTATGACTACCGTGGATTTAAAGGATGCATATCTACATATTCCTATCCACAAAGATCATCATCAGTTCCTAAGGTTCGCCTTTCTGGACAAACATTACCAGTTCGTGGCTCTCCCATTCGGGCTAGCCACTGCTCCAAGGATTTTCACAAAGATGCTCGGGTCCCTTCTAGCGGTTCTAAGACCAAGGGGCATTGCAGTGGCACCTTACTTGGACGACATCCTAATTCAAGCGTCGTCTCTTTCCAAAGCAAAGGCTCACACAGACATTGTTCTAGCCTTTCTCAGATCTCACGGGTGGAAAGTGAACATAGAAAAAAGTTCCCTGTCTCCGTCGACAAGAGTCCCTTTCTTGGGGACAATAATAGATTCTTTAGAAATGAAGATTTTCCTGACAGATGTCAGAAAGTCAAAGCTTCTAAACGCTTGTCAAGTTCTTCACTCTATTCTACGGCCTTCCATAGGTCAGTGCATGGAAGTAGTAGGGTTGATGGTTGCAGCAATGGACATAGTTCCTTTTGCTCGAATTCATCTAAGACCATTACAACTGTGCATGCTCAAACAGTGGAATGGGGACTATACAGACTTGTCCCCAGTGATTCAAGTAGATCAGAAGACCAGAGACTCACTCCTTTGGTGGCTGACCCAGGATCACCTGTCCCAGGGAATGAGCTTCCGCAGACCAGAGTGGGTCATCGTCACGACCGACGCCAGTCTATTAGGCTGGGGCGCGGTCTGGGCTTCCCTGAAAGCTCAGGGTCTATGGTCTTGGGAAGAGTCTCTTCTCCCGATAAACATTCTGGAACTGAGAGCGATATTCAATGCTCTCCAGGCTTGGCCTCAACTAGCAAAGGCCAGATTCATAAGATTCCAATCAGACAACATGACGACTGTTGCTTACATCAACCATCAGGGGGGAACAAGGAGTTCTCTGGCGATGAGAGAGGTGTCCAAAATCATCAAATGGGCGGAGGATCACTCCTGCCACCTATCTGCGATCCACATCCCAGGAGTAGACAACTGGGAGGCGGATTATCTGAGTCGTCAGACTTTCCATCCGGGGGAGTGGGAACTTCACCCGGAGGTGTTTGCCCAGTTGACCCAATTATGGGGCATTCCAGACATGGATCTGATGGCGTCTCGTCAGAACTTCAAGGTTCCTTGCTACGGGTCCAGATCCAGGGATCCCAAGGCGACTCTAGTGGATGCATTAGTGGCGCCTTGGGCCTTCAACCTAGCTTATGCGTTTCCACCGTTCCCTCTCATTCCCAGGCTGGTATCCAGGATCAAACAGGAGAAGGCCTCTGTGATTTTGATAGCTCCTGCGTGGCCACGCAGGACTTGGTATGCAGACCTGGTGAATATGTCATCGGCTCCACCATGGAAGCTACCTTTGAGACAGGATCTTCTAGTACAAGGTCCATTCGAACATCCAAACCTAGTTTCTCTCCAGCTGACTGCTTGGAAATTGAACGCTTGATTTTATCTAAGCGTGGGTTTTCGGATTCTGTGATAGATACTCTGGTACAAGCCAGAAAACCTGTGACTAGAAAGATTTACCATAAAATATGGAAAAGATAAATCTGTTGGTGTGAATCCAAGGGATTCTCATGGAGTAAGATTAAAATTCCCAGGATCCTTTCCTTTCTACAAGAAGGTTTGGATAAGGGATTGTCAGCGAGTTCTCTAAAAGGACAGATTTCTGCTCTATCTGTCTTGTTACACAAACGACTGGCAGCTGTGCCAGATGTTCAAGCTTTTGTACAGGCTTTGGTCAGGATCAAGCCTGTTTACAGACCTTTGACTCCTCCTTGGAGTCTAAATTTAGTTCTTTCAGTTCTTCAAGGGGTTCCGTTTGAACCCTTGCATTCCATAGATATCAAGTTGTTATCTTGGAAAGTTCTGTTTTTGGTTGCTATTTCTTCTGCTAGAAGAGTTTCTGAATTATCTGCTCTGCAGTGTAATCCACCCTATCTGGTGTTCCATTCAGATAAGGTTGTTTTGCGTACTAAACCTGGTTTCCTTCCAAAAGTTGTTTCCAACAAAAATATTAACCAGGAAATAGTTGTGCCTTCTTTGTGCCCGAATCCAGTTTCAAAGAAGGAACGTTTGTTACACAATTTAGATGTAGTCCGTGCTTTAAAGTTCTATTTAGAAGCAACAAAGGATTTCAGACAAACGTCTTCACTGTTTGTCGTTTATTCTGGCAAGAGGAGAGGTCCAAAAGCTACTGCTACCTCTCTTTCCTTTTGGCTAAAAAGCATCATCCGATTGGCTTACGAGACTGCCGGACGGCAGCCTCCTGAACGAATCACAGCTCACTCTACTAGGGCTGTGGCTTCCTCATGGGCCTTCAAGAACGAGGCTTCTGTTGATCAGATATGTAAGGCAGCGACTTGGTCTTCTCTGCACACTTTTGCCAAATTCTACAAATTTGATACTTTTGCTTCTTCGGAGGCTATTTTTGGGATAAAGGTTTTGCAAGCCGTGGTGCCTTCTGTTTAGGTAACCTGATTGGCTCCCTCCCTTCATCCGTGTCCTAAAGCTTTGGTATTGGTTCCCACAAGTTATGGATGACGCCGTGGACCGGACACACCAATGTTGGAGAAAACAGAATTTATGCTTACCTGATAAATTACTTTCTCCAACAGTGTGTCCGGTCCACGGCCCGCCCTGGTTTTTTAATCAGGTTTGATAAATTTCTTTCTTTAACTACAGTCACCACGGCACCCTATAGTTTCTCCTTTTTTTCTCCTGTCCGTCGGTCGAATGACTGGGGGGGCGGAGCCTGGGAGGGACTATATGGACAGCTTTTGCTGTGCTCTTTGCCATTTCCTGTTGGGGAGGAGAATATTCCCACAAGTTATGGATGACGCCGTGGACCGGACACACCGTTGGAGAAAGTAATTTATCAGGTAAGCATAAATTCTGTTTTTTCGTCTGTCCACAGATCAAACAGAGGTAGAAGCGTTCTTGCGCTGTGTAAAAGATCTACATACAATGGGAGTGATACACCCGGTTCCAATTGCAGAACAAGGACTGGGTTTTTACTCAAGCCTGTTTGTGGTTCCCAAAGAGGTAGGAACTTTCAGACCAATCTTAGATCTCAAATTTCTAAAAAGGTTCCTCAGAGTCCCATCTTTCAAGATGGAGAACATTCGGATAATCTTACTTATGATCCAGGAAGGTCAATATATGACTAACGTGGATCTAAAGGATGTGTAACTAGACATTTCTATCCACAAAGATCATCATCAGTTTCTCAGGTTTGCTTTTCTAGACAAGCATTACCAGTTTGTTGGCTCTTCCTTTCGGGTCGGCCACTGCTTCCAGAATTTTCACAAAGGTACTAGGGTCCTTCTTAGCGGTTCTAGGACCGCGGGGCATAGCAGTGGCACCTTTCCTAGACGACATCTTAATTCAAGCGCTGTCTTTCCACAGAGCCAAGTCTCACAT
This sequence comes from Bombina bombina, assembly GCF_027579735.1. NCBI lineage: Eukaryota > Metazoa > Chordata > Amphibia > Anura > Bombinatoridae > Bombina > Bombina bombina. The sequence continues at coordinate 1,047,043,570 of NC_069502.1, forward strand.
GGAGATTGTATTGACTTTTCGGAGGCCTTTCGGAGGGAAGGTGAACATCCATAAAGAGTTCTCTCTCCCCACTCACAGGGGTTCCTTTCCTAGGAACTCTGATAGACTCGGTAGACATGAAGATATTTCTGACGGAGGTCAGAAAATTAAAGCTCTTAGCTATTTGCCGAGTTCTTCATGCTATTCCTCTGTTCTTCCATGGACGCTGCAGATGAGGCAGGATCTTTTAATACAGGGTCCATTCAAGCACCCAGATCTATTTTCTTTTACGTCTGTCTGATTGGAGATTGAACCCTCTACTCTATCAAAGCATAGCTTCTCAGAGTCAGTCATAGATACTTTGATTCAGGCTAGTGGGCCTGTCCTCAGGAAAATCTTTCATAAGATATGGCGAAAATATCTTTGTTGGTGTGAATCCAGGGGTCACTCATGGAGTAAGATTAGGAGTCCCAGGACGTGGACTTTCCTCCAAGAAGGCTTGGAGAAAGGATTGTCATCTTGACCCTGAAGAAGACAGATATCTGCTCTGTCTATTCTTTTACACAAGAGTCTAGCCTGTCTATAAGACTGTGGCTCCGCCATGGAGTCTAAATCTAGTTCTTTCAGTTCTTCAAGGGTTCCGTTTGAACTGTTACATTCCATAGATATTAAGTTGTTATCTTGGAAAATTTTTGTTTTGGTATCTATCTCTTCTACTCGAAGAGTCTCAGAGTTATTTGCCTTACAGTGTGCTTCACCTTCCACTGGTGTCCCATGCAGATAAGGTAGTTTTTACGTTACATACCTGTTTTTCTTCATAACAAGAATATTAACCAGGAAATTGTTGTTCCTTCTCTGTATTCAAAGAAGGAACGTCGGTTAAATAATCTTAATATGGTTCGTGCGTTAAAGTTCTACTTACAAGCAACTAAGGAGTTCAGACAAACATCTTCCTCTTGTGTTGTCTATTCTGGTAAGAGGAGAGGTCAGAAAACGACTGTTACCTCTCTTTCCATTGGCTGAAAAACATCATCCGTTTGGCCTAGGAGACTGCTGGCTAGCAGCTTCCTGATACAATTACTGCTCATTCTTCCAGAGCAGTGGCTTCCACATGAGCTTTTAAAAAAACAAAAAAAACAAAGCTTCTGTTAAACAGATTTGTAAGGCAGTGACTTGTTCTTCGCTGCATGCTTTTTTCAAATTTTACATATTTGATACTTTTGCTTCCTTGGAGGCTATTTTTGGGAGAAAGGTTTTACAAGCAGTGGTGCCTTCTGTTTAAAGGGTACCTGCCTTGTTCCCTCCCTTCATCCGTGTCCTAAAGCTTTGGTATTGGTATCCCACAAGTAATGGATGAAGCCGTGGACTGGATACACCTAGCAAGAGAAAACAGAATTTATGCTTACCTGATAGATTACTTTCTCTTGCGGTGTATCCAGTCCACGGCCCGCCCTGGCTTTTAAGTCAGGTAATAATTTTTTTGTTTAAACTACAGTCACCACTGCACCCTATGGTTTCTCCTTTTTCTTCCTAACCTTTGGTCGAATGACTGGGGGTGGAGCTAGAGGGGGAGCTATATGGACAGCTCTGCTGTGTGCTCTCTTTGCCACTTCCTGTAGGGAAGGAGAATATCCCACAAGTAATGGATGAAGCCGTGGACTGGATGCACCGCAAGAGAAAGTAATTTATCAGGTAAGCATAAATTCTGTTTTTTGGAGCGAAGTCGCACCTGTTATGATGTGAGTCACGTTATTTATCTTTGGCGCCAAAAGTTGGTTTTTTTTGCTGTGGATTTGCACTGTTTTTGGCACCTTAAATTTGTTATATAAGTCTCTCACTCTTTTTGCTCTCAGCTCTCATTTGATCTTAGAGGGCTATGTTGCTTGCTTTTGATTTTACTTTTGTATACAATTTTTATCATAAGTATTTTTTCCCATTCCTGAAACTGCTATTTGAGGAAATTGGATATTTTATTACTTCTGTAAGCTAATATTTCTGCATAATAAAAATGTATTTTCTAACATTATTCTCTCTCAATTCCATTTCTCATTATTATAAATATATATTGTATTTAGAAACTTTCTTTATAAGAAATGATACCTGTTTCACTGATATAATATTAAAGGTCAGTGCTTGGAGTCTATATTTCAACATAACTGTTCTTTAAGACCTTATGAGTGAAAAAGGTGTGAACCACTACAACACATTAACTTGATCAGTAAGAAATACCCTTTATATCAATGTATAGATGTATGTTGGATGGCTTGCCAAACTATAGATTACATATGGATTGTAGATCCATCAGGCAGAGCAATCAGTGAAGCAACCATCTTCGGCGATGGCCTGGACACGCCCCCTAGATACAGCATTTTACTTCTTTCACTTCCAGTGATTCAGTTTTGTGATATATACTGTAGTACATTTTATGCACTTAAGAATGTAATTTGCATAACGGGTATATAGGTGTCCCTTAACGCCAGAGCGGCCACTAGAAATTTTGGGGCCCCTGACTTAACCATCGATCAGGGCCCCCCTTTGACATGTGAAATTTTTGACCAAGTGACTAAAACATATATGCACTTTATTCTTTTCTATTTAAACTTGGAAATGTTGTAAAGGTAGTAATATACACACACAGATACACTCATACACTGAAACACACACACACACACACATACTGTAAGGATTCACATAAAGACACTAGCAGACACGCAAAGAAACACACTCAGACACAGACACCCAAACAGACACTCAGCACTTGTTTACATTGACCTGACAAGTAATGAGGTAAACTACAGTTTTGTAAAAATAGGAGATTTAGAAAACAAAATATGGAGTTCTGATTACCTTTTTGTAAAGGAAGATGCCAACTAAATGATGACAACATCATGCAGTGGCTGAAAGGAAGGGCCCTGAACTGCCTAAACAATAATTTAAAGGTTAAATGGTGGATTTGTGACGTCTGGAAAGGTCTCGTTAGTCTCAAGGTCAAAATGTCTTAAAAAGGAACAGACCATGGACAAACACTGAGCAATCTTAGTCTGAGAGTATAACATGTTATGCAGATGTAAAAATCTTAGATAAAATGCATCCTTGCATCTGGAAAGTCCTTTCATAAAGGGGCAGTAAACTGGAATGTAATATATATATATATATATATATATATATATATATATATATATATATATATATATATATATATATATATATATATATATATATATATATATATATATATAAATAAATGCACATCTGCCAAAAGGGCACCTACCATTTGTGTATTGAGGAGGAAACATTTCTGCATGGTTTTAAATATAAAATTTCTACAGCATTGTCAAATAATCATAAATACACTGCTGCTAAAAAAAATGTGTTTTTATGGACCCCTGGCCCCACCATACAACTATTACCACACTAAAGTTACAATCCGAAATTGCACAAAGAAATAAAAAACATTTACTAAGTAAGTCCTACCTCCTCTGCAAATGAAAGTGATCTTCCGTCTGACTCACTGAAGACACTGTACAAACAAAGTGCCAAGTCTGTCTCACACTGTGCATAGTGGTTTAGTGCACACTCAGAAATCCTCTTAAATTCTAATACTTTACTCCTTGTAATAACATTTCCCATGCTCAATTAGCACTCTGCTGTAGTACCCACTGGTGGCTGACAAAATTATTAACATTTTTTTTCTTTCATGTAATTAGCAAGAGTCCATGAGCTAGTGACGTATGGGATATACATTCCTACCAGGAGGGGCAAAGTTTCCCAAACCTTAAAATGCCTATAAATACACCCCTCACCACACCCACAATTCAGTTTTACAAACTTTGCCTCCTATGGAGGTGGTGAAGTAAGTTTGTGCTAGATTCTACGTTGATATGCGCTCCGCAGCAAGTTGGGGCCCGGTTTTCCTCTCAGCGTGCAGTGAATGTCAGAGGGATGTGAGGAGAGTATTGCCTATTTGAATTCAATGATCTCCTTCTACGGGGTCTATTTCATAGGTTCTCTGTTATCGGTCGTGGAGATTCATCTCTTACCTCCCTTTTCAGATCGACGATATACTCTTATATATATACCATTACCTCTGCTGATTTTCGTTTCAGTACTGGTTTGGCTTTCTACAAACATGTAGATGAGTGTCCTGGGGTAAGTAAGTCTTATTTTCTGTGACACTCTAAGCTATGGTTGGGCACTTTGTTTATAAAGTTCTAAATATATGTATTCAAACATTTATTTGCCTTGACTCAGGATGTTCAACATTCCTTTTTTTCAGACAGTCAGTTTCATATTTGGGATAATGCATTTGAATCAATCATTTTTTCTTACCTTAAAAATTTGACTTTTTTCCCTGTGGGCTGTTAGGCTCGCGGGGGCTGAAAATGCTTCATTTTATTGCGTCATTCTTGGCGCGGACTTTTTTGGCGCAAAAAATCTTTTCTGTTTCCGGCGTCATACGTGTCGCCGGAAGTTGCGTCATTTTTTTACGTTCTTTTGCGCCAAAAATGTCGGCGTTCCGGATGTGGCGTCATTTTTGGCGCCAAAAGCATTTAGGCGCCAAATAATGTGGGCGTCTTATTTGGCGCTAAAAAAAAAAAAATAATAATAATTTTGGGCGTCGCTTTTGTCTCCACATTATTTAAGTCTCATTTTATATTGCTTCTGGTTGCTAGAAGCTTGTTCTATGGCATTTTTTTCCCATTTCTGAAACTGTCATTTAAGGAATTTGATCAATTTTGCTTTATATGTTGTTTTTTCTATTACATATTGCAAGATGTTCCACGTTGCAACTGAGTCAGAAGATACTTCAGGAAAATCACTGCCCGGTGCTGGAGCTACCAAGCTAAGTGTATCTGCTATAAATTTTTGGTATCTGTTTCTCCAGCTGTTGTTTGTATTGCATGTCATGACAAACTTATTAATGCAGATAAAATTTCCTTTAGTACTGTTACATTACCTGTTGCTGTTCCGTCAACATCTAATTTTCAGAGTGTTCCTGATAAACGTATGAGATTTTATTTTTTAAATCCATTAAGAAGGCTATGTCTGTTATTTCTCCTTCTAGTTTACATAAAAGTCTTTTAAAACTTCTCTTTTTTCAGATGAATTTTTAAATGAACATCATCATTCTGATACTGATAAATGGTTCTTTATTTAAAGAAGTATTAATTGCATTAGAAATAGAGGATTCTGGTCCTCTTGATACTAAATCTAAATGTTTAAATAAGGTTTTTAAAATCTCCTGTAGTTATTCCAGAAGTGTTTAATCTCCCTGATGCTATTTCTGAAGTAATTTCCAGGGAATGGAATAATTTGGGTAATTCTTTTACTCCTTCTAAACGTTTAAGCCATTATATCCTGTGCCATCTGACAGATTAGAGTTTTTGGGACAAAATCCCTAAGGTTATGGGGCTGTCTCTACTCCTACTAAATGTACTACTATTCCTACGGCAGATAGTACTTCATTTAAGGATTCTTTAGATAGGAAAATTGAATCCTTTCTAAGAAAAGCTTACTTATGTTCAGGTAATCTTCTTAGACCTGCTATATTTTTAGCGGATGTTGCTGCAGCTTCAACTTTTTGGTTAGGAGCTTTAGCGCAACAAGTAACAGATCATAATTTTATAGCATTATTATTATTCTATAAACATGCTAATAATTTTATTGGTGATACCATCTTTTGATATCATTAGAGTTGATGTCAGGTATATGTCTCTAGCTATTTTAGCTAGAAAAGCTTTATGGTTTAAACTTGGAATGCTGATATGTCTTCTAAGTCAACTTTGCTTTCCCTTTCTTTACAGGGTAATTAATTATTATCTCAACTGTTTCTGGAAGGAAGGGAACTTTTTTACCAGAGGATAAAAAATCTAAGGTAAATTTTGGTCTAATAATCATTTTCGTTCCTTTCCTCACAACAAGGAACAAAAGCCTGATGTTTCTTCCTCAGGAGCGGTATCAGTTTGGAAACTATTTCCAGTTTGGAATATATCCAAGCCTTATAGAAACCTATAACCAGCTCCTAGGTACCCATGAAGGTGCGGCCCTTATTCCAGCTCAGCTGGTATGGGGCAGATTACGTTTTCTTCAAAGAAATTTGGATCAATTCCGTTCTCAATTTCTGGTTTCAGAACATTGTTTCAGAAAGGTACAGAATTGGCTTCAAGTTAAGGCCTCCTGCTAAGAGATTTTTTTCTTTCCCGTGTCCCAGTTAACACAGCAAAGGCTCAGCATTTCTGAAATGTGTTTCAGATCTAGAGTTGGCTGGAGTAATTATGCCAGTTCCAGTTCTGGAACAGGGGCTGGGGTTTTATTTTTATCTCTTCATTGTACCAAAGAAGGTCAATTCCTTCAGACCAGTTCCGGATCTATCAATATTGAATCATTATGTAAGGATACCAACATTCAAGATGGTTACTGTAGGACTATCCTGCCTTTTGTTTAGCAAGGGCATTATATGTCTACTATAGATTTACAGGATGTGTATCCGCATATTCCGATTCATCCAGATCACTTTTAGTGTCTGAGATTCTCTTTTTAGACAAGCATTACCAGTTTTGTGGCTCTACCGTTTGGCCTAGCCTCAGTTCCAAGAATTTTTTTCAAAGGTTCTCGGTGCCCTTCTTTCTGTAATCAGAGAACAGGGTTTTGGTATTTCCTTATTTGGACGATATCTTGGTACTTGCTCAGTCTTCTTATTTTCGAAGAATCTCATACGAATCGACTTGTGTTGTTTCTTCAAGTTTATGGTTGGAGGATCAATTTACCAATCAGTTCATTGATTCCTCAGACAAGGGTAACCTTTTTAGGTTTCTAGATAGATTTAGTGTCTATGACTTTGTCCTTGTCAGACAAGAGAAGTTTAACATTGATATCAGCTTGTCAAAACCTTCAGTCATAATCATTCCCTTTGGTAGCCTTATGCATGGAAATTTTAGGTCTTAGGACTGCCGCATCAGATGCGATCTCCTTTGCTCGTTTTCACATGCGACCTCTTCAGCTCTGTATGCTGAACCAATGGTGCAGGGATTACACGAAGATATCTCAATTAATATCTTTAAACCGATTATACGACACTCTCTGACATGGTGGACAGATCACCATCGTTTAATTCAGGGGGCTTCTTTGTTCTTCCGACCTGGACTATAATCTCAACAGATGCAAGTCTTACAGGTTGGGGAGCTGTGTGGGGGTATCTGACGGCACAAGGGGTTTGGGAATCTCAGGAGGTGAGATTTCCGATCAATATTTTGGAACTCCGTGCAATTTTCAGAGCTCTTCAGTCTTGGCCTCTTCTGAAGAGAGAATCGTTCATTTGTTTTCAGACAGACAATGTCACAACTGTGGCATACATCAATCATCAAGGAGGGACTCACAGTCCTCTGGCTATGAAAGAAGTATCTCGAATTCTGGTTTGGGCGGAATCCAGCTCCTGTCTAATCTCTGCGGTTCATATCCCAGGTATAGACAATTGGGAAGCGGATTATCTCAGTCGCCAAACGTTGCATCCGGGCGAATGGTCTCTTCACCCAGAGGTATTTCTTAAGATTGTTCAAATGTGGGAACTCCCAGAAATAGATCTGATGGCTTCTCATCTAAACAAGAAACTTCCCTGGTATCTGTCCGGATCCCGGGATCCTCGGGCGGAGGCAGTGGATGCATTATCTCTTTCTTACAAGTGTCATCCTGCCTATATCTTTCCGCCTCTAGTTCTTCTTCCAAGGGTATTCTCCAATATTCTAAAGGAATGTTCGTTTGTCCTGCTGGTAGCTCCAGCATGGCCTCACAGGTTTTTGTATGCGGATCTTGTCCGGGTGGCCTCTTGCCAGCTGTGGACTCTTCCGATTCAGACCAGTCTTTCTGTCTCAAGGTTCTTTTTTCCATCAGGATCTCAAAACCTTAATTTTAAGGTATGGAGTTTGAACGCTTGATTCTTGGTCAAAGAGGTTTCTCTGACTCTATGATTGATACTATGTGACAGGCTCGTAAATCTGTATCTAGAGAGATATATTATAGAGTCTGGAAGACTTATATTTCTTAGTGTCTTTCTCATCTTTTTTCTTGGCATTCTTTTTTGAATACCGAGAATTTTACAGTTTCTTCAGGATGGTTTAGATAAAGGTTTGTCCGCAAGTTCCTTGAAAGACAAATCTCTGTTCTTTCTGTTCTTTTCACAGAAGGATTACTAATCTTCCTGATATTCATTGTTTTGTACAACCTTTGGTTCGTATGAAACCTGTCATTCAGTCAATTTCTCCTTCTTGGAGTTTGAATTTGGTTCTGGGGGCTCTTCAAGCTCCTCCTTTTGAACCCATGCATTCTTTGGTCGTTATATTACTTTCTTGGAAAGTTTTGTTTCTTTGGCCATCTCTTCTGCCAGAAGAGTCTCCGAATTATCTACTCTTTTTTGTGAGTCTCCTTTTCTGATTTTGCATCAGGATAAGGCGGTGCTGCGAACTTCTTTTGAATTTTTTACCTAAGGTTGTGAATTCTAACAACATTAGTAGAGAAATTGTGGTTCCTTCATTATGTCCTAATCCTATGAATTCTAAGGAGAAATCATTGCATTCTTTGGATGCTGTTAGAGCTTTGTAATATTATGTTGAAGCTACTAAGTCTTTCCGAAAGACTTCTAGTCTATTTATCATCTTTTCCGGTTCTAGAAAAGGCCAGAAAGCTTCTGCCATTTCTTTGGCATTTTGGTTGAAATCTTTAATTCATCATGCTTATGTTGAGTCAGGTAAAACTCTGCCTCAAAGGATTACAGCTCATTCTACTAGGTCAGTTTATACTTCCTGGGCGTTTAGGAATGAAGCTTCGGTTGATCAGATTTGCAAAGCAGCAACTTGATCCTCTTTGCATACTTTTACTAAATTCTACCATTTTGATGTGTTTTCTTCTTCTGAAGCAGTTTTTGGTAGAAACGTACTTCAGGCAGTGGTTTCAGTTTGAATCTTCTGCTTATGTTTTTTCATTAAAAATTTTATTCTGGGTGTGGATTATTTTCAGCAGGAATTGGCTGTCTTTATTTTATCCCTCCCTCTCTAGTGACTCTTGCGTGGAAAGATCCACATCTTGGGTAATCATTATCCCATACGTCACTAGCTCATGGACTCTTGCTAATTACATGAAAGAAAACATAATTTATGTAAGAACTTACCTGATAAATTCATTTCTTTCATATTAGCAAGAGTCCATGAGGCCCGCCCTTTTTTGTGGTGGTTTTGATTTTTTTGTATAAAGCACAATTATTCCAATTCCTTATTTTATATGCTTTCGCACTTTTTTCTTATCACCCCACTTCTTGGCTATTCGTTAAACTGAATTGTGGGTGTGGTGAGGGGTGTATTTATAGGCATTTTAAGGTTTGGGAAACTTTGCCCCTCCTGGTAGGAATGTATATCCCATACGTCACTAGCTCATGGACTCTTGCTAATATGAAAGAAATGAATTTATCAGGTAAGTTCTTACATAAATTATGGTTTTTTTTTAGTTCTTGCCTCATGGGGCCCCCCTGGCCCATTGGGCCCCTGTCACCCCCTGATGGCGGCCCTGCTTAACGCTGATGCTGCAGGACAAAAACAATCCTGTTTTACATACTAATTCTATAGATGTGAGGTACAGATATATCCATGTGTATATATTGTTTAGACTCATGATTAAAGGCATGTTATTTAGATGCATTAAATATCTGTTTCTCCAACATAGGTGTGTCCGGTCCACGGCGTCATCCTTACTTGTGGGATATTCTCTTCCCCAACAGGAAATGGCAAAGAGCCCAGCAAAGCTGGTCACATGATCCCTCCTAGGCTCCGCCTACCCCAGTCATTCTCTTTGCCGTTGTACAGGCAACATCTCCACGGAGATGGCTTAGAGTTTTTTAGTGTTTAACTGTAGTTTTTATTATTCAATCAAGAGTTTGTTATTTTAAAATAGTGCTGGTATGTACTATTTACTCAGAAACAGAAAAGAGATGAAGATTTCTGTTTGTATGAGGAAAATGATTTTAGCACCGTAGCTAAAATCCATGGCTGTTCCACACAGGACTGTTGAGAGCAATTAACTTCAGTTGGGGGAACAGTGTGCAGTCTCTTGCTGCTTGAGGTATGACACATTCTAACAAGACGATGTAATGCTGGAAGCTGTCATTTTTTCCCTATGGGATCCGGTAAGCCATGTTTATTACGATGGTAAATAAGGGCTTCACAAGGGCTTATTAAGATTGTAGACTTTTCTGGGCTAAATCGATTCAGTTTTAAAACATATTTAGCTTTGAGGAATCATTTTATCTGGGTTTATTGATATTATAATATCGGCAGGCACTGTATTAGACACCTTATTTCTCTGGGGCTTTCCCAAAGCATAAGCAGAGCCTCATTTTCGCGCCGGTGTGGCGCACTTGTTTTTGAGAGGCATGGCATGCAGTCGCATGTGAGAGGAGCTCTGATACTTAGAAAAGACTTTCTGAAGGCGTCATTTGGTATCGTATTCCCCTTTGGGCTTGGTTGGGTCTCAGCAAAGCAGATACCAGGGACTGTAAAGGGGTTAAAGTGTTAAAACGGCTCCGGTTCCGTTATTTTAAGGGTTAAAGCTTCCAAATTTGGTGTGCAATACTTTTAAGGCTTTAAGACACTGTGGTGAAAATTTGGTGAATTTTGTACAATTCCTTCATGTTTTTTCGCAATTGCAGTAATAAAGTGTGTTCAGTTTAAAATTTAAAGTGACAGTAACGGTTTTATTTTAAAACGTTTTTTGTACTTTATTATCAAGTTTATGCCTGTTTAACATGTCTGAACTACCAGATAGACTGTGTTCTGAATGTGGGGAAGCCAGAATTCCTGTTCATTTAAATAAATGTGATTTATGTGATAATGACAATGATGCCCAAGATGATTCCTCAAGTGAGGGGAGTAAGCATGGTACTGCATCATTCCCTCCTTCGTCTACACGAGTCTTGCCCACTCAGGAGGCCCCTAGTACATCTAGCGCGCCAATACTGCTTACTATGCAACAATTAACGGCTGTAATGGATAATTCTGTCAAAAACATTTTAGCCAAAATGAACCCTTGTCAGCGTAAGCGTGGCTGCTCTGTTTTAGTTACTGAAGAGCATGACGACGCTGATATTAATATCTCTGAAGGGCCCCTAACCCAATCTGAGGGGGCCAGGGAGGTTTTGTCTGAGGGAGAAATTACTGATTCAGGGAACATTTCTCAACAGGCTGAACCTGATGTAATTGCATTTAAATTTAAGTTGGAACATCTCCGCATTCTGCTTAAGGAGGTATTATCCACTCTGGATGATTGTGAAAAGTTGGTCATCCCAGAGAAACTATGTAAAATGGACAAGTTCCTAGAGGTGCCGGAGCTCCCAGAAGCTTTTCCTATACCCAAGCGGGTGGCGGACATTGTTAATAAAGAATGGGAAAGGCCCGGTATTCCTTTCGTCCCTCCCCCCATATTTAAAAAATTGTTTCCTATGGTCGACCCCAGAAAGGACTTATGGCAGACAGTCCCCAAGGTCGAGGGAGCGGTTTCTACTTTAAACAAACGCACCACTATACCCATAGAGGATAGTTGTGCTTTCAAAGATCCTATGGATAAAAAATTAGAAGGTTTGCTTAAAAAGATGTTTGTTCAGCAGGGTTACCTTCTACAACCAATTTCATGCATTGTCCCTGTCACTACAGCCGCATGTTTCTGGTTTGATGAACTGATAAAGGCGCTCGATAGTGATTCTCCTCCTTATGAGGAGATTATGGACAGAATCAATGCTCTCAAATTGGCTAATTCTTTCACCCTAGACGCCACTTTGCAATTGGCTAGGTTAGCGGCTAAGAATTCTGGGTTTGCTATTGTGGCGCGCAGAGCGCTTTGGTTGAAATCTTGGTCGGCTGACGCGTCTTCCAAGAACAAGCTACTAAACATTCATTTCAAGGGGAAAACGCTGTTTGGCCCTGACTTGAAAGAGATTATCTCGGATATCACTGGGGGTAAGGGCCACGCCCTTCCTCAGGATCGGCCTTTCAAGGCGAAAAATAGACCCAATTTTCGTCCCTTTCGTAAAAACGGACCAGCCCAAAGTGCTACGTCCTCTAAGCAAGAGGGTAATACTTCTCAAGCCAAGCCAGCTTGGAGACCAATGCAAGGCTGGAACAAGGGAAAGCAGGCCAAGAAGCCTGCCACTGCTACCAAGACAGCATGAAATATTGGCCCCCGATCCGGGACCGGATCTGGTGGGGGGCAGACTCTCTCTCTTCGCTCAGGCTTGGGCAAGAGATGTTCTGGATCCTTGGGCGCTAGAAATAGTCTCCCAGGGTTATCTTCTGGAATTCAAGGGACTTCCCCCAAGGGGGAGGTTCCACAGGTCTCAGTTGTCTTCAGACCACATAAAAAGACAGGCGTTCTTACATTGTGTAGAAGACCTGTTAAAAATGGGAGTGATTCATCCTGTTCCACTAAGAGAACAAGGGATGGGGTTCTACTCCAATCTGTTCATAGTTCCCAAAAAAGAGGGAACGTTCAGACCAATCTTAGATCTCAAGATCTTAAACAAGTTTCTCAAGGTTCCATCTTTCAAGATGGAAACCATTCGAACTATTCTTCCTTCCATCCAGGAGGGTCAATTCATGACCACGGTGGATTTAAAGGATGCGTATCTACATATTCCTATCCACAAGGAACATCATCGGTTCCTAAGGTTGCATTCCTGGACAAACATTACCAGTTCGTGGCGCTTCCTTTCGGATTAGCCACTGCTCCAAGGATTTTCACAAAGGTACTAGGCTCCCTTCTAGCGGTGCTAAGACCAAGGGGCATTGCAGTAGTACCTTACCTGGACGACATTCTGATTCAAGCGTCGTCCCTTCCTCAAGCAAAGGCTCACACGGACATTGTCCTGGCCTTTCTCAGATCTCACGGCTGGAAAGTGAACGTGGAAAAGAGTTCTCTATCCCCGTCAACAAGGGTTCCCTTCTTGGGAACAATTATAGACTCTTTAGAAATGAGGATCTTTCTAACAGAGGCCAGAAAAACAAAACTTCTAGACTCTTGTCGGATACTTCATTCCGTTCCTCTTCCTTCCATAGCTCAGTGCATGGAAGTGATCGGGTTGATGGTAGCGGCGATGGACATAGTTCCTTTTGCGCGCATTCATCTAAGACCATTACAACTGTGCATGCTCAGTCAGTGGAATGGGGACTATACAGACTTGTCTCCGAAGATACAAGTAAATCAGAGGACCAGAGACTCACTCCGTTGGTGGCTGTCCCTGGACAATCTGTCTCAAGGGATGACGTTCCGCAGACCAGAGTGGGTCATTGTCACGACCGACGCCAGTCTGATGGGCTGGGGCGCGGTCTGGGGATCCCTGAAAGCTCAGGGTCTTTGGTCTCGGGAAGAATCTCTTCTACCGATAAATATTCTGGAACTGAGAGCGATATTCAATGCTCTCAAGGCCTGGCCTCGGCTAGCGAGGACCAAGTTCATACGGTTTCAATCAGACAACATGACAACTGTTGCGTACATCAACCATCAGGGGGGAACAAGGAGTTCCCTAGCGATGGAAGAAGTGACCAAAATCATTCTATGGGCGGAGTCTCACTCCTGCCACCTGTCTGCTATCCACATCCCAGGAGTGGAAAATTGGGAAGCGGATTTTCTGAGTCGTCAGACATTGCATCCGGGGGAGTGGGAACTCCATCCGGAAATCTTTGCCCAAGTCACTCACCTGTGGGGCATTCCAGACATGGATCTGATGGCTTCTCGTCAGAACTTCAAAGTTCCTTGCTACGGGGCCAGATCCAGGGATCCCAAGGCGGCTCTAGTGGATGCACTAGTAGCACCTTGGACCTTCAAACTAGCTTATGTGTTCCCGCCATTTCCTCTCATCCCCAGGCTGGTAGCCAGGATCAATCAGGAGAGGGCGTCGGTGATCTTGATAGCTCCTGCGTGGCCACGCAGGACTTGGTATGCAGATCTGGTGAATATGTCATCGGCTCCACCTTGGAAGCTACCTTTGAGACGAGACCTTCTTGTTCAGGGTCCGTTCGAACATCCGAATCTGGTTTCACTCCAGCTGACTGCTTGGAGATTGAACGCTTGATTTTATCGAAGCGAGGATTCTCAGATTCTGTTATCGATACTCTTGTTCAGGCCAGAAAGCCTGTAACTAGAAAGATTTACCACAAAATTTGGAAAAAATATATCTGTTGGTGTGAATCTAAAGGATTCCCTTGGGACAAGGTTAAGATTCCTAGGATTCTATCCTTCCTTCAAGAAGGATTGGAAAAAGGATTATCTGCTAGTTCCCTGAAGGGACAGATTTCTGCCTTGTCGGTATTACTTCACAAAAAACTGGCAGCTGTGCCAGATGTTCAAGCCTTTGTTCAGGCTCTGGTTAGAATCAAGCCTGTTTACAAACCTTTGACTCCTCCTTGGAGTCTCAATTTAGTTCTTTCAGTTCTTCAGGGGGTTCCGTTTGAACCCTTACATTCCGTTGATATTAAGTTATTATCTTGGAAAGTTTTGTTTTTAGTTGCGATTTCTTCTGCTAGAAGAGTCTCAGAATTATCTGCTCTGCAGTGTTCTCCTCCTTATCTGGTGTTCCATGCAGATAAGGTGGTTTTACGTACTAAACCTGGTTTTCTTCCAAAAGTTGTTTCTAACAAAAACATTAACCAGGAGATTATCGTACCTTCTCTGTGTCCAAAACCAGTTTCAAAGAAGGAACGTTTGTTGCACAATTTGGATGTTGTTCGCGCTCTAAAATTCTATTTAGGTGCTACAAAGGATTTTAGACAAACATCTTCCTTGTTTGTTGTTTATTCAGGTAAAAGGAGAGGTCAAAAAGCAACTTCTACCTCTCTCTCTTTTTGGATTAAAAGCATCATCAGATTGGCTTACGAGACTGCCGGACGGCAGCCTCCCGAAAGAATCACAGCTCATTCCACTAGGGCTGTGGCTTCCACATGGGCCTTCAAGAACGAGGCTTCTGTTGATCAGATATGTAGGGCAGCGACTTGGTCTTCACTGCACACTTTTACCAAATTTTACAAGTTTGATACTTTTGCTTCTTCTGAGGCTATTTTTGGGAGAAAGGTTTTGCAAGCCGTGGTGCCTTCCATTTAGGTGACCTGATTTGCTCCCTCCCTTCATCCGTGTCCTAAAGCTTTGGTATTGGTTCCCACAAGTAAGGATGACGCCGTGGACCGGACACACCTATGTTGGAGAAAACAGAATTTATCTTTACCTGATAAATTTCTTTCTCCAACGGTGTGTCCGGTCCACGGCCCGCCCTGGTTTTTTAATCAGGTCTGATAATTTATTTTCTTTAACTACAGTCACCACGGTACCATATGGTTTCTCCTATGCAAATATTCCTCCTTAACGTCGGTCGAATGACTGGGGTAGGCGGAGCCTAGGAGGGATCATGTGACCAGCTTTGCTGGGCTCTTTGCCATTTCCTGTTGGGGAAGAGAATATCCCACAAGTAAGGATGACGCCGTGGACCGGACACACCGTTGGAGAAAGAAATTTATCAGGTAAACATAAATTCTGTTTTTCTCTGTATGTACAGAACATGCGTTCTTGTATGCAAATCTACATAGGCTGTATATATTAATTGCATGTGTAGCAGTGCACATAATGCTTTTGTGTCCAGGACCTGGAGGACATGGGTATGGTTGTCCCTTTACTTGTCTCAGAACTGAGCCAAGGTCTTTATTCAAAGAAGAAAAGTATTTTAAGACTTCAGAACCCAAAACAAAATCCTAAGGGTACTTGGCTTTAAAATGGAAACAATTTACACATTTTTACCCTTGATCCAACAGGGTCAATTAACAGACCTTAAGGATGCATACTTGACATCTCTATTCGCAAGGATTACATTGATTACTACGGTTGGCATTCCTTCTATTTGGTCTGAATGCAGCTCCTTGCATCTTGATAAAGGTGCTGCTAGGAACATTATTGGTGGTGATCCGAGTTCAGGTGATCTCAATTATCCCATATAAGGATTATATCTTAGTGCAGGCTTCTTCATGGCCTGTAACTACTGCTCATGTCCAAAGGTTACCGTCTTTTCTCCAATATCATGGTTGGAGAATCAATGTTTCAAAGAACTCTTTATATCCAGCTAAAGGGGTATCCTTTCTAGGAGACATCAAATATTCTATCCTAATGCATCTATTCCTGGCAGAATCACGCAGAATAAAACTTCAGGTGGCGTGTCTGTCCCTGCAACCTGCTTCATTCATCAGATAGAGGTTTCTCAGATTGGGTCATTGAAACTTTGATTCAGGCCAGAAGGCCTGTAACGCAAAAGATTTATCACAAAATATGAAAGGCATACTTTTGAGTGGTGCTCTTCCAGAGGATTTTCCTGGTATTCCTTTAGGGTTCCTAAAACTATTCAGTTTTTACAGGATGACCTTGTTAGCTCACTAAAAGGTCAAATTTCTGCTTTATCTGTTCTTTTTCATAGGAACTTAGCTAAACTTCCTGATGCACAGACTTTTGTCCAGGCATTAGAATTAAGCCAGTTGTGAGAACTATTTCTCCACCCTGGAATTTGAATCTAGTTCTTTCTGCATTACAAGGTCCTCCTTTTGAACCAATGCATTCCATTGATATCAAGCTTTTATCTTGGAAAGTGCTTTTATTATTAGCAGTCTCAGCTATTAGCGTTTTTTAGTTTTTAGACTTGTCCGGTGATTCTCCATTTCTAATTGTTAACAAGGTAGTTTCTTTGGAAATATCAATCAGTAGATTGTAGTTCCTTCCTTGTGTCCAGATTCTGCTAACTCTAAGGAGCGACTTTTTTGTATAATCTTGATGTAGTCAGAGCTTTGAAGTTCTATCTTCAAGCTAATAAAGAATTCAGACACTCTCTAGTTTGATTGTTCACTACTCTGGGTCTCGTAAGAAGCAGAGGGCTGCTAAGTTAGCATTGGCCTCTTTTTAAATTATGCATCTTTGGAGAAGATTTTCAATACTGCAACGTGGTCTTCTCTGCATATTTTTTCTAAGTGTTATTGCTTTCATGGTTTTGCTTCTTAGTGAGCTTCTTTTGGCAGGAAAGTCCATCAGGCCACAGTGTCCGCTAAGTAGGAACTGCCAGAACAATTGTCCCATCCTTAACGTAAAATAGACCATCTGCTTAGTTATTAATCCTATATGTTATGGAGGATTATAGACCGTCATCATTTAACGAAAGTAAACTAAATTTATGCTTACCTGATAAATGAATTTTTTTCATTTTTTTATTATTATTTTTTTCTTTGCAGCACTTGTAATTTGCACCTCACTTTCCCTGCTTTGTCCTACCTTTCTACTTCTCCTTGGTTATACATCAGACTCGAATACCAAAGAGGTGGGGGGGATTTTAAGTGTTCTTAGAGCTTTTGGAATCTTTGCCTCCTCTGAGTGGCCAGGAGTTGAATCCCTGGAGTAATGGCTAGTGGACTCTCACCAGGGCCGCCATCAGGGGGTGACAGGGGTGACTCCTGTCAGGGGCCCAATGGGCCAGGGGGGCCCCATGAGGCAAGAACTAAAAAAAAAAAAAAAAAAAAAAAAAAATTTTTTTTTTTTTTTTTTTTTAAATTTTGGCAGCCACCAGTGGGTACTACAGCAGAGTTCTAAATGAGCATGTGAAATGTTATTACAAGGAGTAAAGTATTAGCATTTGAGAGGATTTCTTAGTGTGCACTAAACCACTATGCAGTGTGAGACAGACTTGGCACTTTGTACAGTGTGTGTCTGAGTCAGACAGCAGATCACTTTCATTTGCAGAGGAGGTAGGACTTACTTAGCAAATGTTTTTATTTCTTTTTGCAATTTCGGATTGTAACTTCAGTGTGGTAGTAGTTGTATGGTGGGGTCAGGGGTCCATAAAAACACTTTTTTAGCAGCAGTGTATTTATGATTATTTGACAATGCTGTAGAAATCCTATATTTAAAACATCTACATAAAATGTTATACTCTCAGACTAAGATTGCCTAGTGTTTGAAATGAGACAGGTTAACTTAAAACTGTTCAGTTTACTCTACAGCTGACTTAATTTTGAAATAAATACCAACAAGCCTAAATCCTGCATTTAACCAGATCTAATGGTATGAGTACCACAGCTTATGGTTCCACCAAGACCATATAGAGTACAGCATTTTCAAAATCCATAAGTACAGCTGACAGATGGGAACATTTGTACACTATATTTGAAGTGGTGCATTTGGTTGGGGAAAATGGGGAAAAGCAAACAAACAAACATATGTCAACCTTTTAAAAGAACTTTTCTTCATCTAGCCATCTACCCAGATCATTAATGTACAATTTTGAATTCACAGAATTATTTTTGTTTGCACATTTACAAATATGATTCTTTAAAAAGTGATCTCTTAATTTCTGCATTTTTTTATCATGCATGTCACACACTGTTGATTTAGGGGATGCAAGGTGCATAAATGTTTCCTCCTGTGAGTGTTTCTGTGGGTGTCTGTGTTTATGTCTTTGTGCTTTTGTTTGTGTCTCTATGAGTGTGTATGTATTTTTTTTCCGTGGGTCTCTCTGTGATGGTGGGTGTGTATATCTTTGTGCATTTTCTGTGGATGTCTGTGAGGGTGTGTGCATATGTCTTTGAGCTTTTTCTATGGGTGTCTCTGTGAGGGTGTGTGTATGTTTGTCTTTGTGTATTTTCTCTGGATGTGTATGTCTGTGTTTTCTGTGGATGTCTCTGTGAGGGTGTGTGTATGTCTTTGTGTGTTTTCTGTGGATGTCTCAGTGAGGGTGTGTGTATGTATGTCTTTCTGTGTTTTATGTGGTTGTCTCTCTGTGTGTGTATGTTTTTGTATGTTTTCTGTGGGTGTCTGTGTGTGTGTGTGTGTGTGTGTATGTCTGTGTGTTTTCTGTGGGTGTCTCTGTGTGTGTATGTCTTTGTGTGTTTTCTGAGGCTGTCTCTGTGGGTGTTTCCTTGGGTGTATGTGCAAGTTTGAGTGTGTGTCCATTGTCTGTTCCTTTTTAGGACATTTTGACCTTACTACTGATTATTCACATCTTTCTACAGACTTTGAGACTAATGACATGAGACCTTTCCGGAAGTCACCAATCCACCATTTAACCTTTAAATTATTGTTTAGGCAGTTCAGGGCCCTTCCTTTCAGCCACTGCATGCTGTTGGCATCTTCCTTTACAAAAAGATAATCAGAACTCCATATTTTGTTTTCTAAATCTCCTTTTTTACAAAACTGTAGTTTACCTCATTGCTTGTCAGGTCAATGTAAACAAGTGCTGGGTGTCTGTGTCTGAGTTTTTTCTTTGCGTGTCTGCTAGAGTGTCTATATGTGCATCCTTATGTGTGAGAATGTGTTTGTGTTTCAGTGTATGAGTGTGTGTCTGTGTGTGTATGTTACTACCTTTACAAGATTTCCAAGTTTAAATAGACACTTAAGAATAAAGTGCATATATGTTTTAGTCACTTGGTCAAAAATTGCACATGTCAAAGGGGGGGGGGGCCTGATCAATGGTTAAGTCAGGGGCCCCAAAATTTCTAGTGGCGGCCCTGACTCTCACCGCCATGAAATAAATTAAATTATCAGGTAAGCGTAATTTTTTTTTTTTTTTGTAGTTGGGACTACTGGAATGGGCAAAAAGAAACACATAAAATTTATTTGCACTACTGAGAGCTAGCTTAACACATGTAGTCAGCCAATCACAAGACAAATGTGTACAGGCACCAATCACCAGCTAACTGTGCAAATTATTTTTTTCAACAATTGTTTTTTAAAAGAATAAAGTACATTTGAAAATAGTAGTGAATTTAAAAGAGTCTTAAATTAGCGCTCTATCTGAATCATGAAAGTTTAATTTTGACTTTCCTATCCCTTTAATAGAAAACCTAGCCTTAAAACTGCATTGTTGTTTCATTTGAACTAAATTTAAAGAAAAATAAAAGACTCAATACATTTTATGCACCTCCCTCTAATTTGTGGGTACTATCATTTTAGACCTAGTGTTACCTGCAGGTATCTGAAGAAGAGTTGCTACAAAAATGCAAACACTTGTCATCACTGGAATGCAATAAAAGCTAGATTTAAATATGGTAGCACCCATGACTAGAGGCAAGCCGAGAATGCTTATGCTTATAAAATGTATTTAGCGTTTGATGTTCCTTTAACAATACAATTGGCTATATGTGTAAAAATAGATCTAGAATTGCCTTTTTAAGATGAAAAAGAGGGAATTTTTTTCAATGTTCTTTAATGATTCTTTAGAAAATTTTGTATATATTTTCAACTTTCTTGCTTTGATATCAGAGTTTGTTTTTTTCCCTAGGTACTCCCAAACCGAAGCCACCCAAAACTTGTAATGAGTGGCGGTGGTGGGTACATATTGCATGGAATTACTGTGGTCAAGGAAGCTTCCAAGTCAAAAACCAGCGGTCAAGAAAAGGTTGATGAACCATTAGCAAAAAAAGCCAAAGTTGAAGAACTGGAAAGCTAACATTTTAGAAATATGTTTAATCCTATTTTTTGTATATTAGCATTTCAAAATGTCATGGAACCAGCATACTTTCTTTTTATTTAATTTTTATCATATGCCTTTCAATAATTTAGGCTCAAATGTTATTAGAGTATCTTCTTTGCCACATTTAAAAATAAAACATATTTGTTTATTCTCAAATATTTCCAGGCTTCTAAATTTAATTGTCATGGATTTGACTTTCTTAGGTAAATGTGTGATTTGCTTCTTCAAATAAATTATCAGATGTACGTAGATGACAAATTCCTTCAAGTGGTAATCCATTTCACCAAATGCAAACTTGATTAAAGGGATATGAACCCCAAAAATTCTCTTTTGTGATTCAAACAGAAAATACCATTTTAAAAAAAGTTTCCAATTTACTTCTATTATCAAATTTGTTTTGTTCCCATGATATTCTTTGTTGAATAAATACCTGGGTAGGCATCTGGAGCACTACTTGGCAGGAAATAGTACTGCCATATAGTGCTCTTGCAAATGGAAAACATTATTTAAAACTGCTGGCATATAGTTCTCCAGAAATGGGCTGGCTCTTAAGCAAATGTCCCTTCTTTTCAACAAAAGATACAAAGAGAAATTGTTAACAGAAGTAAAATAAACTTATTTAAAATTGAGTGCTCTATCTGAATTATGAAAGAAAAAATTTGTGTTTTATATCCCTTTAACCTTTTTTTTTTATCTTATGCTGCACTGTACAATAAAGTACATATTGCGCTAGAATAAAATGACTATCCTTTCATCCATTCTCTCATTTCAACAAAGCAAAGGAATATTTATGAATTGCAGTAAGATAATATTGCATTTGAGTATCAGAAGTTTTCTTTGGTTTTGTTTTCATAATATATTTTTCCTTTTCAAAGTCAAGATGCATACAGTTATTTTTCTTTTTTTTTTTACGAATTTTACTTTAATGAATAAAATAATCTTTCATGACTTAAAATACATTTTGCTTTTGCATAAATGCTTCCAGCTGCATAAAAAATGAATTACATTGTTGAATGCATTCTCCTATAGCAAATACTATTTTTTCCTGTTCCAAAAATTGTGTTTAACCATTTGCTGACTTAATAAACATTTTAGTATGTTTTTCTCTTGACGTTGCAGAGCTTTAAAATCACATAGTCATGTGACACGATTACATTCCTACTTTTTCAAATAAAGATTCCAAGAGAGCTAAGAAAAATTGATAATAGGATTAAATTAGAAAGTTGCTTAAAATTGCATGCTCTATCTGAATCATGAAAGAAATAATTTGGGTTCAGTGTCCCTTTAAGGACAGAATGCCATATGTAGTAAACATTAGGAGTATAGTAACCATGTATACAAGTTTCTCAACAACACCTCTACCAGAGGTCAAACTTTAAACTAAACTCTATGTAGTAACCTGAGGAGCCATTTACCTATTTCATAAACATCAAACTTCTGAGTACACAATATACAATTGATTTTCACAGAATAATAACCAAAACAGGGCTTAAATATTTTTCTGTTATCAGGACTAAAAGTAGGATATTTGGAGAAAATGTGAGTGTCGACAAACACTTGTTAGTGTATTATTTCTTCAGTGGTGTCTCCGTCTAATACAGTTCTTTAACTTTCAAGAAGTGGTTGTCAAGACTCACATTTTTCTTTGTTCATGTTTCTTGGTGGGCATATAACCTTAAATTTATTTATGTGTTTTCTAAGTTTGTGTTTTACAGAAATCGGGAGCTTTCTGATTCTGTCCCTAAATCTTCCTTAGAAGCTGGACCCTCTGAGCACTTTTCTACCATTTACATTTATGTAACACGTGCCTTAATGTTTTAATGCATTCAAACCAATCTAATGCTGCTCTTGCTTCTAAGGGTATTACTGCTCCTTATGATTATTCTTTACATGGTAGTTTAACTGATTTTGCCCCTAGTTTAAAGGACTTCATCATTTCAATGGTTTCTAAAATGTTGGCAGTTATGCCACCTTCAAGTAAGGGTAAAAGGGCAGTTCTTAAGCTGGGTTCTTCTAGCTCTAAACCTTCTGAGGCTAATGTTAGTGTTAATGTTTCTGATGAGTCCTCAGAAAGAGAGGGGTTTTT
This sequence comes from Bombina bombina, assembly GCF_027579735.1. NCBI lineage: Eukaryota > Metazoa > Chordata > Amphibia > Anura > Bombinatoridae > Bombina > Bombina bombina. The sequence goes on from NC_069502.1 coordinate 1,047,066,153, forward strand.
TTCTGATGAGGGGTCTTCCCCTGATGATGACCCATAATCGTCAGCTTTTTCTTTCCAGAAGAACTTTATGGTTTAAATCATAGTTTGCTGATATGGTGTCTAAATCTAGACTAGTATCTTTCTTTTCAAGGAAAGAAGTTTGGCTCTGATTTAAATATTTTTTCTACTTTTACTGGAGGTAAGGGAACTTTTCTTCCTTAGGACTAGAAGTCTAGGGGTAATTCTAAGGCCTCCAATCAGTTTAGTTACTTTTGTCAGAACAGGTAACAGAAATCTGATTCTTCCTCTCAAAAAGAAGATCCTTCTAGCTCTGCCTGGAAACCAAGTTCAAATTAGAAAACGTCTAAACAATCCAAGAAGTCTACCCTTACTTCCAAGTCTGCATGAAGGTACAGCCTCCGATCCAGAGTCTCTGGTAGGGGGCAGGCTGTGTCTTTATCAGGAAGCCTGGTTTCAGTCTATATGGTCTATATCAATCATCAAGGAGGAACTTCTCTAGCCGTTCTCTAGTCATGAGAGAAGTTTTTCAAATTCTCACATGGGCAGAAGCCAATCATTGTCTAATTTATGCTGTTCATATTCCAGTAGTGAACATCTGGGAAACAAATTTTCTCAATTGTTAGTCTCTTTCAGATTGTCGATCTGATGGCTTCTTGGTTAAACAACAAACTAACCAGGCACTTTGCGAGGACCATGGATCCTCAGGCGAAGTTTGTGAATGCTCTAGTAGCTCCTTGGTCCATTCAGCCTGAATGTGTTTTCTCCTCTGATTCTTCTAACCAGAATAATTTCCAAGGTCAAACAAGAGGAATCAGTCATTCTAATTGCTCCAGCTTGGCCTCGCAGGGTTTGGTATGCAGATCTGGTTCAGATGTTCAGTTGCCTGCCTTGGCCTCTACCTCTGCGACCAGGCTTTCTGTTTCAAAGCACATTTCTCCATTTGAATATCAAGTCTCTAAGCTTCATGGCTTGGAGATTGAATGGTTAGTTCTTACACATATGTTTCTTTTTAAAGATACGATCCTTGTGGTATTACGCCTCCTGGTCAGCAGGAGGAGGCAAAGAGCACCACAGCAGAGCTGTATATATAGCTCCTCCCTTCCCTCCCACTCCAGTCATTCTCTTTGCCTATGTTAGTAAGATAGGAGATGGCAAAATGAGGTGTTAGTAAAGATTCTTCAATCAAGAGTTTATTATTTTTAAAGTAGTGCCAGTGAGTGCTACTTTGTTCTATTGTGTAGCCTAGACCAGATCAGTCTCTACAGTAGGGCATTTGGTGGCTTTAAAGCAATAGGAACTGGTGGGACATAGTTCTCAATGCGCCTCTTATACATGTTTGCTGCCCTAATATAGATAGCCTAAGCACATTCTAACTCAGGCTAATCTTAGTCCACAGGGCTATGGGAGGGAGAGGTCCTCTGGAAACCTGCTGGACTGCCATGCTGTCGCACAGCATTCGAGGTAAGTGCTAACTTTATTATTTCTGGGGACATCTTTCTCTCAGAAGAAAGTAAGCACTGCATTACATCTACTCACATTTCAGGGGCTATGATAAGGATGGGCTCTTTATTGTGATGGGGAGAGACTTGTTATACAGGCACTGTGGCTGAATCAAAGCACTAATGTTTAAAGCACAATATTGTTTGGCATCAGTGTTAATTTTCCCCAGGCGATCTTTATCATAGAATTTACCGACTGGGAAACTGCTAGTTTTTATTTCTGGCAACAGGACAGAGATAGAGCTACCTGACATGCGGTAGCATTCTCTGCAAAACTTTTATTCAGTTGGTTTGCTTGTTATTTCTCCTGGTGTCGGAGCCATACAGATCTTAATGGCAACCGGGAGATTGTGTATGGTGACGCCCATGATGGGCGGAGCTATCTTCCCACCGTTTTCTAGCTTTCTCATCCATCTCTGTGCACAGTTCAGTAAGAGTGCTGGGAGATAGAGTATTATTACGCCCACGAAGGACGGAGCTTTACGGCCATTAATTAGTGGTGTTCTCTTCTCACATTGGGAGTGACAGAATGTTACAATGCCAGAGCAGAGGGTGTTTAACGCATAGCGTTCAGTGATAGATCTATTTACATCGATTGTCAGATGTATCTAGAGGTCTCTGGTGTGGTACTGTTCTCTTGAACATTTGGGCACCTTCAGCATAATAGCTAAGGTTCAGTTGCTCTAGTACGGTTTACTTAATAAGACAGTAAAGTTTGTTATCGTCAATTTACTAAGCACAATAACCACAATGTGATTTTTCAAACTTTCAATACAGTAAAGTTTGTTATCTGTGATCTTTATTGTATAAATTCAGTTGCTTGGGTTAGTTTATCCTTGTGATAGAACACTACAAAGGCACACCAAAGATAATGTTGTCTTCACATTTAAAGAAACAGTACTATAATGTCCAGAATAATTTTAGGAACCACAGGCAGTGCTCTGTGGTTCCTTGCAAGGACATTGCTTATTTTTCAATGTACATAGCGATGTCGCTTTACAATACTATTAAGAATTTATTGGATTGTTCGACATAGGATGGTACAAAAACAACAGAAATAAAATGTTCTTTTAAAATTTAAAAAGACAGTGACATTTTTTTCTGTGTGAATTTATTAAAAGAATTTAAAATCTTCATTTATTAAATGAAGATTTAAAGAGACAGTAACGTTTTTTGTTTTCTGTGTTCGTTATCATAAATGCATTTTAGCTGCTAATTTGTTTATTCATCCCTTGTAACTGAGGATGAACCAAACACACTCGAGAAGGGAGTTCCTTATCAGATTTAAAGGCAAAGTTTTGTTTTTCTTTGTAAAAAAGAAAAAAACAAATTATTAAAATGTATTCAAATTTATTTTATCTGTTTGAATCTACTCCCTCTATGACAATTGCTGTTGGGATTGGGTAAGCAATGGCCACTCATTTTTCCTATAGTTTCCGTCAAAATTTTATGGCCTACTTGCAGTGCTCTGCGTTCCTGCATACTCCATTCTATATTTTCCGCAAGGTATATGTGTTGTTAGAAGAATTGCTATTCTAAGAGTTTTCTCCGTGTTACTGAGAATCTCAGTTTTGGATGGAATGGTACTTTAGGTATTCCTTATATTTACAAGAATGTTTCCCATAGCCGACTCAGCTGAGAAGGCTGAAAGTTGCAACTTTCACTATGAGAAGTTATTTACCCTTAGAGGTTAGTCCTATGGAATGGGACATACACCAGGGCTTTTAATAGCAACCATCTGTGTACTTTGTGCTATGACATGATGGTTTATTGTGTTGTCTGATGCTATAGTCAGTAGCTTCCCTGGATAAAATCCAGGACTGGATAAAGATTTTCATATGGCATGATTCCTTTTTTTTTTTTCTTTTTTCAATTTCTTTCCTTCCAGTTTTTAACCTGGGAGCATTGGGCTCTGTTCCGGTTCTTGGGACCTTATGGTTAGAGCCTTGTTTTACAGTTAAAATGTTCTAAAATTCCTTACCAGGAGCTAACTTTGTTGAGGCCTGACTTAAAAAAAAAGCCACATGGCCTGCTGTTGAATCAAGACAGCATGGAGACCGTGTCCCGGTCCGGAATTGGATCTTGTGGGGGCTGACTCTCCATTTTTCACTTAAGTTTGTTTTCAAGCTCAAATGTTTTCCTCTTAGAGGCAGTTTCTACTTTTGATCTTGTCCGAAGATCAGAAAAGACTGGACAGATAGTTCAATAAGCTAATGCACTGTGGCTGAGCACTGTAGCAACCCGAGGGTTGCAGGTTCGATCCCCTGGGAGATCTACTCATCTTTTAAACAAAAGGAGAGTCGTCCTTGCACTGTGTAGGATCTGGTACAGGATCTGGGGTTACTGATCGGGTTGTGGTTCCCGTAAAACGGGAATCCTCAAACCATTTTGTAAGAAGGATACTGTCCTTCAGGATGGACACTTTTAATTTGCCATTCTTCCCTTAATTCTAGGGGGTCATTTATGACAAAGGTGGATTTAAGAACAAGTTCCTTCATGTGCCGTTCACGGGAATCGTCTCAAGTTTTAGGGCTTGACTTACTGGACAAACACTTCTATTTGTGGTCCTTTCGGTATTGCCATAGTTCCGAGTTCTTACGGAGACTCTGGGATCGCTATTGGCGGTGCTTCAGGTATGGGACATTGCAAGGCGCTCTATACTGGCTGCTGTCCTATTCCCAGCATCGTTCTTGCATCAAGAAGGATTTACACGGACATGGTTTTATACTTCCTGTGATCCCATGAGAGGAAGGTGTTTTTGGACAAGTGTTCTTTAGTCCCAAGCACATGGGTAGTTTTTTTTTAGGAATCATAACTGGTTCCATAACTATGAAGGTTTTTATGACTAAGGTCAGGAAATTACTTTCTATCATTTTTGGCCTAGTCTTTCAATCCACTTTTCGGCCTTCAGTGGCTTAGTACTTAGGGGGAGTTGGACTACTGGTGACAGTAAGGGACAATAGCCGGACAGGTAGCTCAGCATGCTAAGGCGCTGTAGCTGAATGTTGTAACAACCCAAGGGTTGCAGGTTCCTTCTCTGGTGTGGTCTACTCTACCTTTCATCTTTTCAAGGTTGATCAACTGAGCAGTTTCTTGTGTACCTTACAATTCCGTTTGTTGCTTCCACTTCAGGTCTATGCAGTTAAGCATACTCAGGTACTGGAAAGGAGACTATGCGGATTTGTCTCCTCAGTTTGTCTCTGCTAAATAGAATTCCCTGGAATAGATGAACCAGAGTGTGGACTCTGGCGGAGTCTATTCTTTTATAGACTTCCTGGTACTCCGAGCGAGCACAAGGCTCTTCTGGTCTGGCCTCAGTTGGTTTCGGACCATTTTCATCTTTTTCAGTCGAACTATATGTCAGCACTAGGATGGAACGAGGTGTTCCTTAATCAGGGCTGAGTTGGCCAAGATTTTCCGGTGGACGGAGACTCATTATTGCTATCTGTCAGCAGTCCATATCCCAGGGGTGGACACTTGGGAAACTGATTTTCTGAGTAGACAGATTTTTTTATCCGGGAGAGTGGGAGCTCCATCCAGGAGCATTTTCCAACCTGATTTTCAAAGGGGATTGGCTGGAGTTGGATCTCATGGCATTGTGTCAGAATGCCAGGCTTCTGGGTTATGGGTCCATGTCTTGGGCCCCAGTCTGAGCTGATAGCTGCCTTGACAGTTCTTTGGTCCTTCAGCCTAGAATGTCTATTTCGCCCATTTGTGCTTCTTTCCCGGGTGATTGTTCAAATCATATAGGAGGGGGCATCAGTGATCCTCCTCGCTTCTGCATGGTCTCCCAGGTTTTGGTAGGCTGATCCGGTGGACATGTCATCTCTGCAACCTGGATACTTCTGTTGAGGAAGGACTTTTTATTCAGGGTCCTTTTTTCCACCCAAGTCTAATTTCTCTGAGGCTGATTGATTGGGGATTGGACGTTTGATCCTATACAAGCGAGGTTTCTCTGATTCGGTCATAGATACCTTATTTCAGGCATGTAAGTCTGTAACTAAGGTGATTTACCATAAGATAGGGTATAAATGTTTTTATTGGTGTGAATCCAAGGGTTACTCATGGAGTAGAGTTAGGATTCCCAGGTTTTTTGTCTTTTCTCCAAGAAGGATTGGAGTTTTTTTTCAGTGTGTTCCCTAAAGGGTTAGATCTCTGTTTTATCTATTTTGTTACACAAATGTCTTGCAAATGTCCCAGATGTTCAATCCTTTTGTCAGGCTCTGATTAGGGTCAGGCCTGTGTTTAAAATACTTGCTCCTCCATGGAGTTTGAATTTAGTTCTTAAGGTTCTTTAAGAGGTTTCGTTGAATCTCTGCTTTCCATAGATATTGAGTTTTTATCTTTGAAAGTTTTATTTTTTGTTGCCACTTCTTTGCTCGTTGGGTATCTGAGTTTTCGGCATTTCATTATAATTCTCCTTACCTTCTGTTATTTTTTAGGCGGATAAGGTAGTGTTACGTACTAAACCTGGTTTTCTTCCTAAGGTTGTTTCAGACAAGAATATTAATCTGGATATTGTTATTCCATCTTTGTGTCATAATCCTTCTCAGAAGGAACATCTGCTTCATAATTCAGATATAGTCCGTGCTTTGAAGTTCTACTTGCAAGCTACTAAGGATTTTCGTCAATCATTTTCTTTGTCATTTTTTCAGGGAAACGTAAGGGTCAGGAAGCTACGGCTACCTCTCCTTCTTTGTGGCTGAAGAGTTTCATCCGTTTTGCATATGAGACTGCTGGACAGCAGCTTTCTGAAAGAATTACGGCTCATTCCACTAGGGCTGTTGCTTCCTCATGGGCATTTAAAAATTATGCTTCTGTTGAACAGATTTGCAAAGCTGCAACTTGGTCTTCTCTTCTCGTTTTTTATTAATTTTACAAATTTGATACTTTAATCTCAGATGCGGCTTTCTTCTGTTAAGTGTGATCAGTCCACGGGTCATCATTACTTCTGGGATATTAACTCCTCCCCAACAGGAAGTGCAAGAGGATTCACCCAGCAGAGCTGCATATAGCTCCTCCCCTCTACGTCACTCCCAGTCATTCTCTTGCACCCAACGACTAGATAGGAGGTGTGAGAGGGCTATGGTGATTATACTTAGTTTTATATCTTCAATCAAAAGTTTGTTATTTTAAAATAGCACCGGAGTGTGTTATTACCTCTCTGGCAGAGTTTGAAGAAGAATCTACCAGAGTTTTTGCTATGATTTTAGCCGGAGTAGTTGAGATCATATTGCTGTTTCTCGGCCATCTGAGGAGAGGTAATCTTCAGATCAGGGGACAGCGGGCAGATGAATCTGCATAGAGGTATGTAGCAGCTTTTATTTTCTGACAATGGAATTGATGAGAAAATCCTGCCATACCGATATAATGTCATGTATGTATACTTTATACTTCAGAGAATTACACTGTAAGAAGTACATAAAGCTGTTTAATAACTAGAAATTATGTTTAACGTTTTTGCTGGAATGTAAAATCGTTTTCATTTGCTGAGGTACTGAGTGAATAAATGTTTGGGCACCATTTTTCCACTTGGCAGTTGCTTAAATCTGTTTTTTTCTGTCAGTTTCTGTTCTCCCTCACTGCTGTGTGTGAGGGGGAGGGGCGGTTTTGGCGCCTTTTTCTATGCATCAGTTATTTCAGTCAGCAGCTCATTGTATTTCCTGCATGATCCGGTTCATCTCTACAGAACTCAGGGGTCTTCAAACTTATTTTGAGGGAGGTAATTTCTCTCAGCAGAGCTGTGAGAATTATAGTTTGACTGAAATAAAAACTTTTATTCTGTAATTTGTTTCCTGCTTTCAGAAATTGTTATCTTTGTTAATGGGATTAAACCTTTGCTAAAGTTGTGTTGTTTACAAGGATTGAGGCTATAACTGTTTCAATTTATTAATTTTCAACTGTCATAGATTTTCTGTGCTTCTTAAAGGCACAGTACGTTTTTAATTGAATTGTATTCCAAGTTGCAAGTTTATTTGCTAGTGTGTTAAACATGTCTGATTCAGAGGATGATATCTGTGTCATTTGTTGCAATGCCAAAGTGGAGCCCAATAGAAATTTATGTACTAACTGTATTGATGCTATTTTAAATAAAAGTCAATCTGTACAAATTGAACAAATTTCACCAAACAACGAGGGGAGAGTTATGCCGACTAACTCGCCTCACGTGCCAGTACCTGCATCTCCCGCTCGGGAGGTGCGTGATATTGTAGCGCCGAGTACACCTGGCCGGCCATTACAAATCACATTACAGGATATGGCTTCTGTTATGACTGAAGTTTTGGCTAAATTACCAGAACTAAGGGGTAAGCGTGATCACTCTGGGGTGAGAACAGAGTGCGCTGATAATATTAGGGCCATGTCAGATACTGCGTCACAGGTTGCAGAACATGAGGACGGAGAACTTCATTCTGTGGGTGACGGTTCTGATCCAAACAGACTGGATTCAGATATTTTAATTTTAAATTTAAACTGGAAAACCTCCGTGTATTACTAGGGGAGGTGTTAGCGGCTCTGAATGATTGTAACACAGTTGCAATACCAGAGAAAATGTGTAGGTTGGATAAATATTTTGCGGTACCGACGAGTACTGAGGTTTTTCCTATACCTAAGAGAATTACTGAAATTGTTTCTAAGGAGTGGGATAGACCCGGTGTGCCGTTCTCACCCCCTCCGATATTTAGAAAAATGTTTCCAATAGACGCCACCACACGGGACTTATGGCAAACGGTCCCTAAGGTAGAGGGAGCAGTTTCTACTTTAGCTAAGCGTACCACTATCCCGGTGGAGGATAGCTGTGCCTTTTCAGATCCAATGGATAAAAAATTAGAGGGTTACCTTAAGAAAATGTTTGTTCAACAAGGTTTTATATTGCAACCCCTTGCATGCATTGCGCCGATCACGGCTGCAGCGGCGTTCTGGATTGAGTCTCTGGAAGAGAACATTAGTTCAGCTACTCTGGACGACATTACGGACAGGCTTAGAGTCCTTAAACTAGCTAATTCATTCATTTCGGAGGCCGTTGTACATCTAACTAAACTTACGGCGAAGAATTCAGGATTCGCCATTCAGGCACGCAGGGCGCTGTGGCTAAAATCCTGGTCAGCTGATGTTACTTCTAAGTCTAAATTGCTTAATATACCTTTCAAAGGGCAGACCTTATTCGGGCCCGGGTTGAAAGAGATTATCGCTGACATTACAGGAGGTAAAGGCCATGCCCTGCCTCAGGACAAAGCCAAAACTAAGACTAGACAGTCTAATTTTCGTTCCTTTCGTAATTTCAAAGCAGGAACAGCATCAACTTCCTCTGCACCAAAACAGGAAGGAGCTGTTGCTCGCTACAGACAAGGCTGGAAACCTAACCAGTCCTGGAACAAGGGCAAGCAGACCAGGAAACCTACTGCTGCCCCTAAAACGTCATGAATTGAGGGCCCCCGATCCGGGATCGGATCTAGTGGGGGGCAGGCTTTCTCTCTTCGCCCAGGCTTGGGCAAGAGATGTCCAGGATCCCTGGGCGCTAGAAATAATATCTCAGGGATACCTTCTGGACTTCAAATCCTCTCCTCCAAGAGAGAGATTTCATCTGTCAAGGTTGTCAACAATCCAGACAAAGAAAGAGGCGTTTCTACGCTGCGTACAAGAGCTCTTGTTAATGGGAGTAATCCACCCAGTTCCACGATCGGAACAGGGACAGGGGTTTTACTCAAATCTGTTTGTGGTTCCCAAAAAAGAGGGAACTTTCAGACCAATCCTGGACTTAAAGATCCTAAACAAATTTCTAAGAGTTCCATCGTTCAAGATGGAAACTATTCGAACAATTTTGCCCATGATCCAAGAGGGTCAGTACATGACCACAGTGGATTTAAAGGATGCTTACCTTCACATACCGATTCACAGAAATCATTACCGGTATCTAAGGTTTGCCTTTCTAGACAGGCATTACCAATTTGTAGCTCTTCCATTCGGATTGGCTACGGCTCCAAGAATCTTCACAAAGGTTCTGGGCACTCTTCTGGCGGTACTAAGACCGCGAGGAATTTCAGTAGCTCCGTACCTAGACGACATACTGATACAAGCTTCAAGCTTTCAAACTGCCAAATCTCATACAGAGTTAGTACTGGCATTTCTAAGGTCACATGGATGGAAGGTGAACGAAAAGAAAAGTTCACTCGTTCCACTCACAAGAGTTCCCTTCCTGGGGACTCTTATAGATTCTGTAAAAATGAAGATTTACCTGACAGAGGACAGGTTAACAAGACTTCAAAGTGCTTGCCGCACCCTTCATTCCATTCAACACCCGTCAGTGGCTCAATGCATGGAGGTAATTGGCTTAATGGTAGCGGCAATGGACATAGTACCCTTTGCTCGCCTACACCTCAGACCACTGCAACTGTGCATGCTAAGTCAGTGGAATGGGGATTACTCAGACTTATCCCCTTCTCTGAATCTGGATCAAGAGACCAGAAATTCTCTTCTTTGGTGGCTTTCTCGGCCACATCTGTCCAGGGGGATGCCATTCAGCAGACCAGACTGGACAATTGTATCAACAGACGCCAGCCTTCTAGGTTGGGGTGCCGTCTGGAATTCTCTGAAAGCTCAGGGACAATGGAGTCAGGAGGAGAGTCTCCTGCCAATAAACATTCTGGAATTGAGAGCAGTTCTCAATGCCCTCCTGGCTTGGCCCCAGTTGACAACGCGGGGTTTCATCAGGTTTCAGTCGGACAACATCACGACTGTAGCTTACATCAACCATCAGGGAGGGACACGAAGCTCCCTAGCTATGATGGAAGTATCAAAGATAATTCGCTGGGCAGAGTCTCACTCTTGCCACCTGTCAGCAATCCACATCCCGGGAGTGGAGAACTGGGAGGCGGATTTCTTAAGTCGTCAGACTTTTCATCCAGGGGAGTGGGAACTTCATCCGGAGGTCTTTGCCCAAATACTTCGACGTTGGGGCAAACCGGAGATAGATCTCATGGCGTCTCGACAGAACGCCAAGCTTCCTCGTTACGGGTCCAGATCCAGGGATCCAGAAGCAGTCCTGATAGATGCCCTGACAGCACCTTGGGACTTCAGGATGACTTACGTGTTTCCACCCTTCCCGATGCTTCCTCGATTGATTGCCAGAATCAAACAAGAGAGAGCATCAGTGATTCTAATAGCACCTGCGTGGCCACGCAGGACTTGGTATGCAGATCTGGTGGACATGTCATCCTGTCCACCTTGGTCTCTACCTCTGAAACAGGACCTTCTGATTCAGGGTCCCTTCAAACATCAAAGTCTAACTTCTCTGAAGCTGACTGCTTGGAAATTGAACGCTTGATTTTATCAAGACGTGGGTTTTCTGAGTCAGTTATTGATACCTTAATACAGGCTAGGAAACCTGTTACCAGAAAGATTTACCATAAGATATGGTGTAAATACCTATATTGGTGTGAATCCAAAGGTTACTCTTGGAGTAAGGTTAGGATTCCTAGGATATTGTCTTTTCTACAAGAAGGTTTAGAAAAGGGTTTATCCGCTAGTTCATTAAAGGGACAGATCTCAGCTCTGTCCATTCTGTTACACAAACGTCTGTCAGAAATTCCTGACGTCCAGGCTTTTTGTCAGGCTTTGGCCAGGATTAAGCCTGTGTTTAAAACGGTTGCTCCACCATGGAGTTTAAACCTTGTTCTTAATGTTTTACAGGGCGTTCCATTTGAACCCCTTCATTCCATTGATATAAAGTTGTTATCTTGGAAAGTTCTATTTTTAATGGCTATTTCCTCGGCTCGAAGAGTCTCTGAGTTATCAGCCTTACATTGTGATTCTCCTTATTTGATTTTTCATTCGGATAAGGTAGTTCTGCGTACTAAACCTGGGTTCTTACCTAAGGTAGTTACTAACAGGAATATCAATCAAGAGATTGTTGTTCCTTCTTTATGCCCAAATCCTTCTTCGAAGAAGGAACGTCTACTGCACAACCTGGATGTAGTCCGTGCTCTAAAATTTTACTTACAGGCAACTAAGGAATTTCGACAAACGTCTTCTCTGTTTGTCGTTTACTCTGGGCAGAGGAGAGGTCAAAAAGCTTCTGCTACCTCTCTTTCTTTTTGGCTTCGTAGCATAATTCGTTTAGCTTATGAGACTGCTGGACAGCAGCCTCCTGAAAGGATTACAGCTCATTCCACTAGAGCTGTGGCTTCTACTTGGGCCTTTAAGAATGAGGCCTCTGTTGAACAGATTTGCAAGGCTGCAACTTGGTCTTCGCTTCATACTTTTTCCAAATTTTACAAATTTGACACTTTTGCTTCATCGGAGGCTATTTTTGGGAGAAAGGTTCTTCAGGCAGTGGTTCCTTCTGTATAAAGAGCCTGCCTATCCCTCCCGTCATCCGTGTACTTTTGCTTTGGTATAGGTATCCCAGAAGTAATGATGACCCGTGGACTGATCACACTTAACAGAAGAAAACATAATTTATGCTTACCTGATAAATTCCTTTCTTCTGTAGTGTGATCAGTCCACGGCCCGCCCTGTTTTAAGGCAGGTAATATTTTTTAATTTATACTCCAGTCACCACTTCACCCTTGGCTTTTCCTTTCTCGTTGGTCCTTGGTCGAATGACTGGGAGTGACGTAGAGGGGAGGAGCTATATGCAGCTCTGCTGGGTGAATCCTCTTGCACTTCCTGTTGGGGAGGAGTTAATATCCCAGAAGTAATGATGACCCGTGGACTGATCACACTACAGAAGAAAGGAATTTATCAGGTAAGCATAAATTATGTTTTTTTGGGAGAAAGGTTCTTCAAGCAGTGGTGCCTTCCGTTTAGGTTCCCTGTCTTGTCCCTTCCTTTTCATCCGTGTTCTATAGTTTTGGTAATGTATCCCACAAGTAAGGATGAAATCCGTGGACTCGTATCTTTAAAAAGAAAAGAAAATGTATGCTTACCTGATAAATTTGTTTCTTTTTAGATACGATGAGTCCACGGCCCGCCCTGTTTTTATAAGACAGGTCTTTCTTTTTGTTAAACTTCAGACACCTCTGCACCTTGGCTTTTCCTTTCTCTTCCTAACTTTGGTCGAATGACTGGAGTGGGAGGGAAGGGAGGAGCTATATATACAGCTCTGCTGTGTTGCTCTTTGCCTCCTCCTGCTGACCAGGAGGCATAATCCCACAAGTAAGGATGAAATCCTTGGACTCGTCGTATCTAAAAAGAAACAAATTTATCAGGTAAGCATACATTTTCTTTTTTTAGATTCTATGGTTCAGACTTTGATCCAGTCTCTTAACCCTGTAACTAGGAAAATGAATCATAAGGTCTGGAAGTTCTTTATTTCTCAGGGGTTTGGATAATGTTTTTACCTGCCATTCTTTCAGAATTCCTAGGATTTCTTATTTTACATTTTTTCGTGGTCTCTAGTTATCATATAAACCTCTCAGTGAGAGTATTGATGAAAGTTAGTCTGAAGATGCAGGGAAAGGTTTTTCTGCGAAACCATCCAGACTGTTAGCTATCAACTTCTGAGCAATCAGTGTTGAGTTTCACTGCTTGTTTTTAATCACTCAGGTCCCTGTCAGCGTGTCGCTACAAGGCTGTCACACTTGAGAGGCTGTATTTGTTCCACAGCATGGATCCTAGAGGGTAAGTCCGCTTTATTGTTATAGCAGGGACTCCTGTATAGGGTCACAGTGTGACTCTATACCTCTATAGGATCATGGGTTAATATCTCCTTTAGGGAGATTATTGGGAACAGTTATGGGGATATTTATGTTCTGCATTAAGTTTGGACTCATAAGACTGTGTGCTTTTGCCTTTGGAGCAGTCAGGTTTCCCATTTGTTTTTGAGTGTTGCGCAGCTCATATTAGCTTAGCACTCTTTTGAATAGCAGGGGAAGTCCTGTCTTGCGCACTACATGACCGGGTGCGGCCTCTTTCACTACCTTGCTATCCTGCTGCAGAAAGCACTCCTGAGGAGAGCGTTTCAGTGATCATGTGTCTGGGTCTAGGAGGTGGTGAGTGCCCCAGCCATTGGGATTGTAAAGGTGCCCGTTTTAATATTAAAAACACTTGTTTTTGTAACGTTTTTTTATTCCATCTGTGGAATTACGTACCAAAGCTATGGAGGACTCTGATACTACGTTAGAGGGTTCCACTCCTTCTGTAGTGAATAGTAATACCCGTTTATATTTTGAGGAGGCTGTGGTTTGCCCGCCTGCTTAATTTTGTTCCAATTGTCTAAGCACTGTTTTAAAGTCTAAGGGAGCCAAGTCTGCCAATACTCATAGCGCAATTAGTCCCTCTGAGCCATCAACCTCTCAGGATTCTATGACCCAAGAGATTTCTGTCCTTTCTACTCAAACCGCTTCACATGCAGTTCCCCACAGCACAGCTAATTCTCCATCTTGAGGGGGCCTTTTTCCTGCGGTGTCTGCGGCTCTAGGAAACGTAAGAAAATTATTAAACCTAGTTCTCCCGACTTAGTCATCTAAATTCTAGCCTATGAGGCCTATCTATCAAGTCATCAACTTTCTTGCATTCAATGGCACCAATATGCTCGCCTAACATCGCGGCAGCGGACCTGAATACGATCTCCATATTTATTAAAAAAGCTGCGCACCAAGTACGGGGCGACGAGCAGCGGACTGTTGTTAACTAGCAGTGATCGATCTCACTGCTATTTGGCTTTTTACCAACTTTATTTATGACTTCTATGATTTGTATTTCCTAGAGCATCTTCTATACATTCTTTCCTTGCCATACTGCATTATGTTAGATGGATATAAAACATACTGTGGCATATTTTATGCTTGTGATAGCATGTACTTTTAATGTTAAGTGTTGTTTGTGAAATTATGACATTAAAGGGTTAAATATGTTTCCACCCATGACCTGAATATAAGAGGGCCATGGGTAAGAATACCTGTAGTCTCTGAAGAAGCGCCACTAAGGGGCGTGAAATGCGTCAGCCGTTTATTCCATGTTGTACCTTTGTGCCTTGTATGAAGAATAAAGCTTATTTGTTTTACTGCTGTGCTGCCGGACCTATTTATTTTTTGGACTGCCACTGCAGTTGATTCGCTGCATCTCGGGCATTGCACCCTGTCACTGCGTGTGGAAAGATAGTAAGATGCTGTTACGGAGGCGAGGATGACGTCATCCACTTGAGCTGGTCACTGGACGCCGACAGATGAGTTTGGAGCAGCCGCTTCCTTTACTGTCTTCATTCGATGGAATCACTCTTGGGGCCTGTCTCACTCACCCTACACGGCATATCATCCCATCACTGAGAACCACAACAAGGAGTTTGGTTACGGACCGATACACCATATTAAGAGGTAACACGTTTTCCCTGCTTTAAATGTATATGCATAAACAGCATTTGAAAAGGTAAATACAAAGTGGTTTGTGGATACGCTTTTTTACACGTGTTAAGCAATAGCACTTTAAGGAGAATTGTGTTGGAATAAAGTTTGTGATTAAAGGTGGTCCATACATAAAACCGACAAATGGACTTTTAGATTAATCAGTGAATGCTCATAGTATTTGCATTGACATATGCAATAGGGCATGGTACTAACATGGATCTAGATAACACAGTTTTGTCCAGCTCTCTTTACAATGCAGAGGCAAGGAAGGAACTTTTTAAACGTGATTTTGCAGCAGAAAGACATGAAGGGTTTAGTCACAATTTAAAGCTTTGGAAAAATTGTTGGTAACTGATTTACGGCTAACATGGGATATTGAGGCCTTTGAGCATTGTGTGGAGCTAAGCAGAATTCCACGTGGACTAAGGTTGAATAAGTTTCCCACTTTTGAAGTGGACAATCCTGATATAATACAGGAATGGAATGATGCTCTTACAGAATGCTCACTAAAGTTACTTAATATACTAATAAAATGTAAACTGCAAAAAAGAATAAATTTAAAGGAAAGAATGTTGGAAATTGAAAAAGAACTTAAGAAATTTGAACAACATGAGAAGTTTCTAAAGCAGAAAAAACAGATGAAGGAACATGTAGATAAATTAGATGCAATCTTGGCTGAACGTAAAGGGGAAAAGTTTCTTTGTGACAGATTGGACTATGAGACCAATAAAGTGTATCAGTGGCCACTCCTTCAAAAAAGAACCTGGAGATCTTTCCATGGTAAAGGAAAGAAATGGAATAATAATAAGGCGAAGAAAGATGAAGATAAGATACCAAAACCTATCCTGAAGAATAACTCAAAGAAAGTTCTATTCACCTCAACTGAGGTGAACTCCTCAGATCAGGAATCAACTGAATCTTCGTCTCCATCCCCTTCCTCTTCTCTGTTTATTCTTCTTTTTCTTCCCATTCTCTGCAGGTAGCCAGTACAGATGACACTGAAAGTGAAGGTCCATCAACACGGTCCAAGGAATCGAAAAAGGAGCACAAGAAAGAATCCAAAAAAGGGTCAGAAGATCCAAGAACAAAAAGAAATAAGACAACATAATTTGGGACAATTAGATCTCAATGTTATTAACCTATCTTCGTATGTATTAAGTAAAGATCAAATTAGTCTAAGTAGGGTTTTGGGATTTGCTCCCACTAGAGATTTTTCTCCCTTTAATACTTTATTAGATTTTAACAGGTTTGTTTGTAAGCTTACTTTAAAAAGATTCTTTGCATTACAACCTGACACTGGTAATAGCGATGAAAGGGATAATGTTATTAGTCAATTTTCAGAAATACACGATGTATCATTTCAGGACGCATGTACCTTGAGCACAATGATAGATTTACAGACGAGTCATGATACTCTATGTGGATGGTCTTTTCCTCAGGGACCTAGAAAAAGTGGTTCAGAATTTTACCCTATACAATTTAGGGGACCTGCAGTTAACATGTTTCAAAAAAAACAGTGGAAAGGGATATTTTGAATCTGTCTGTGATTAAAAAACCAATGAGAGGTAATCTAAAAAAAGGCTGAAAAATTGGTGTTAGAGTCTCTTAAATGCAATCATGACATAGTCATTAGAAACTCCGATAAAGGAGGTAATATTGTTGTTTTAAACAAGAATTACTATTTTGATGAAGCATTGCGCCAATTAAATGATTCAACTACGTATACACTACTTCCTACATACTACATATACACTACATTGGTTTTTAAGAGACAATTATTGTCTCTACTTGATGATGGCATTTTTCTGGGGATATTTAAACAAGAAGATGTGGAATTACTTGTTCCTGAATTTCCTATTGTGCAATTATTTCACTATTTGCCCAAAGTTCATAAGAATCCCACACGACCTGTTGCTGAACAGCAATGGGGGCAAAATTTGCCCCCTGTTTTGCTAACTTATATGTAGGTTTTTGGGAAATAAAATATATGTATAATAATACAAGGGATACACTGATAAGGTACTTTATTATAAAAGGTTCATTGATGATCTTATTATGATCATTGATGAGCCTTTGAATGACACTAAGTTTGAGTGGTTTCTTACTTTTCTAAACAGTAATGAACTTTGTTTGACATTTGTGGGAGGATTTGACCATACACAAATTGACTTATTGGATATAACATTAGAGGGAGTTGTGGTTAATGAGAAGATAGTGTCAAAAAATTTCCGCAAGACCACTGCGGGTAACACTATTCTTCATGCAAGTTAATGCCATCCCCCTCATTTGGTCCGTGCTATACCAAGGGGCCAGTATATTAGATTGAGACAAAACACTAATGATGATGTGATATACTTACAGCAAGCAGATGAACTCACTAAGAGATTGACTGCCAGATGATATGATCCAAATAAGTTAGAAAAAACAAAATTGGAAAATAGTAAAGTCAAAGACAGGAAAATAGTTGAAAGGGATACTTCTAGACAATTTAATGATAGTATTGTTTTTACCACTGAATGTACTAATCAATTTTCTGAGATTGTGAAAATACTGAAAACCTGCAAATACTTGGGGGTGATCAAATTTTGCCAAATTATATTTCAAAGTGTAGATTTGTATCAAAGAAACCATTGACTTTAGCTACTAAGCTAGCTCCCAGTATGGTTCCCAATATATCGGTAAGTAGAGGTGATAATTGGCTAAAAAAAAACAGGTAACTTCAAATGTGGAGCAAGAACATGTTTAACGTAGTATGATGGAAGTAACAAATACCTTCAGGTCTTCTGTAGATTGCATTACATATAATGTTGCCCTTTATGCTAATTGTAAAACCACATTTGCTGTATATCTGTTGGAATGCAATATTTGTCAAGTTCAATACGTTGGGAAAACTACTAGAGAGGTCAACGTGAGAATAATGGAACATGTTAATGATGAAAAGAATTACTGTAGGGATTCAACAGTAGCCAGACACTTTAATCTTACACATTTCACTAATGTAGGTGAGTTTAGGGTGAAAATTATTGATGTAACTAAGGTTCCTTTAAGGGGTGGAAACAAGTAAAAAAAAATATTAGACAAAAAAGAATTATTTTGGATCTATCAACTGAAGACTAGAGTACCTAATGGTCTTAGTTTAGAATGGGACATCAGTTACTTCACTTAAAAGCTTCTGTCACATATGAGAAAGAGAGGAAATGAGTAACAATGTAATACTAAATGGAATATTAAACTACTATTAAAACTTAGATAGTTTCAATTTTATGAATAAAATTTATGCTCTAATTTGGAAACAATATGTTTATACATTTAGGTGGTCTATTTGATATCACTTCATAGGCTTTATGAATAGAGCATTCATCGATGCATCTGAGTGTATGCCCTAAATTGGAGTTTCTTTCATGTAATTAGCAAGAGTCCATGAGCTAGTGACGTATGGGATATACATTCCTACCAGGAGGGGCAAAGTTTCCCAAACCTCAAAATGCCTATAAATACACCCCTCACCACACCCACAATTCAGTTTTACAAACTTTGCCTCCGATGGAGGTGGTGAAGTAAGTTTGTGCTAGATTCTACGTTGATATGCGCTCCACAGCAAGTTGGAGCCCGGTTTTCCTCTCAGCGTGCAGTGAATGTCAGAGGGATGTGAGGAGAGTATTGCCTATTTGAATGCAGTGATCTCCTTCTACGGGGTCTATTTCATAGGTTCTCTGTTATCGGTCGTAGAGATTCATCTCTTACCTCCCTTTTCAGATCGACGATATACTCTTATATATACCATTACCTCTGCTGATTCTCGTTTCAGTACTGGTTTGGCTTTCTACAAACATGTAGATGAGTGTCCTGGGGTAAGTAAATCTTATTTTCTTTGACACTCTAAGCTATGGTTGGGCACTTTGTTTATAAAGTTCTAAATATATGTATTCAAACATTTATTTGCCTTGACTCAGAATGTTCAACTTTCCTTATTTTTCAGACAGTCAGTTTCATATTTGGGATAATGCATTTGATTTAATCATTTTTTCTTACCTTCAAAAATTTGACTCTTTTTCCCTGTGGGCTGTTAGGCTCGCGGGGGCTGAAAATGCTTCATTTTATTGCGTCATTCTTGGCGCTGACTTTTTTGGCGCAAAAATTCTTTTTCCGTTTCCGGCGTCATACGTGTCGCCGGAAGTTGCGTCATTTTTTGACGTTATTTTGCGCCAAAAATGTTGGCGTTCCGGATGTGGCGTCATTTTTGGCGCCAAAAGCATTTAGGCGCCAAATAATGTGGGCGTCTTATTTGGCGCTAAAAAATATGGGCGTCGCTCTTGTCTCCACATTATTTAAGTCTCATTTTTCATTGCTTCTGGTTGCTAGAAGCTTGTTCTTTGGCATTTTTTCCCATTCCTGAAACTGTCATTTAAGGAATTTGATCAATTTTGCTTTATATATGTTGTTTTTTCTCTTACATATTGCAAGATGTCTCACGTTGCATCTGAGTCAGAAGATACTACAGGAAAATCGCTGTCTAGTGCTGGATCTACCAAAGCTAAGTGTATCTGCTGTAAACTTTTGGTAGCTATTCCTCCAGCTGTTGTTTGTATTGATTGTCATGACAAACTTGTTAAAGCAGATAATATTTCCTTTAGTAAAGTACCATTGCCTGTTGCAGTTCCTTCAACATCTAAGGTGCAGAATGTTCCTGATAACATAAGAGATTTTGTTTCTGAATCCATAAAGAAGGCTATGTCTGTTATTTCTCCTTCTAGTAAACGTAAAAAATCTTTTAAAACTTCTCTCCCTACAGATGAATTTTTAAATGAACATCATCATTCTGATTCTGATGACTCTTCTGGTTCAGAGGATTCTGTCTCAGAGGTTGATGCTGATAAATCTTCATATTTATTTAAAATGGAATTTATTCGTTCTTTACTTAAAGAAGTACTAATTGCTTTAGAAATAGAGGATTCTAATCCTCTTGATACTAATTCTAAACGTTTGGATAAGGTATTTAAAGCTCCTGTGGTTATTCCAGAAGTTTTTCCTGTTCCTAATGCTATTTCTGCAGTAATTTCCAAAGAATGGGATAAATTGGGTAATTCATTTACTCCTAAACGTTTTAAGCAATTATATCCTGTGCCGTCTGACAGATTAGAATTTTGGGACAAAATCCCTAAAGTTGATGGGGCTATTTCTACCCTTGCTAAACGTACTACTATTCCTACGTCAGATGGTACTTCGTTTAAGGATCCTTTAGATAGGAAAATTGAATCCTTTCTAAGAAAAGCTTATCTGTGTTCAGGTAATCTTCTTAGACCTGCTATATCTTTGGCTGATGTTGCTGCAGCTTCAACTTTTTGGTTGGAAACTTTAGCGCAACAAGTAACACATCATGATTCTCATGATATTATTATTCTTCTTCAGCATGCTAATAATTTTATCTGTGATGCCATTTTTGATATTATCAGAGTTGATGTCAGGTTTATGTCTCTAGCTATTTTAGCTAGAAGAGCTTTATGGCTTAAAACTTGGAATGCTGATATGGCTTCTAAATCAACTCTACTTTCTATTTCTTTCCAGGGTAACAAATTATTTGGTTCTCAGTTGGATTCTATTATTTCAACTGTTACTGGTGGGAAAGGAACTTTTTTACCACAGGATAAAAAATCTAAGGGTAAAAACAGGGCTAATAATCGTTTTCGTTCCTTTCGTTTCAACAAAGAACAAAAGCCTGATCCTTCATCCTCAGGAGCAGTTTCAGTTTGGAAACCATCTCCAGTCTGGAATAAATCCAAGCCAGCTGGAAAGGCAAAGCCTGCTTCTAAGTCCACATGAAGGTGCGGCCCTCATTCCAGCTCAGCTGGTAGGGGGCAGGTTACGTTTTTTCAAGGAAATTTGGATCAATTCTGTTCACAATCTTTGGATTCAGAACATTGTTTCAGAAGGGTACAGAATTGGTTTCAAGATGAGACCTCCTGCAAAGAGATTTTTTCTTTCCCGTGTCCCAGTAAATCCAGTAAAAGCTCAAGCATTTCTGAATTGTGTTTCAGATCTAGAGTTGACTGGAGTAATTATGCCAGTTCCAGTTCCGGAACAGGGGATGGGGTTTTATTCAAATCTCTTCATTGTACCAAAGAAGGAGAATTCCTTCAGACCAGTTCTGGATCTAAAAATATTGAATCGTTATGTACGGATACCAACGTTCAAGATGGTAACTGTAAGGACTATCTTGCCTTTTGTTCAGCAAGGGAATTATATATCCACAATAGATTTACAGGATGCATATCTGCATATTCCGATTCATCCAGATCATTATCAGTTCCTGAGATTCTCTTTTCTGGACAAGCATTACCAGTTTGTGGCTCTGCCGTTTGGCCTAGCTACAGCTCCAAGAATTTTTACAAAGGTTCTCGGTGCCCTTCTGTCTGTAATCAGAGAACAGGGTATTGTGGTATTTCCTTATTTGGACGATATCTTGGTACTTGCTCAGTCTTTACATTTAGCAGAATCTCATACGAATCGACTTGTGTTGTTTCTTCAAGATCATGGTTGGAGGATCAATTTACCAAAAAGTTCATTCCTCAGACAAGGGTAACCTTTCTGGGTTTCCAGATGGATTCAGTGTCCATGACTCTGTCTTTAACAGACAAGAGACGTCTAAAATTGATTGCAGCTTGTCGAAACCTTCAGTCACAATCATTCCCTTCGGTAGCCTTATGCATGGAAATTCTAGGTCTTATGACTGCTGCATCGGACGCGATCCCCTTTGCTCGTTTTCACATGCGACCTCTTCAGCTCTGTATGCTGAATCAATGGTGCAAGGATTACACAAAGATATCTCAATTAATATCTTTAAAACCGATTGTTCGACACTCTCTAACATGGTGGACAGATCACCATCGTTTAATTCAGGGGGCTTCTTTTGTGCTTCCGACCTGGACTGTAATTTCAACAGATGCAAGTCTCACAGGTTGGGGAGCTGTGTGGGGATCTCTGACGGCACAAGGAGTTTGGGAATCTCAGGAGGTGAGATTACCGATCAATATTTTGGAATTCCGTGCAATTTTCAGAGCTCTTCAGTTTTGGCCTCTTCTGAAGAGAGAATCGTTCATTTGTTTTCAGACAGACAATGTCACAACTGTGGCATACATCAATCATCAAGGAGGGACTCACAGTCCTCTGGCTATGAAAGAAGTATCTTGAATTTTGGTTTGGGCGGAATCCAGCTCCTGTCTAATCTCTGCGGTTCATATCCCAGGTATAGACAATTGGGAAGCGGATTATCTCAGTCGCCAAACGTTGCATCCGGGCGAATGGTCTCTTCACCCAGAGGTATTTCTTCAGATTGTTCAAATGTGGGAACTTCCAGAAATAGATCTGATGGCGTCCCATCTAAACAAGAAACTTCCCAGGTATCTGTCCAGATCCCGAGATCCTCAGACGGAGGCAGTGGATGCATTATCACTTCCTTGGAAGTATCATCCTGCCTATATCTTTCCGCCTCTAGTTCTTCTTCCAAGAGTAATCTCCAAGATTCTGAAGGAATGCTCGTTTGTTCTGCTGGTAGCTCCGGCATGGCCTCACAGGTTTTGGTATGCGGATCTCGTCCGGATGGCCTCTTGCCAACCGTGGACTCTTCCGTTAAGACCAGACCTTCTGTCACAAGGTCCTTTTTTCCATCAGGATCTGAAATCCTTAAATTTAAAGGTATGGAGATTGAACGCTTGATTCTTGGTCAAAGAGGTTTCTCTGACTCTGTGATTAATACTATGTTACAGGCTCGTAAATCTGTATCTAGAGAGATATATTATAGAGTCTGGAAGACTTATACTTCTTGGTGTCTTTCTCATCATTTTTCTTGGCATTCTTTTAGAATACCGAGAATTTTACAGTTTCTTCATGATGGTTTAGATAAGGGTTTGTCCGCAAGTTCCTTGAAAGGACAAATCTCTGCTCTTTCTGTTCTTTTTCACAGAAAGATTGCTATTCTTCCTGATATTCATTGTTTTGTACAAGCTTTGGTTCGTATAAAACCTGTCATTAAGTCAATTTCTCCTCCTTGGAGTTTGAATTTGGTTCTGGGAGCTCTTCAAGCTCCTCCGTTTGAACCTATGCATTCATTGGACATTAAATTACTTTCTTGGAAAGTTTTGTTCCTTTTGGCCATCTCTTCTGCCAGAAGAGTTTCTGAATTATCTGCTCTTTCTTGTAAGTCTCCTTTTCTGATTTTTCATCAGGATAAGGCGGTGTTGCGAACTTCTTTTGAATTTT
Organism: Bombina bombina; assembly: GCF_027579735.1. Lineage (NCBI taxonomy): Eukaryota > Metazoa > Chordata > Amphibia > Anura > Bombinatoridae > Bombina > Bombina bombina. Next base: position 1,047,089,251 of record NC_069502.1, read on the forward strand.
TACCTAAAGTTGTGAATTCCAACAACATTAGTAGAGAAATTGTGGTTCCTTCATTATGTCCTAATCCTAAGAATTCTAAGGAGAAATCGTTGCATTCTTTGGATGTTGTTAGAGCTTTGAAATATTATGTTGAAGCTACTAAATCTTTCCGAAAGACTTCTAGTCTATTTGTTATCTTTTCCGGTTCTAGAAAAGGCCAGAAAGCTTCTGCCATTTCTTTGGCATCTTGGTTGAAATCTTTAATTCATCTTGCCTATGTTGAGTCGGGTAAAACTCCGCCTCAGAGAATTACAGCTCATTCTACTAGGTCAGTTTCTACTTCCTGGGCGTTTAGGAATGAAGCTTCGGTTGATCAGATTTGCAAAGCAGCAACTTGGTCCTCTTTGCATACTTTTACTAAATTCTACCATTTTGATGTATTTTCTTCTTCTGAAGCAGTTTTTGGTAGAAAAGTACTTCAGGCAGCGGTTTCAGTTTGAATCTTCTGCTTATGTTTTTCATTAAACTTTATTTTGGGTGTGGATTATTTTCAGCAGGAATTGGCTGTCTTTATTTTGTCCCTCCCTCTCTAGTGACTCTTGTGTGGAAAGATCCACATCTTGGGTAGTCATTATCCCATACGTCACTAGCTCATGGACTCTTGCTAATTACATGAAAGAAAACATAATTTATGTAAGAACTTACCTGATAAATTCATTTCTTTCATATTAGCAAGAGTCCATGAGGCCCGCCCTTTTTTTGTGGTGGTTATGATTTTGTATAAAGCACAATTATTCCAATTCCTTATTTTATATGCTTTCGCACTTTTTTATCACCCCACTTCTTGGCTATTCGTTAAACTGAATTGTGGGTGTGGTGAGGGGTGTATTTATAGGCATTTTGAGGTTTGGGAAACTTTGCCCCTCCTGGTAGGAATGTATATCCCATACGTCACTAGCTCATGGACTCTTGCTAATATGAAAGAAATGAATTTATCAGGTAAGTTCTTACATAAATTATGTTTTTTACAATAGGATGAGAGCTGCTCAAATCCTATTGGCTGATTGGAACAGCCAATAGGATTTTAGTGGCTCTAATCCTATTGCCTGATTGGAACCTTTCAGCCAATAGGAATGCAAGGGACGCCATCTTGGATGACGTCACTTGCATTCAAGATCCAGTTTACGGCGGAGACCGTATTGAAGAGGAGCTCCTCGGCGGATGACTTCAGGATGGAGCCGCCCCTCGCCGGGTGGATGAAGATAGAAGAGGCTGCATGGATGAAGACGTCGCCGTCTGGAAGAAGATGGAAGAGGCCCCCCGGATGAAGACTTCTTGCCGGCTGGTTGGATCTTTCAAACGGAACTTCAAAAACTGTATGTGGATCGTCGGGGGTTAGTGTTTAATGTAATTTTAGTATAATAGGGTAGGTTAATTTAATAGTTTAATATAATTTAATTCTACAGGTAAGTTTAAATTTATTATAAGATAGGGATGTTGTAATTTTAATGTAAAGTTAGCGGGTTGTTAGGTTAAGGGGTTAATAGCTTAATTTAGTTTATGGCGATGTGGGGGGCTGGCGGTTTAGGGGTTAATAGGTTTAGTTAATGGTAGTGATGTGGGAGGCCTGGGGTTTAGGGGTTAACACATTTATTTAGTTGCGGTGGGGTCTGGGAGCGGCGGAATAGGGGTTAATGCTTTTATTTAGTTGCGGCGGGGCCCGGGAGCGGCAGGGTAGGGGTTAATAACTTTATTTAGTGGCGGCGATGTCGGGGCGGCAGATTAGGGGTCGGGGCCTGTGTTAGGTGTAAACGTAACTGATTTTCTAACATATAAATCAATGGGATATCTGGCAGCATCGAACATAAGCTTTTGCTGCTTTCAGACTCCCATTGATTCCTATGGCATCCGCGGCCTCCAGGGTGGCGGATTGAAAACCAGGTACGCTGGGCCGGAATAGCCGCGAGTGTACCGGTCAACTATTTGCTAACTATGAAAAAGTGTCAAATAGTGCCGAATGTGTATTCGGAACATCTGTAATGATGTAAGCATCGATCTGTGTCGGATTGAGAGTGGCGGATCATATGTTACATCACAGATTTCAACTTTTGCCGGTCTGTAGGCTTTGAAAACTAGGTCAAATCAAGCTCGCCACAATTACGCTGCGAAATTCCAGCGTATTTCAGGTTGACGGCTTGATAAATTTCCCCCTATATGTCTCGCTATACGAGGATGAGTTAACCTCTGTAACGTCTGTTACTAAGTCTCCTCTGGCGGAGGAACCTTCCTTTAGATTCAAAATTGAGCATCTTCGTTTTTTACTAAAGGAGCTCCTAGAGGCTAAGCTACCTGAGGAACCTAAGATCCCTAAGGTAGACAGGGTCTACAAAGACAGAATGTCCCACAGACCTTTCCTGTACCAGTTCGTATGGCGAATATTAGTAACGAATGAGAAAGAATCAGAACTTCCTTTTCTCCCTCGGCAACTTTTAAGAAATTGTTTCCGGTCCCTGATTCTCAAATAAAATTGTGGGGTTTCATCCCTAAGGTGGATGGCGCCATTTCAACACTAGCTAAGTGTACTACTATCCCCCTTGAGGATAGATTGTCCTTTAGAGAGCCTATGGACAAGAAGTTGAAAACTTTCCTGCGGAGAATGTTTCAACACGCAGATTTTTTATTCCAACCTGCGGCAGCAGTAGCCGCATTGGCTGGGGCAGCTACCTACTGGTGCAAATCTGTGTATGAACTTATTGAGGTGGAATCTCCCCCTTTAGGGATATTCAGGAGAGAATTAAGGCATTAAGAATTTCTAATTCCTTCATCTGTGATGCCAGTATGCAAATTTGCGTCTGAACACAAAGGCTTCTGGTTGAAGTCTTCGTCTGCGGATATGACTTCTAAATCCAGGTTACTTTCCCTTCAAGCGGAAGATCTTATTCGGATCTGGGCTCCATCATTTCCACGGTTACTGGAGGGAAAGGAGCCTTCCTATCACAGAATAAGAACAGACCTAAGGGACGACAGTCCTCAAATTTTTGTTCGGACAAGTCCCAACAATCTCAATCCTCATCCAAGCCTGAGCAACGCAAGACTACTTGGAAGCCAGCTCAGTCCTGGAACAAGTCCAAACAGACAAAGAAGCCCGCGGAAAACAAATCGTCATGAAGGGGCGGTCCGGGATCGGATTGCCTAGGGGGCAGATTGTCGCTTTTCTCAGACGCTTGATTTCAGGATGTTCAGGACCCTTGGGTTCTGGAGGTCGTATCTCAGGGATATCTGATAGGATTCAAGTCTTTTCCGCCCAGGGGAAGATTCCTTATCTTCAGACTGTCTACAAGACCAGAATAGAGGACTGCCTTTTTAGGTTGCGTATGGGCTCTAGTCTCTTTAGGAGTAATTGTCCCGGTACCTGGTTCAGGAAGGACCCAGCCCGTAAGATGTTTTTGTTTTCGTGGCTCCCTTTTTATAATTTCTTCTGGCACCTTTATGCCCTGATGTTTCTCCTACTTTTCCTTGTTCCCTTGGCCGAATGACTGGGAGGATAGGGGAAGTGGGAGGGATATTTAAGCCTTTGGCTGGGGTGTCTTTGCCTCCTCCTTGTGGCCATGTGTTGTATTTCCCAAAAGTAAGGAATGAAGTTGTGGACTCTCCCTGCCAGGAAAGAAAGGAATTTATCTGGTAAGCATAAATTTAGTTTTATTCTTCCCTGGTTCAATTCATTTCTTTCATGGTGACCGAAATCCACTAGACCCCACTGTTTATTTTCTGGTAATGATTTATTTTAGTGCACATTTTGCTCTTTTTTTTTTACTTTTTCCTACCTCTTTTGCTTGTCTATACGTCAGACTGTTTAACCAGTAAGGTGGGAGGAGTTTTACAGAGCTCTTGGGGTTTGGGAATCTTTGTCTCCTCCTAGTGGCAAGGAAGAATAACTACCAGGAGTAATGGATCTTGCACATTTGCCACTATAAAATAAATTAATTTATTAGGTAAGCATAAATTATGTTTCCTCCACTCAGAAACAAGTTAAATCTGGTTCTGTCTGGAAGCCAGGTTCAAACAGGGACAAGTCTAAGCAGTCCAAGAAATCTACTCTCATCCAAGTCTGCATAGTCAGTTTCTAAATTTTAGCAGTGATTGTTTCTGTACCATTGTTGGAACAGGGAATGGAGTTTTACTTCATCCTCTATTCTAAAGAAGGAATGAACTTTCAGACCAGTTCTGGATTTAAAGGCTCTAAACTAATTTCCTACTTTCAAAATGGAAACTAATCTACCTTTTGTTCAGCAAGGTCAGTATATGTCCACTGTAGATTTAAAAGATGATTATTTTCCTGTTGATGATTTCATGTTCCTATTCACATGGAACATCAGTTTCTAAGGTTTGCCATTCTGGACAATCATTTTTCAGTTGCTCTACCATTTGGTCTGGCTCAGCTCCCAGAATATTCTCAAAGGTTCTGGGTACACTTTTTTCTGTGATTAGAGCTCAGGGTAGTGCAGTTTGGAAACTGGTGGTATAAATATCTTAAAGGGACACTGAACCCAATTTTTTTCTTTTGTGATTCAGATAGAGCATGCAATTTTAAGCAACGTTCTAATTTACTCCTATTATCAATTTTTCTTTGTTCTCTTGCTATCTTTATTTGAAAAAGAAGGCATCTAAGCTTTTTTTTGGTTCAGAACTATGGATAGCACTTTTTATTGGTGGATGAATTTATCCACCAATCAGCAAGAACAACCCAGGTTGTTCACCAAAAATGGGCCGGCATCTAAACTTACATTCTTGCATTTCAAATAAAGATACCAAGAGAATGAAGAAAATTTGATAATAGGAGTAAATTAGAAGGTTGCTTAGAATTTCATGCTCTATCTGAATCACAAAAGACAAAATTTGGGTTCAGTGTCCCTTTAAAGTCTATGGAGAATTTTGAACCACCAGTTTCCAAAGTTTAACATCTCAATGGAAACTAGCCCAAAGAAGGCTTCTGGAATAGTATTGTTACCTTTTAAAATGCTATTGTCCAAATTTTGTTGCAGTCAATGAGTTGATTACTAATATTATTCTGAAAAATGGATTGTGTCAGTCATTTAAGTGGCTCGTAGGTTTACATGAAGGTGATCTACAGGACAGCTGGGCATGTAGGCTTAAATAAAAGTCTTTCTATTCCATCTATTTCTCTTTATTTTGTAAAGTTTGTTCTCATGATTGCGGATTCTGATGCTTTTCCATTTGCTGACGTCCACATGAGGCCTCTTTAGCTTTGTATACTTTGTCAATGGTGCAGGGATCATAAACAGCTGTCTTAAAGGCTTCATCTAGATTTATTTGTCTTGTATGAATCATCAGCGTATTATTAAGTGGGCCTTTTTTGTTTGTCTTTCAAGTTGGAGGGCTGTCTGGGGGTCTCATTCTCAGCGTACACAAGGGGTTTGGTCTCCTCAGGAGGCAAGGTTACCAATTAATGTTCTAGACCTCTCTGCGATTTTCAGCGCCATTCAGAGTTGGTCTTGGTTGAAAATGGAGACTTTTGTTCGTTTTCAGACAGACAGTGTTAAAGCAGTGGCCTATGTCAATCATCAGGGGGAACTCACAGCTCCCTAGCCATGAAGGAAGTATATTGAATTCTTTCCTGGGCAGAAGTCAGTTGCTGTTTATTTTCTGCTGTTCATATTCCAGGAGTGGACAGCTGGGATGCAGGTTTTCTCAGTCGTCAGTGCTGTGCCGTATGGACATTGTATGTTTGACCACAATCTTCCCAGGTACTGTGCGAAGTTCAGGGATCCTCAAGCAGTGTTTGTGGAGGCTCTGTGGTCATTTCAACTAGCTTATGTTTTTCTCCCTCTGGTTCTGCTTTCCAGAGTGATTGCCAGAATCAAGCAAGAGGAGGTATCAGAAATTCAGATTGCTCCGGCTTGGTATCGCTGAGTTTGGTTTGCAGATCTGGTTCAGATGTCCAATTGTCCTCTTTGGCCACTGTGTCCAGACCTCCTGTGTCAAGGTCTGGTTTTCCATCCAGATCTCAAGTCTCTAACTTTGTTGGCATTGAGATTGAACGGTTAGTTTTTAGGCAGAGAAGGTTTTCGGATTCTGTGATTGAGACTCTGATACAGGCTCGTAAGTTTGTCACCAGGAAGATCTGTCATAAGGTCTGGAGGCCCTTTATTGGGGTTTGGATCATGGTTTTTCCTGGCATTCTTATACAGTTCCTAGGATTTTGCCATTTTGGCAGGATGGTTTAGATAAGGGTATACTTGCTAGTCTCTCAAAGGGGCAGATTTCCTCTTTTTTAGTCTTGTTTCACAGGAAGATTGATAATGTTCCTAACATTCATGGTTTAGTTTAGGCTTTAGCCAGAATTAAATCTGTTATTAAATCAATTTCCTTGGAATCAAAATTTTGCTTTGAAGGTTTTGCAGGCTTCTCTATTTTAGCTTATGAATAAAGTGGATATTATGATTCTTTCTTGGAATATTTTGTTTATTTGACTATCTCTTCTGCTAGAAGAGTTTTTTTTTTTAACTATCTGCTCTTTCATGTGATCCTCCTTATCTAATTTTTATTCAGGATAATGCAGTTTTACAGACCAAATTTGACTTCTTACCTATGGTTGTGTCAGACTATATAAGTCAGGAAATTGTTGTCCCTTCTTTGTGTCTTAATCCCACAAATTCTTCTGAGAGACTTCTTCATAATGTCAATGTTGTTAGAGCATTGAAGTATTATGTTGATGCTACTAAGGATTTCAGAAAAACTTCCAGTTTGTTTTTTCATTTTTCTGGTTCCAGGAAAAGGCATAAAGTTTCTGACGTTTTTTTGTTGAAACTTTTGATCCATAAGGCTTACTTGGAGGCAGGTCAGTGAATTACTTCTCATTCTACCAAATCAGTTGCCACTTCTTGGGCTTTTAAGATTGAGGCTTAAGTTGACCAAAACTTGCACGGCAGCTAATTGGTCTCCTTTCCATACCTACTAATTTCTACCATTTTGATATTTTTGCTTCTTCTGAGGCAGCCTTTGGTAGGTAAGTCCTTCAGGCAGTTGTTTCAGGTTTATTTGCTTTTGCCTCTGTTGATTTTTTTTTTAAAAAATAAAAAGTTAATGTTTTGCCCTTAAAGGGATACTAACCCCAAATTTTTTCTTTCATGATTCAGATAGAGCATGCAATTTTAAGCAACTTTCCAATTTACTACTATTATCAATTTTTCTTTGTTCTCATGTTATTGTGATTTGAAAAAGCAGTAATGAAAGGTTAGGAGCCGGCCCATTTTTAGTTCAGTACCTGGGTAGCGCTTGCTGATTGGTTTGCTACATTTAGCCACAAATCAGCAAGTGCTACCCAGGCGCTGAACAAAAAATGGTCTGGCTCTAAAGCTTACAGTACTGCTTTTTTCAAATCAAGATAACATGAGAACAAAGAAAAATTGATAATAGGAGTAAATTAGAAAGGTGCTTAAAATCTCATGCTCTATCAGAATCATGAAAGAAAAAAAATTGGGTTTAGTATTGCTCAACTCTATAGTGAATACATTATTTCAGGCCAGAAGGTCTTTTGGCATTGTGGATTTAATTTTTTGTGGAAAAAAAAGATGTCCTTTAAATCCCATCCTTTATGTCTGTGACGGATCCCCTGCTACCCCTGGTACCAGCCGCTTTGTAGCAGAGAGAGTGATTTCAGCAATCTCCTCCCAAATAACCAGACAACTAGCATTTAGGTGGTACAAAGAAGAACACTTTATTGGGACAAACACACAATATTTATACAGGAACTCATCTTGATAAGACAAAGGACAATCCCACAATTTTTAGCCATTCCCACCACTCCAGATAGGCTGGTGCCTCCATAGCAGGTGTCATTTTAAAGCTCTCGGTCCCCAGATGCCACATTCCAAAAAGTGGCATGATTCGTTACTGGGGACCGGAGTTACAGCCCTGTAAAGATTGGTGGGTAGGGGTGTCCAAAACCCCAAGTTCCCCAAGTAGCTCCCCTCCGGCAATTCCACCACCCCTTGTCCTCTCTAGGGGCTACCCATCCCCAAAAAAGCAGAGGTCTGGGGAAAAGGGCCACTGGGGCAACCAGGGGCAAAGTTAGCGGGTGTCCTGCTGTTCTGTGGCTGACCGGGAGTTCCAGGAGCCTAGCCAGCCGGAGAGGGTTTAGGCGGGTGTCCGTTGTAAGGCAGCTGACCAGGGGAGTTCCTGGAGCCCGACCAGCCTAGGAGGGTTTTCCGGTCAGAAACAACAGGGGTGAGGTAGTAGAGGGGTAGGGGTTTAACCCTTGCAGCCCAGTGCCAGGGACAATGTCTCATTACCTATGGATTCCACAGCTTGGGTATTAGTTCCCAGGAGTAATGGACTGTGGACTCTCACCACTTGTATGAAAGAAAACCTAATCTATGTTTACCTGATAAATTCATTTCTTTCATGGTGGTGAGAGTTCATGAGACCCCACCCTTTGTTATCTTGGTGCTGGTTTATTTTTGTACACATCTTGCTGTTCCTTATTAATGCAGGAAGCCTCAAATCCTTTTTATTTTTAACACAGAACATTTGTCTATATTTTGCTTCCCACGAGGGAAACTGGAAAGCAAATTTTCCACAGGAATTATCTCTCCATTAAGCAATTTTTTAACCAGATTGTGGAACAGTGGAGTTTCCCAGAGATAGACATGAAGATTTCTGTTTCCAAGAGTCAAAGCTTGGATTAAATAGAGCATTCTTCAATAATTCCTATTGCTCCAGCCAGGCTTACAGACCTTGGTCTTGCGAATCCGTTTCAGATGTCAATCTTTTTCCATAGTCTTCTCTTTTGCATGACCTACTATGTGAAGGTTCCTTCTTAGCATCAAGATCTTGAGTCTCTAATCTTGAAGGTTTAGAGTTTGAATGTCTATTTTACAAAGAGGTTTGCTTAACTCTATAGTGAATACCTTATTTCAGGCCAGAAGGCCTGTTACAAGTAAACCTTTTCCTTCCTAAGATAGGGAGAGTCCACGGTTTCATTCCTTACTGTTGGGAAATACAATACCTAGTCACCAGGAGGAGGCAAAGTAACCCCAGCCAAAGGCTTAAATATCCCTCCCACTTCCTCATTACCCCAGTCATTCTTTGCAGTTTGTCACGTTAGGAGGTGGCAGAGAAGTATCAGAAGATTTTCAGAGTCCTGAAAAAGGGTATCTGCCCTTCAAGATAGGACTGGAGTTTTAAGTAGTCATGTCAACCTCTCAGTGAGAGTATTGATGAAATTTAGAGTCTGGAGATGCAGGGAAAGTTTTTCTGCGAAACCATCTAGACTATTGCTAACAGCTCCTAAGCAATCCGTGTTGACGAGTTTCACTGCCTGCTTTCTCTCACTCAAGTCCATGTCAGGAGCGCTGCTATAAAACTGTCACACTTGAGAGGCTATGTTCTATTCCACAGCATGGATCCTGGAGGTAAGATTGTTTCAATTTTTACACACAAAACGCTATAACAGGGTCACAGTGTGGCTCCTTTATACCTTGATAGGATCCAGGGTTAATATCCTCTGAAGGGGTTTTATTGAACAGTTGGGGTTACTTAATCAGTGTATTAATTATTTACATGCTGCTTTGTGTGATTTTTTCCTGAGCTGATAGACTGTGTGTTTTTGACTGGAACAAACAGGTTTCACTTTTAAGTTTCACTTTCGTTTTTGAAAGTGTTGCACAGCTCCTATTACTTGCTGAACTTGTAGTAACAGGGAAGTACTGTCTTGCACTCCTTGTGGGTCTATGTTCATTTCCTCGATTCCGGCTGAGACTTGAACTTGAGGAGAGCGTTTCCTCGGTTAACTGTGAGTTCCCCAGCCATTGGGAGTATAAAGGTGCAGTTTTCTATATTAAAACATGTTTTTATTTCTGTCCTTCTGTGCGTATAACCTTAGCTATGGAGGACTCTGACATGTTAGAAGGTACTCCTTCTGTACTAAATCATAACTGTTTATATTGTGAGGAGGCTGTGTTTTTTCCGCCCACTCAATTATGTTCCACATGCCATTAACACCGTCTAAGAAGGGAGACAAGCCTGCTAAGGCACTTAGTCCCTCTGAGCCGTCTCCCTCTCAGGACTCGGCGCCCCGTGAGATTACTACCCTTGCTACATTATCCACTCCACATGCAGTTCCCCATAGCACATCTAATCCTCCATCTGGAGGGGGCCTTCTTCCTGCGGACTTTGCCGCGCAGTTACAAACGGCGGTGTCTGCGGCCCTCAGTGCATTACCTCGCTCTAACAAACGCAAGAAAAAGGTTAAAGGGACAGTCTACATTAGAATTTTTATTGTTTAAAAAGATAGATAATCCCTTTATTACCCATTGCCTAGTTTGCATAACCAACACAGTTATATAAATACCCTTTTTAGCTCTGCGATTACCCTGTATCTAAGCCTCTGCAAACTGCCCCCTTATTTCTGTTCTTTTGACAGACATCCATTTTAACCAATCAGTGCTGGCTCACTGGAACTCCATGTGCATGAGCATAGTGTTATCTATATGACACACATGAACTAACGCCCTCTAGTGGTGAAAAACTGAAAATGCCCTGAGAGAAGTGGCGGCCTTCAAGGGCTTAGAAATTAGCATATGAACCTCCTAGGTTTAGCTATCAGCTAAGAATACAAAGAGATCAAAGCAAAATTGGTGATAAAAGTAAATTGGAAAATTGTTTAAAATTACATTCTCTATCTTAATCATGAAAGTTAATTTTGGACTAGACTGTCCCTTTAAACATAGCTCTCCTGACCCAGAGTCATCTAAATATTTATCGGATTTAGCTATGTCCCAGTTATCCGATGAAGAGTTAACCTCTGTAGCTTCAGAGAGTGAACTTTCTGGGTCGGAGTCCTTAGCATCTAAGCCTCCTGCTGCAGAGGAACCGTCCTTTAGATTTAAAATTGAGCACTTGCATTTTTTATTAAAGGAGGTTCTGTCTACGTTAGAGGTTCCAGAGGCCGCGCTGCCTGAAAAACCTATTATACCTAAATTAGACAGAGTTTATGAAGACAGGAAAGTTTATTTTGTGGGGGCTCCATTCCTAAGGTGGATGGTGCTATCTCTACACTTGCTTAACGTACTACTATACCTCTTGAGGATAGTTCTTCGTTCAGAGAGCTGATGGATAAGAAAATGGAAACCTTTCTGAGAAAGATGTTTCATCATTCGTGATTTTTGTTTCAACTGGCAGCTGCGGTTGCCGTAGCGGCTACCTACTGGTGTGACTCTTTGTCAGAACTTATTGAGGTGGAGTCCCCCCTCAAGAATATTCAAGCTCTGAGAATTGCTAATATCTGTGATGCGAACATGCAAAATATTTGCCTAAATGCAAAGGCCTCTGGCTTTGCGTTCCTAGCCCACCGGGCGCTCTGGTTGAAGTCTTGGTCTGCAGATATGACTTCTAAATCCAGACTCCTTTCTTTTTCCTTCAAGGGAAAGATTTTATTTTGTCCAGGCCTGGACTCCATTATTTCTATCGTTACCGGAGGCAAGGGTGCCTCCTACCACAAGATAAGAAGAACAAGTCTAAGGGACGACAATATTATAATTTTCGTTCCTTTAGTTCTGACAAATCCCAACAACAACAATCCTACTCCAAGCCTGAGCAACCCAAGAGTACTTGGGGCCTGGCTCAGTCCTGGAATAAATCCAAGCAGAATAAGAAGCCTGCTGATAACAAATTGTCATGAAGGGGTGGCCCCCGATCCAGGATCATATTGTGTAGGGGGCAGACTGTCTCTTTTTTTCAGACGCCTGGATCAAGGATGTACAGGATCCGTGGGTCCTGGAGGTGGTATCTCAGGGATACAAGATAGGCTTCAAATCTCATCCACCAAGGGGCAGATTCCTTCTCTCGAATCTGTCTATCAGACCAGAAAAGAGGGATGCTTTTCTATGGTGCATTCCGGGTTTCTATCCTCCTCAGGAGTTGTTGTCCCGGTGCCTATCGAAGAAAAAGGTTTGGGGTTTTATTCAAACCTTTTCGTAGTCCCAAAGAAGGAGGGAACTTTCTGCCCAATTCTGGACCTAAAGTGCTTAAACAATTTTCTCAGTGTCCGTTCCTTCAAGATGGAGACGATAAGGTCCATCCTTCCTTTAATTCAAGAAGGCCACTTTATGACCACTATAGATATGAAGGACGCTTACCTTCATGACACTTACCTTCATGTTCCAATCCACAGTTCCTAGCAGTGTCCTGGAGGTTCAAACTCATATATCTTTTTCCTCCATTACCACTTCTTTCTCGAATGGTGGCCCGCATCAAGCCGGAGCGGTTATCAGTAATCCTGATTGCTCCATCGTGTCTGCGGATGTGGTTCGCGGATCTAGTGGGGATGTCCTCATCTCCTCCGTGGAAGTTACCTTGTCGCAGATACCTGCTAATACAAGGTCCATTTGTTCATCAAAATCTAGATTCTCTGAGGCTGACTGCATGAGGATTGAATGCTTAGTCTTAGCCAAGAGAGATTTCTCTGAGTGTCATTGATACTCTTATTCAAGCTCGTAAACCAGTTACTCAGCGTATCTACCACAAGGTGTGGAGGACCTACTTATTCTGGTGTGAAGAGCGTGGTTTTTCCTGGCACAGAGTTAAGGTTGCCAGGATCTTATCTTTACTCCAGGATGGGCTAAAGAAGGGCTTTCTGCTAGTTCCCTCAGGGGACAGATTTCGGCCTTGTTGGTTTTATAGCACAAGAGACTGGCTGAGCTTTGTTAAGGCTCTGATTAAGATCAGACCTGTGTTTAGATCTGGGGCTCCTCCTTGGAGCCTAAATCTTGTTCTTCTGATTTTGAAACAGGTTCCGTTTGAGCCTCTGCATTTCGTTGACATTAATTTGTTATCTTGGAAGGTTCTCTTTTTATTGGCTATTGCCTCTGCGCGCAGAGTTTCTGAGATCTCTACTTTGCAATGTGTGCCTCCTTATCTGATTTTTCATGCTGATAAGGCAGTTTTACGTACTAAATTAGGTTTTCTTCCTAAGGTTGTGTCAGATCGCAACATCAATCAGGAGATTGTGGTTCTTTCCTTGTGTCCTAATCCTTCTTCATTGAAGGAACGCTTACTTCACAATTTGGATGTGGTTCGCACCTTGAAGTTCTATATTCAGGCTACTAAGAAGTTTAGACAATTCTCCTCTTTGTTGTCTATTCAGGGAAACGTAAGGGGCAGAAGGCTACTTCGACTTCCCTATCTTTTTGGTTAAGAAGTGTCATCCGCTTAGCTTACGAGACTGTCGGACATCGTCCTCCTGAGAGGATAGCAGCTCATTCCACTAGAGCAGTGGCTTACTCTTGGGCCTTTAAGAATGAGGCCTCTATGGATCAGATTTGTAAGGCAGCTACCTGGAAGCAGCTTTCGGGAGAAAAGTTTTTCAGGCTGTGTATGGTCCGCCTCTTCCTTTTTGTTCACTCCCGTTATTCATTCAGTGTTCTCTGGAGCTTGGGTATAGTTTTCCCAACAGTAAGGAATGAAGCTGTGGACTCTACCTATCTTAGAAAGGAAAAATTAATTTATGCTTACCAGATAAATTTCTTTCCTTCCGGATAGGGAGAGTCCACGGTCCCCGTCCATTTTTTTCTTGTCTATGGGTGGTCCCCTATTATTTATTTTATTCTTCTGGCACCATTTATACCCTAATGTTTCTCCTACTTTTTTGTGTACCCTCGGCATAATGACTGGGGTAATGAGGAAGTGGGAGGGCCTTTGCCTCCTCCTGGTGGCCAGGTTGTATTTCCCAACAGTAAGGAATGAAGCCGTGGACTCTCCCTATCCGGAAGGAAATTAATTTATCTGGTAAGCATAAATTTAAGGATTTGGAAAGTATTTTCTTTCTTGCTGTGAAAAATTGTTTAATCTGTTATTCTTTTTAGAATTTCTTTTTTGTAGGTCAGTTCAGATAGACTTATCTGCTATCCTGTTCTAAAATCTTATTTAGACTTTTCTATTTCATACTACAGGATAGTTGCTAAGTGTCCTGTCATTGGGGCTTTGTTCAAGCTTAGTTAGGATATATCCAGTGTTTAAACCTATTTCTCTTCTTTGAAACATTAATTAGATTTTTACAAGCTTTCAGGTTTCTCCTTTCAAACCTATGCCTGCTATGGACATTTGGTTTATGTCTTGGAAGTTTGTGTTGTTATTAGCAATTTCTGCTGCCAGGTGTCCTTATCTTAGTACTTTTTTTTTTGGATTACAACAGTCAGGATATTCTTTTTCCTTGTCATAATCCAAAGTATTCAACTGATGGTCTCTTACTTGTTTTAGGTGATATAAGAGCATTTGTATTCTACGTACAAATTTTAAAGGTTTTTGGACAAATCTTCAGAAGGCCACAGCCGTTTCTTTAGCTTCTTGGCTAAAACTTTGTTTAAAATACAGAAAGTAGCTTTGTTTACTAAGACTTATTTAGAGGTGGGATAGTCTTTTCCAAACTATATTGTTGTCCAATCTACTAGAGCAATTTCTGCTTCTTAGGTTTTCAAGAACGAGACTGATATTGTGCAAGTTTGCAAGGAAGCAACTTGTTTTTTTTCATTCATTTACTACAATGTGTTTGGCAGGAAAGTCCTTCAAGCCTCAGTGTCTTATACTTAGGTGCCTGTTTAAAAAAGTTTGGCCCCGCCCAATAACATATGGACTCCACAGCTTGGTTATTATTATTATTATTATTATTCTTTATTTATAAAGGGCGTACAATGGAGAAACAATACGATAAGACAAAATTCTACGGACAAATACAGGGGGAATTGAGGGCCCTATTCCCGTGGGAACTTACAATCTAGATGGGTAGGAGGATGGGAAACAGGAGGTGGGGACTGCAAAGGTGAGAATGATGATAGTGAAGAGTTAAATGAGGGAAACTGTTAGGTAAATGAATTTTATTTGTAATTGAGTCGGGTGATAAGCTTCCATGAACAAAAAGGTCTTTAGGGAGTGTTTAAAGGAGGAAAGGTTAGGGGAAAGTCTGACCGCTCGAGGAAGAGCATTCCAGAGGGTTGGTGCTGCACGAGAGAAGTCCTGTAGTCTAGCATGGGAGGAGGTGAGGGTAGAGGACACAAGGAGCAGGTCTTTGTTGGATCTTAGGGGGCGTGCTGGAGTATATTTGTTGATGAGTGAGGACAGGTAGGGTGGGGCAACATTGGTGAGGGCTTTGTATGTCAGGGTGAGAATTTTGAATTTAATTCTGCTGTGACTGGAGAGCCAGTGAAGGGACTCACAGAGAGGTGCAACAGAGCGTCGGGAGTGGTGGATTAGCCTGGCAGAGGTATTTAGGATGGATTGAAGGGGGAGAGAGGGAGGCCAGTTAGTAGGTTATTACAGTAGTCAAGTCGGGAAATTACCAGGTAGTGGATTAGCTGTTTAGTAGTTTCAGCGCTCAGAAATGGATGAATTTTGAAGATATTGCATAGTTGGTTGCGGCAGGATGAAGAGAGCAATTGGATGTGGGGAATGAAGGACAGGTTTGAGTCAAGTGTGACTCCAAGGCAGCGAACTTGGAGTGATGGGGAGATAGTGGTGCCGCCAACAGTGATAGAAAAAATAGAAACATTGTATTAGTTTCTAGGAGTAATGGCTCATGGACTTTCACCACTTTATGAAAGATAACAACATTTATGCTTACATTTATTTCTTCCATGGTGGTGGTGAGTCCACGAGACACACATTTTTCACTATTTTTTTTTTTTTTTTAATCTGGCTGCTGTTCTGGTTTGCACCTCATTTTCCCTGCTTTGTTCTTTTCTACTTCTCCTTGCTTGGCTATCTGTGAGACTAACATACCAGTGAGATGGGAGGAATTAAAGGGACAGTACACTATAAAATTGTTTCTCCCTTAATGTGTTTCCAATAACTTTTTTATCAGATGCAGAGTATAAAATGCATGCATTTAAGGCTTATTTGTGTATATGAATTAGCCTATTTTGTGTTTTGATGCCACAACCTAACAAAATGGGTTGAGCTTGTAGGTATAATCAGATCTCATTACTTTATCACACTGTGTACATATACATGCTTCTTTATCTTATATCTGTCCATAAACCAATCACCAATACTTGGAGAGAACAATGGAAAATTTAAATTGTATTACCTTATCTCTTCTATACACTCCTGGGAATGTAATTTCTTCTACTGGCTGTGTTTACACAGCTTGGCCTCGAGGCCAAAAACTTTCAGGATGGGTGGGGATACCACAGGCTAAATAAACTATTTCAAATGCTAATATGAGGGTAAAGGAAATACTTGTAAACAATTTAATACTCTCCAGCAGGTAAAGTGGATCATTGGGAACAAATTAAAGGGGAGAAAATGTTTGAATACACTGTCCCTTTAAGTACTCTTTGAGTTTTGGGAATCTGCCTCTTCTTAGTAGCCAGGAGTTGAATTCACAGGAGTAATGGCTAGTGGAGTCTCACCACTATGAAAGAAATTATTTTATCAGCTAAGCATTTTATTATTATTATTATTATTATTATTAACTCGCACAGATCTAGATTTGATAGTAAGTTTTTAATATTACCAATTTCAAGATTGAAGACTCGACATTGAGTCATGTTGCTCTGGGAACAGATCAATTTAATACAAACACACACATAAAAAATGCTTGTCACTCTTCTAGCAGAGATCAGATCTTATCTTCCATGGTAATTCAGTAACACTAAGGTACATACCAGTCATATAAGTCTAAGCTTTTGCCTTTGTATATGTAAATAAAAACTTCTGAACAAACGTTCAGCAGTGTTCATCTGGAAATAGCCAAAAGCACCACTGCCCCTGGATTATTTTGCTACCCTTGAAATGTACACTTCCATGTACAGTATACAGCCAGTCTGAAGAAAATAAGAAATAATGTATGCTCTTTAGAAAAATAAAGGTAAAATGCTTGGGGATTTCTTTCATGTAATTGGCAAGAGTCCATGAGCTAGTGACGTATGGGATATACAATCCTACCAGGAGGGGCAAAGTTTCCCAAACCTCAAAATGCCTACAAATACACCCCTCACCACACCCACAATTCAGTTTTACAAACTTTCGGTTTATAAACCTCATGTAGTTATTCCAGAGGTTTTTCCAGTTCCTGATGCTATTTCAGATATGATTTCAAAGGAATGGAATAGACTGGGCACTTCTTTTACTCCTTCTTCAAGGTTTAAAAAATGGTATCCTTTGCCTACTGATAGATTGGAGTTTTTTTTGTAGGTCAGTTCAGATAGACTTATCTGCTATCCTGTTCTAAAATCTTATTTAGACTTTTCTATTTAATACTACACTATAGTTGCTAAGTGTCCTGTCATTGGGGCTTTGTTCAAGCTTAGTTAGGATATATCCAGTGTTTAAACCTATTTCTCTTCTTTGAAACATTAATTAGATTTTTACAAGCTTTCAGGTTTCTCCTTTCAAACCTATGCCTGCTATGGACAACATAATTTATGTAAGAACTTACCTGATAAATTCATTTCTTTCATATTAGCAAGAGTCCATGAGCTAGTGACGTTTGGGATATACATTCCTACCAGGAGGGGCAAAGTTTCCCAAACCTCAAAATGCCTACAAATACACCCCTCACCACACCCACAAATCAGTTTAACGAATAGCCAAGAAGTGGGGTGATAAGAAAAAAGTGCGAAAGCATAAAAAATAAGGAATTGGAATAATTGTGCTTTATACAAAAAAATCATAACCACCACAAAAAGGGTGGGCCTCATGGACTCTTGCTAATATGAAAGAAATGAATTTATCAGGTAAGTTCTTACATAAATTATGTTTTCTTTCATGTAATTAGCAAGAGTCCATGAGCTAGTGACGTATGGGATAATGACTACCCAAGATGTGGATCTTTCCACGCAAGAGTCACTAGAGAGGGAGGGATAAAATAAAGACAGCCAATTCCGCTGAAAAATAATCCACACCCAAAATAAAGTTTAAATTTTATAATGAAAAAAACTGAAAACATAAGCAGAAGATTCAAACTGAAACAGCTGCCTGAAGTACTTTTCTACCAAAAACAGCTTCAGAAGAAGAAAACACATCAAAATGGTAGAATTTAGTAAAAGTATGCAAAGAAGACCAAGTTGCTGCTTTGCAAATCTGATCAACCGAAGCTTCATTCCTAAACGCCCAGGAAGTAGAAACTGACCTAGTAGAATGAGCTGTAATCCTTTGAGGCGGAGTTTTACCCAACTCGACATAAGCATGCTGAATTAAAGATTTCAACCAAGATGCCAAAGAAATGGCAGAGGCCTTCTGACCTTTCCTAGAACCGGAAAAGATAACAAATAGACTAGAAGTCTTTCGGAAATTCTTAGTAGCTTCAACATAATATTTCAAAGCTCTAACTACATCCAAAGAATGCAATGATTTCTCCTTAGAATTCTTAGGATTAGGACATAATGAAGGAACCAAAATTTCTCTAATAATGTTGTTGGAATTCACAACCTTAGGTAAAAATTCAAAAGAAGTTCGCAACACCGCCTTATCCTGATGAAAAATCAGAAAAGGAGACTCACAAGAAAGAGCAGATAATTCAGAAACTCTTCTGGCAGAAGAGATGGCAAAAAGGAACAAAACTTTCCAAGAAAGTAATTTAATGTCCAATGAATGCATAGGTTCAAACGGAGGAGCTTGAAGAGCCCCCAGAACCAAATTCAAACTCCAAGGAGGAGAAATTGACTTAATGACAGGTTTTATACGAACCAAAGCTTGTACAAAACAATGAATATCAGGAAGATTAGCAATCTTTCTGTGAAAAAGAACAGAAAGAGCAGAAATTTGTCCTTTCAAGGAACTTGCAGACAAATCTTTCTCCAAACCATCCTGAAGAAACTGTAAAATTCTCGGAATTCTAAAAGAATGCCAGGAAAAATGATGAGAAAGACACCAAGAAATATAAGTCTTCCAGACTCTATAATATATCTCCCTAGATACAGATTTACGAGCCTGTAACATAGTATTAATCACAGAGTCAGAGAAACCTCTTTGACTAAGAATCAAGCGTTCAATCTCCATACCTTTAAATTTAAGGATTTGAGATCCTGATGGAAAAAAGGACCTTGCGACAGAAGGTCTGGTCTTAACGGAAGAGTCTACGGTTGACAAGAGGCCATCCGGACAAGATCCACATACCAAAACCTGTGAGGCCATGCTGGAGCTACCAGCAGAACAAACGAGCATTCCTTCAGAATCTTGGAGATCACTCTTGGAAGAAGAACTAGAGGCGGAAAGATATAAGCAGGATGATACTTCCAAGGAAGTGACAATGCGTCCACTGCTTCCGCTTGAGGATCCCTGGATCTGGACAGATACCTGGGAAGTTTCTTGTTTAGATGAGAGGCCATCAGATCTATTTCTGGAAGTCCCCACATTTGAACAATTTGAAGAAATACCTCTGGGTGAAGAGACCATTCGCCCGGATGCAACGTTTGGCGACTGAGATAATCCGCTTCCCAATTGTCTATACCTGGGATATGAACCGCAGAAACTAGACAGGAGCTGGATTCCGCCCAAACCAGAATCCGAGATACTTCTTTCAGAGCTAGAGGACTGTGAGTCCCTCCTTGATGATTGATGTAAGCCACAGATGTGACATTGTCTGTCTGAAAACAAATGAACGATTCTCTCTTTAGAAGAGGCCAAGACTGAAGAGCTCTGAAAATTGCACGGAGTTCCAAAATATTGATCGGTAATCTCACCTCCTGAGATTCCCAAACCCCTTGTGCCGTCAGAGACCCCCACACAGCTCCCCAACCTGTAAGACTTGCATCTGTTGAAATTACAGTCCAGGTCGGAAGAACAAAAGAAGCCCCCTGAACTAAACGATGGTGATCTGTCCACCACATCAGAGAGTGTCGTACAATCGGTTTTAAAGATATTAATTGAGATATCTTCGTGTAATCCCTGCACCATTGGTTCAGCATACAGAGCTGAAGAGGTCGCATGTGAAAACGAGCAAAGGGGATCGCGTCCGATGCAGCAGTCATAAGACCTAGAATTTCCATGCATAAGGCTACCGAAGGGAATGATTGTGACTGATATCAATTTTAGACGTCTCTTGTCTGTCAAAGATAGAGTCATGGACACTGAATCTATCTGGAAACCCAAAAAGGTTACCCTTGTCTGAGGAATCAATGAACTTTTTAGTAAATTGATCCTCCAACCATGATCTTGCAGAAACAACACAAGTCGATTCGTATGAGGTTCTGCTAAATGTGAAGACTGAGCAAGTACCAAGATATCGTCCAAATAAGGAAATACCACAATACCCTGTTCTCTGATTACAGACTGAAGGGCACCGAGAACCTTTGTAAAAATTCTTGGAGCTGTTGCTAGGCCAAACGGCAGAGCCACAAACTGGTAATGCTTGTCTAGGAAAGAGAATCTCAGAAACTGATAGTGATCTGGATGAATCGGAATATGCAGATATGCATCCTGTAAATCTATTGTAGACATATAATGCCCTTGCTGAACAAAAGGCAGGATAGTCCTTACAGTTACCATTTTGAATGTTGGTATCCTTACATAACGATTCAATATTTTTAGATCCAGAACTGGTCTGAAGGAATTCTCCTTCTTTGGTACAATGAAAAGATTTGAATAAAACCCCAGCTCCTGTTCTAGAACTGGAACTGGCATAATTACTCCAGCCAACTCTAGATCTGAAACACATTTCAGAAATGCTTGAGCCTTCGCTGGATTTACTGGGACACGGGAAAGAAAAAATCTCTTTGCAGGAGGTCTTATCTTGAAACCAATTCTGTACCCTTCTGAAACAATGTTCTGAATCCAAAGATTGTGAACGGAATTGATCCAAATTTCTTTGAAAAAACGTAATCTGCCCCCTACCAGCTGAGCTGGAATGAGGGCCGCACCTTCATGTGGACTTAGGAGCTGGCTTTGATTTTCTAAAAGGCTTGGATTTATTCCAGACTGGAAATGGTTTCCAAACTGATACCACTCCTGAGGATGAAGGATCAGGCTTTTGTTCCTTGTTGTGACGAAAGGAACGAAAACGATTATTTGACCTGAATTTACCGTTAGACTTTTTATCCTGAGGTAAAAAAGTTCCTTTCCCTCCAGTAACAGTTGAGATAATAGAATCCAACTGAGAACCAAATAATTTATTACCCTGGAAAGAAAGGGAAAGCAAAGTAGACTTAGAAGACATATCAGCATTCCAAGTTTTAAGCCATAAAGCTCTTCTAGCTAAAATAGCTAGAGACATATACCTGACATCAACTCTAATGATATCAAAGATGGCATCACAAATAAAATTATTAGCATGTTGAAGCAGAATAATAATGCTATGAGAATTATGATCTGTAACTTGTTGCGCTAAAGCTTCCAACCAAAAAGTAGAAGCTGCAGCAACATCCACAAAAGATATAACAGGTCTAAGAAGATTACCTGAACACAAATAAGCTTTTCTTAGAAAGGATTCAATTTTCCTATCTAAAGGTAAAGTACCATCTGCCGTAGGAATAGTAGTACGCTTAGCAAGAGTAGAGACAGCCCCATCAACCTTAGGGATTTTGTCCCAAAACTCTAATCTGTCAGATGGCACAGGATATAATTGCTTAAAACGTTTAGAAGGAGAAAATGAATTACCCAAATTATTCCATTCCCTGGAAATTACTTCAGAAATAGCACCAGGAACAGGAAAAACTTCTGCAATAACTACAGGAGATTTAAAAACCTTATCTAAACGTTTAGATTTAGTATCAAGAGGACCAGAATCCTCAATTTCTAATGCAATTAGGACTTCTTTAAGTAAAGAACGAATAAATTCCATTTTAAATAAATATGAAGATTTATCAGCATCAACCTCTGAGACAGAATCCTCTGAACCAGAAGAACCACTATCAGAATCAGAATGATGATGTTCATTTAAAAATTCATCTGAACAATGAGAAGTTTTAAAAGACTTTTTATGTTTACTAGAAGGAGGAATAACAGACATAGCCTTCATAATGGATTTAGAAACAAAATCTCTTATGTTATCAGGAACACTCTGAGTATTAGATGTTGACGGAACAGCAACAGGTAATGGAACTTTACTAAAGGAAATATTATCTGCATTAACAAGTTTGTCATGACATTCAATACAAACAACAGCTGGAGGAACAGCTACCAAAAGTTTACAGCAGATACACTTAGCTTTGGTAGCTCCAGCACCAGGCAGCGATTTTCCAGAAGTATCTTCTGACTCAGTTGCAACGTGGGACATCTTGCAATATGTAATAGAAAAAACAACATATAAAGCAAAATTAATCAAATTCCTTAAATGACAGTTTCAGGAATGGGAAAAAATGCCAGTGAACAAGCTTCTAGCAACCAGAAGCAATAAATAATGAGACTTAAATAATGTGGAGACGAAAGTGACGCCCATATTTTTTTAGCGCCAAATAAGACGCCCACATTATTTGGCGCCTAAATGCTTTTGGCGCAAAAAATGACGCCACATCCGGAACGCCGACACTTTTGGCGCAAAAGAACGTCAAAAAATGACGCAACTTCCGGCGACACGTATGACGCCGGAAACAGAAAAAAAATTTTGCGCCAAAAAAGTCCGCGCCAAGAATGACGCAATAAAATGAAGCATTTTCAGCCCCCGCGAGCCTAACAGCCCACAGGGAAAAAGTCAAATTTTAAGGTAAGAAAAAAATGATTCAAATGCATTATCCCAAATATGAAACTGACTGTCTGAAAATAAGGAATGTTGAACATCCTGAGTCAAGGCAAATAAATGTTTGAATACATATATTTAGAACTTTATAAAAAAGTGCCCAACCATAGCTTAGAGTGTCACAGAAAATAAGACTTACTTACCCCAGGACACTCATCTACATGTTGTAGAAAGCCAAACCAGTACTGAAACGAAAATCAGTAGAGGTAATGGTATATATATAAGAGTATATCGTCGATCTGAAAAGGGAGGTAAGAGATGAATCTCTACGACCGATAACAGAGAACCTATGAAATAGACCCCGTAGAAGGAGATCATTGAATTCAAATAGGCAATACTCTCCTCACATCCCTCTGACATTCACTGCACGCTGAGAGGAAAACCGGGCTCCAACCTGCTGCGGAGCGCATATCAACGTAGAATCTAGCACAAACTTACTTCACCACCTCCATAGGAGGCAAAGTTTGTAAAAACTGATTTGTGGGTGTGGTGAGGGGTGTATTTGTAGGCATTTTGAGGTTTGGGAAACTGTGCCCCTCCTGGTAGGAATGTATATCCCAAACGTCACTAGCTCATGGACTCTTGCTAATTACATGAAAGAAATTTAGTTTATGTCTTGGAAGTTTGTGTTGTTATTAGCAATTTCTGTTGCCAGGTTTCCTTATCTTAGTACTTTTTTTTTTGGATTACAACAGTCAGGATATTCTTTTTCCTTGTCATAATCCAAAGTATTCAACTGATGGTCTCTTACTTGTTTTAGGTGATATAAGAGCATTTGTATTCTACGTACAAATTTTAAAGGTTTTTGGACAAATCTTCAGAAGGCCACAGCCGTTTCTTTAGCTTCTTGGCTAAAACTTTGTTTAAAATACAGAAAGTAGCTTTGTTTACTAAGACTTATTTGGAGGTGGGATAGTCTTTTCCAAACTATATTGTTGTCCAATCTACTAAAGCAATTTCTGCTTCTTAGGTTTTCAAGAACGAGACTGATATTGTGCAAGTTTGCAAGGAAGCAACTTGTTTTTTTTCATTCATTTACTACAATGTGTTTGGCAGGAAAGTCCTTCAAGCCTCAGTGTCTTATACTTAGGTGCCTGTTTAAAAAAGTTTGGCCCCGCCCAATAACATATGGACTCCACAGCTTGGTTATTATTATTATTATTATTATTCTTTATTTATAAAGGGCGAACAGATTCCGCAGAGCTGCCCATGGGTACAAGGATAACAGTACAATGGAGAAACAATACGATAAGACAAAATTCTACAGACAAATACAGGGGGAATTGAGGGCCCTATTCCCGTGGGAACTTACAATCTAGATGGGTAGGAGGATGGGAAACAGGAGGTGGGGACTGCAAAGGTGAGAATGATGATAGTGAAGAGTTAAATGAGGGAAACTGTTAGGTAAATGAATTTTATTTGTAATTGAGTCGGGTGATAAGCTTCCATGAACAAAAAGGTCTTTAGGGAGTGTTTAAAGGAGGAAAGGTTAGGGGAAAGTCTGACCGCTCGAGGAAGAGCATTCCAGAGGGTTGGTGCTGCACGAGAGAAGTCCTGTAGTCTAGCATGGGAGGAGGTGAGGGTAGAGGACACAAGGAGCAGGTCTTTGTTGGATCTTAGGGGGCGTGCTGGAGTATATTTGTTGATGAGTGAGGACAGGTAGGGTGGGGCAACATTGGTGAGGGCTTTGTATGTCAGGGTGAGAATTTTGAATTTAATTCTGCTGTGACTGGAGAGCCAGTGAAGGGACTCACAGAGAGGTGCAACAGAGCGTCGGGAGTGGTGGATTAGCCTGGCAGAGGTATTTAGGATGGATTGAAGGGGGAGAGAGGGAGGCCAGTTAGTAGGTTATTACAGTAGTCAAGTCGGGAAATTACCAGGTAGTGGATTAGCTGTTTAGTAGTTTCAGCGCTCAGAAATGGATGAATTTTGAAGATATTGCATAGTTGGTTGCGGCAGGATGAAGAGAGCAATTGGATGTGGGGAATGAAGGACAGGTTTGAGTCAAGTGTGACTCCAAGGCAGCGAACTTGGAGTGATGGGGAGATAGTGGTGCCGCCAACAGTGATAGAAAAAATAGAAACATTGTATTAGTTTCTAGGAGTAATGGCTCATGGACTTTCACCACTTTATGAAAGATAACAACATTTATGCTTACATTTATTTCTTCCATGGTGGTGGTGAGTCCACGAGACACACATTTTTCACTATTTTTTTTTTTTTTTTTAATCTGGCTGCTGTTCTGGTTTGCACCTCATTTTCCCTGCTTTGTTCTTTTCTACTTCTCCTTGCTTGGCTATCTGTGAGACTAACATACCAGTGAGATGGGAGGAATTAAAGGGACAGTACACTATAAAATTGTTTCTCCCTTAATGTGTTTCCAATAACTTTTTTATCAGATGCAGAGTATAAAATGCATGCATTTAAGGCTTATTTGTGTATATGAATTAGCCTATTTTGTGTTTTGAAGCCACAACCTAATAAAATGGGTTGAGCTTGTAGGTATAATCAGATCTCATTACTTTATCACACTGTGTACATATACATGCTTCTTTATCTTATATCTGTCCATAAACCAATCACCAATACTTGGAGAGAACAATGGAAAATTTAAATTGTATTACCTTATCTCTTCTATACACTCCTGGGAATGTAATTTCTTCTACTGGCTGTGTTTACACAGCTTGGCCTCGAGGCCAAAAACTTTCAGGATGGGTGGGGATACCACAGGCTAAATAAACTATTTCAAATGCTAATATGAGGGTAAAGGAAATACTTGTAAACAATTTAATACTCTCCAGCAGGTAAAGTGGATCATTGGGAACAAATTAAAGGGGAGAAAATGTTTGAATACACTGTCCCTTTAAGTACTCTTTGAGTTTTGGGAATCTGCCTCTTCTTAGTAGCCAGGAGTTGAATTCACAGGAGTAATGGCTAGTGGAGTCTCACCACTATGAAAGAAATTATTTTATCAGCTAAGCATTTTATTATTATTATTATTATTAACTCGCACAGATCTAGATTTGATAGTAAGTTTTTAATATTACCAATTTCAAGATTGAAGACTCGACATTGAGTCATGTTGCTCTGGGAACAGATCAATTTAATACAAACACACACATAAAAAATGCTTGTCACTCTTCTAGCAGAGATCAGATCTTATCTTCCATGGTAATTCAGTAACACTAAGGTACATACCAGTCATATAAGTCTAAGCTTTTGCCTTTGTATATGTAAATAAAAACTTCTGAACAAACGTTCAGCAGTGTTCATCTGGAAATAGCCAAAGGCACCACTGCCCCTGGATTATTTTGCTACCCTTGAAATGTACACTTCCATGTACAGTATACAGCCAGTCTGAAGAAAATAAGAAATAATGTATGCTCTTTAGAAAAATAAAGGTAAAATGCTTGGGGATTTCTTTCATGTAATTGGCAAGAGTCCATGAGCTAGTGACGTATGGGATATACAATCCTACCAGGAGGGGCAAAGTTTCCCAAACCTCAAAATGCCTACAAATACACCCCTCACCACACCCACAATTCAGTTTTACAAACTTTCGGTTTATAAACCTCATGTAGTTATTCCAGAGGTTTTTCCAGTTCCTGATGCTATTTCAGATATGATTTCAAAGGAATGGAATAGACTGGGCACTTCTTTTACTCCTTCTTCAAGGTTTAAAAAATGGTATCCTTTGCCTACTGATAGATTGGAGTTTTTTTGTAGGTCAGTTCAGATAGACTTATCTGCTATCCTGTTCTAAAATCTTATTTAGACTTTTCTATTTAATACTACAGGATAGTTGCTAAGTGTCCTGTCATTGGGGCTTTGTTCAAGCTTAGTTAGGATATATCCAGTGTTTAAACCTATTTCTCTTCTTTGAAACATTAATTAGATTTTTACAAGCTTTCAGGTTTCTCCTTTCAAACCTATGCCTGCTATGGACAACATAATTTATGTAAGAACTTACCTGATAAATTCATTTCTTTCATATTAGCAAGAGTCCATGAGCTAGTGACGTTTGGGATATACATTCCTACCAGGAGGGGCAAAGTTTCCCAAACCTCAAAATGCCTACAAATACACCCCTCACCACACCCACAAATCAGTTTAACGAATAGCCAAGAAGTGGGGTGATAAGAAAAAAGTGCGAAAGCATAAAAAATAAGGAATTGGAATAATTGTGCTTTATACAAAAAAAATCATAACCACCACAAAAAGGGTGGGCCTCATGGACTCTTGCTAATATGAAAGAAATGAATTTATCAGGTAAGTTCTTACATAAGTTATGTTTTCTTTCATGTAATAAGCAAGAGTCCATGAGCTAGTGACGTATGGGATAATGACTACCCAAGATGTGGATCTTTCCACGCAAGAGTCACTAGAGAGGGAGGGATAAAATAAAGACAGCCAATTCCGCTGAAAAATAATCCACACCCAAAATAAAGTTTAAATTTTATAATGAAAAAAACTGAAAACATAAGCAGAAGATTCAAACTGAAACAGCTGCCTGAAGTACTTTTCTACCAAAAACAGCTTCAGAAGAAGAAAACACATCAAAATGGTAGAATTTAGTAAAAGTATGCAAAGAAGACCAAGTTGCTGCTTTGCAAATCTGATCAACCGAAGCTTCATTCCTAAACGCCCAGGAAGTAGAAACTGACCTAGTAGAATGAGCTGTAATCCTTTGAGGTGGAGTTTTACCCGACTCGACATAAGCATGCTGAATTAAAGATTTCAACCAAGATGCCAAAGAAATGGCAGAGGCCTTCTGACCTTTCCTAGAACCGGAAAAGATAACAAATAGACTAGAAGTCTTTCGGAAATTCTTAGTAGCTTCAACATAATATTTCAAAGCTCTAACTACATCCAAAGAATGCAATGATTTCTCCTTAGAATTCTTAGGATTAGGACATAATGAAGGAACCAAAATTTCTCTACTAATGTTGTTGGAATTCACAACCTTAGGTAAAAATTCAAAAGAAGTTCGCAACACCGCCTTATCCTGATGAAAAATCAGAAAAGGAGACTCACAAGAAAGAGCAGATAATTCAGAAACTCTTCTGGCAGAAGAGATGGCAAAAAGGAACAAAACTTTCCAAGAAAGTAATTTAATGTCCAATGAATGCATAGGTTCAAACGGAGGAGCTTGAAGAGCCCCCAGAACCAAATTCAAACTCCAAGGAGGAGAAATTGACTTAATGACAGGTTTTATACGAACCAAAGCTTGTACAAAACAATGAATATCAGGAAGATTAGCAATCTTTCTGTGAAAAAGAACAGAAAGAGCAGAAATTTGTCCTTTCAAGGAACTTGCAGACAAATCTTTCTCCAAACCATCCTGAAGAAACTGTAAAATTCTCGGAATTCTAAAAGAATGCCAGGAAAAATGATGAGAAAGACACCAAGAAATATAAGTCTTCCAGACTCTATAATATATCTCCCTAGATACAGATTTACGAGCCTGTAACATAGTATTAATCACAGAGTCAGAGAAACCTCTTTGACTAAGAATCAAGCGTTCAATCTCCATACCTTTAAATTTAAGGATTTGAGATCCTGATGGAAAAAAGGACCTTGCGACAGAAGGTCTGGTCTTAACGGAAGAGTCCACGGTTGACAAGAGGCCATCCGGACAAGATCCGCATACCAAAACCTGTGAGGCCATGCTGGAGCTACCAGCAGAACAAACGAGCATTCCTTCAGAATCTTGGAGATCACTCTTGGAAGAAGAACTAGAGGCGGAAAGATATAAGCAGGATGATACTTCCAAGGAAGTGACAATGCGTCCACTGCTTCCGCTTGAGGATCCCTGGATCTGGACAGATACCTGGGAAGTTTCTTGTTTAGATGAGAGGCCATCAGATCTATTTCTGGAAGTCCCCACATTTGAACAATTTGAAGAAATACCTCTGGGTGAAGAGACCATTCGCCCGGATGCAACGTTTGGCGACTGAGATAATCCGCTTCCCAATTGTCTATACCTGGGATATGAACCGCAGAAACTAGACAGGAGCTGGATTCCGCCCAAACCAGAATCCGAGATACTTCTTTCAGAGCTAGAGGACTGTGAGTCCCTCCTTGATGATTGATGTAAGCCACAGATGTGACATTGTCTGTCTGAAAACAAATGAACGATTCTCTCTTTAGAAGAGGCCAAGACTGAAGAGCTCTGAAAATTGCACGGAGTTCCAAAATATTGATCGGTAATCTCACCTCCTGAGATTCCCAAACCCCTTGTGCCGTCAGAGACCCCCACACAGCTCCCCAACCTGTAAGACTTGCATCTGTTGAAATTACAGTCCAGGTCGGAAGAACAAAAGAAGCCCCCTGAACTAAACGATGGTGATCTGTCCACCACATCAGAGAGTGTCGTACAATCGGTTTTAAAGATATTAATTGAGATATCTTCGTGTAATCCCTGCACCATTGGTTCAGCATACAGAGCTGAAGAGGTCGCATGTGAAAACGAGCAAAGGGGATCGCGTCCGATGCAGCAGTCATAAGACCTAGAATTTCCATGCATAAGGCTACCGAAGGGAATGATTGTGACTGATATCAATTTTAGACGTCTCTTGTCTGTCAAAGATAGAGTCATGGACACTGAATCTATCTGGAAACCCAAAAAGGTTACCCTTGTCTGAGGAATCAATGAACTTTTTAGTAAATTGATCCTCCAACCATGATCTTGCAGAAACAACACAAGTCGATTCGTATGAGGTTCTGCTAAATGTGAAGACTGAGCAAGTACCAAGATATCGTCCAAATAAGGAAATACCACAATACCCTGTTCTCTGATTACAGACTGAAGGGCACCGAGAACCTTTGTAAAAATTCTTGGAGCTGTTGCTAGGCCAAACGGCAGAGCCACAAACTGGTAATGCTTGTCTAGGAAAGAGAATCTCAGAAACTGATAGTGATCTGGATGAATCGGAATATGCAGATATGCATCCTGTAAATCTATTGTAGACATATAATGCCCTTGCTGAACAAAAGGCAGGATAGTCCTTACAGTTACCATTTTGAATGTTGGTATCCTTACATAACGATTCAATATTTTTAGATCCAGAACTGGTCTGAAGGAATTCTCCTTCTTTGGTACAATGAAAAGATTTGAATAAAACCCCAGCTCCTGTTCTAGAACTGGAACTGGCATAATTACTCCAGCCAACTCTAGATCTGAAACACATTTCAGAAATGCTTGAGCCTTCGCTGGATTTACTGGGACACGGGAAAGAAAAAATCTCTTTGCAGGAGGTCTTATCTTGAAACCAATTCTGTACCCTTCTGAAACAATGTTCTGAATCCAAAGATTGTGAACGGAATTGATCCAAATTTCTTTGAAAAAACGTAATCTGCCCCCTACCAGCTGAGCTGGAATGAGGGCCGCACCTTCATGTGGACTTAGGAGCTGGCTTTGATTTTCTAAAAGGCTTGGATTTATTCCAGACTGGAAATGGTTTCCAAACTGATACCACTCCTGAGGATGAAGGATCAGGCTTTTGTTCCTTGTTGTGACGAAAGGAACGAAAACGATTATTTGACCTGAATTTACCGTTAGACTTTTTATCCTGAGGTAAAAAAGTTCCTTTCCCTCCAGTAACAGTTGAGATAATAGAATCCAACTGAGAACCAAATAATTTATTACCCTGGAAAGAAAGGGAAAGCAAAGTAGACTTAGAAGACATATCAGCATTCCAAGTTTTAAGCCATAAAGCTCTTCTAGCTAAAATAGCTAGAGACATATACCTGACATCAACTCTAATGATATCAAAGATGGCATCACAAATAAAATTATTAGCATGTTGAAGCAGAATAATAATGCTATGAGAATTATGATCTGTAACTTGTTGCGCTAAAGCTTCCAACCAAAAAGTAGAAGCTGCAGCAACATCCACAAAAGATATAACAGGTCTAAGAAGATTACCTGAACACAAATAAGCTTTTCTTAGAAAGGATTCAATTTTCCTATCTAAAGGTATAGTACCATCTGCCGTAGGAATAGTAGTACGCTTAGCAAGAGTAGAGACAGCCCCATCAACCTTAGGGATTTTGTCCCAAAACTCTAATCTGTCAGATGGCACAGGATATAATTGCTTAAAACGTTTAGAAGGAGAAAATGAATTACCCAAATTATTCCATTCCCTGGAAATTACTTCAGAAATAGCACCAGGAACAGGAAAAACTTCTGCAATAACTACAGGAGATTTAAAAACCTTATCTAAACGTTTAGATTTAGTATCAAGAGGACCAGAATCCTCAATTTCTAATGCAATTAGGACTTCTTTAAGTAAAGAACGAATAAATTCCATTTTAAATAAATATGAAGATTTATCAGCATCAACCTCTGAGACAGAATCCTCTGAACCAGAAGAACCACTATCAGAATCAGAATGATGATGTTCATTTAAAAATTCATCTGAACAATGAGAAGTTTTAAAAGACTTTTTATGTTTACTAGAAGGAGGAATAACAGACATAGCCTTCATAATGGATTTAGAAACAAAATCTCTTATGTTATCAGGAACACTCTGAGTATTAGATGTTGACGGAACAGCAACAGGTAATGGAACTTTACTAAAGGAAATATTATCTGCATTAACAAGTTTGTCATGACATTCAATACAAACAACAGCTGGAGGAACAGCTACCAAAAGTTTACAGCAGATACACTTAGCTTTGGTAGCTCCAGCACCAGGCAGCGATTTTCCAGAAGTATCTTCTGACTCAGTTGCAACGTGGGACATCTTGCAATATGTAATAGAAAAAACAACATATAAAGCAAAATTAATCAAATTCCTTAAATGACAGTTTCAGGAATGGGAAAAAATGCCAGTGAACAAGCTTCTAGCAACCAGAAGCAATAAATAATGAGACTTAAATAATGTGGAGACGAAAGTGACGCCCATATTTTTTTAGCGCCAAATAAGACGCCCACATTATTTGGCGCCTAAATGCTTTTGGCGCAAAAAATGACGCCACATCCGGAACGCCGACACTTTTGGCGCAAAAGAACGTCAAAAAATGACGCAACTTCCGGCGACACGTATGACGCCGGAAACAGAAAAAAAATTTTGCGCCAAAAAAGTCCGCGCCAAGAATGACGCAATAAAATGAAGCATTTTCAGCCCCCGCGAGCCTAACAGCCCACAGGGAAAAAGTCAAATTTTAAGGTAAGAAAAAAATGATTCAAATGCATTATCCCAAATATGAAACTGACTGTCTGAAAATAAGGAATGTTGAACATCCTGAGTCAAGGCAAATAAATGTTTGAATACATATATTTAGAACTTTATAAAAAAGTGCCCAACCATAGCTTAGAGTGTCACAGAAAATAAGACTTACTTACCCCAGGACACTCATCTACATGTTGTAGAAAGCCAAACCAGTACTGAAACGAAAATCAGTAGAGGTAATGGTATATATATAAGAGTATATCGTCGATCTGAAAAGGGAGGTAAGAGATGAATCTCTACGACCGATAACAGAGAACCTATGAAATAGACCCCGTAGAAGGAGATCATTGAATTCAAATAGGCAATACTCTCCTCACATCCCTCTGACATTCACTGCACGCTGAGAGGAAAACCGGGCTCCAACCTGCTGCGGAGCGCATATCAACGTAGAATCTAGCACAAACTTACTTCACCACCTCCATAGGAGGCAAAGTTTGTAAAAACTGATTTGTGGGTGTGGTGAGGGGTGTATTTGTAGGCATTTTGAGGTTTGGGAAACTGTGCCCCTCCTGGTAGGAATGTATATCCCAAACGTCACTAGCTCATGGACTCTTGCTAATTACATGAAAGAAATTTAGTTTATGTCTTGGAAGTTTGTGTTGTTATTAGCAATTTCTGTTGCCAGGTTTCCTTATCTTAGTACTTTTTTTTTTGGATTACAACAGTCAGGATATTCTTTTTCCTTGTCATAATCCAAAGTATTCAACTGATGGTCTCTTACTTGTTTTAGGTGATATAAGAGCATTTGTATTCTACGTACAAATTTTAAAGGTTTTTGGACAAATCTTCAGAAGGCCACAGCCGTTTCTTTAGCTTCTTGGCTAAAACTTTGTTTAAAATACAGAAAGTAGCTTTGTTTACTAAGACTTATTTGGAGGTGGGATAGTCTTTTCCAAACTATATTGTTGTCCAATCTACTAAAGCAATTTCTGCTTCTTAGGTTTTCAAGAACGAGACTGATATTGTGCAAGTTTGCAAGGAAGCAACTTGTTTTTTTTCATTCATTTACTACAATGTGTTTGGCAGGAAAGTCCTTCAAGCCTCAGTGTCTTATACTTAGGTGCCTGTTTAAAAAAGTTTGGCCCCGCCCAATAACATATGGACTCCACAGCTTGGTTATTATTATTATTATTATTATTCTTTATTTATAAAGGGCGAACAGATTCCGCAGAGCTGCCCATGGGTACAAGGATAACAGTACAATGGAGAAACAATACGATAAGACAAAATTCTACAGACAAATACAGGGGGAATTGAGGGCCCTATTCCCGTGGGAACTTACAATCTAGATGGGTAGGAGGATGGGAAACAGGAGGTGGGGACTGCAAAGGTGAGAATGATGATAGTGAAGAGTTAAATGAGGGAAACTGTTAGGTAAATGAATTTTATTTGTAATTGAGTCGGGTGATAAGCTTCCATGAACAAAAAGGTCTTTAGGGAGTGTTTAAAGGAGGAAAGGTTAGGGGAAAGTCTGACCGCTCGAGGAAGAGCATTCCAGAGGGTTGGTGCTGCACGAGAGAAGTCCTGTAGTCTAGCATGGGAGGAGGTGAGGGTAGAGGACACAAGGAGCAGGTCTTTGTTGGATCTTAGGGGGCGTGCTGGAGTATATTTGTTGATGAGTGAGGACAGGTAGGGTGGGGCAACATTGGTGAGGGCTTTGTATGTCAGGGTGAGAATTTTGAATTTAATTCTGCTGTGACTGGAGAGCCAGTGAAGGGACTCACAGAGAGGTGCAACAGAGCGTCGGGAGTGGTGGATTAGCCTGGCAGAGGTATTTAGGATGGATTGAAGGGGGAGAGAGGGAGGCCAGTTAGTAGGTTATTACAGTAGTCAAGTCGGGAAATTACCAGGTAGTGGATTAGCTGTTTAGTAGTTTCAGCGCTCAGAAATGGATGAATTTTGAAGATATTGCATAGTTGGTTGCGGCAGGATGAAGAGAGCAATTGGATGTGGGGAATGAAGGACAGGTTTGAGTCAAGTGTGACTCCAAGGCAGCGAACTTGGAGTGATGGGGAGATAGTGGTGCCGCCAACAGTGATAGAAAAAATAGAAACATTGTATTAGTTTCTAGGAGTAATGGCTCATGGACTTTCACCACTTTATGAAAGATAACAACATTTATGCTTACATTTATTTCTTCCATGGTGGTGGTGAGTCCACGAGACACACATTTTTCACTATTTTTTTTTTTTTTTTAAATCTGGCTGCTGTTCTGGTTTGCACCTCATTTTCCCTGCTTTGTTCTTTTCTACTTCTCCTTGCTTGGCTATCTGTGAGACTAACATACCAGTGAGATGGGAGGAATTAAAGGGACAGTACACTATAAAATTGTTTCTCCCTTAATGTGTTTCCAATAACTTTTTTATCAGATGCAGAGTATAAAATGCATGCATTTAAGGCTTATTTGTGTATATGAATTAGCCTATTTTGTGTTTTGAAGCCACAACCTAATAAAATGGGTTGAGCTTGTAGGTATAATCAGATCTCATTACTTTATCACACTGTGTACATATACATGCTTCTTTATCTTATATCTGTCCATAAACCAATCACCAATACTTGGAGAGAACAATGGAAAATTTAAATTGTATTACCTTATCTCTTCTATACACTCCTGGGAATGTAATTTCTTCTACTGGCTGTGTTTACACAGCTTGGCCTCGAGGCCAAAAACTTTCAGGATGGGTGGGGATACCACAGGCTAAATAAACTATTTCAAATGCTAATATGAGGGTAAAGGAAATACTTGTAAACAATTTAATACTCTCCAGCAGGTAAAGTGGATCATTGGGAACAAATTAAAGGGGAGAAAATGTTTGAATACACTGTCCCTTTAAGTACTCTTTGAGTTTTGGGAATCTGCCTCTTCTTAGTAGCCAGGAGTTGAATTCACAGGAGTAATGGCTAGTGGAGTCTCACCACTATGAAAGAAATTATTTTATCAGCTAAGCATTTTATTATTATTATTATTATTAACTCGCACAGATCTAGATTTGATAGTAAGTTTTTAATATTACCAATTTCAAGATTGAAGACTCGACATTGAGTCATGTTGCTCTGGGAACAGATCAATTTAATACAAACACACACATAAAAAATGCTTGTCACTCTTCTAGCAGAGATCAGATCTTATCTTCCATGGTAATTCAGTAACACTAAGGTACATACCAGTCATATAAGTCTAAGCTTTTGCCTTTGTATATGTAAATAAAAACTTCTGAACAAACGTTCAGCAGTGTTCATCTGGAAATAGCCAAAGGCACCACTGCCCCTGGATTATTTTGCTACCCTTGAAATGTACACTTCCATGTACAGTATACAGCCAGTCTGAAGAAAATAAGAAATAATGTATGCTCTTTAGAAAAATAAAGGTAAAATGCTTGGGGATTTCTTTCATGTAATTGGCAAGAGTCCATGAGCTAGTGACGTATGGGATATACAATCCTACCAGGAGGGGCAAAGTTTCCCAAACCTCAAAATGCCTACAAATACACCCCTCACCACACCCACAATTCAGTTTTACAAACTTTCGGTTTATAAACCTCATGTAGTTATTCCAGAGGTTTTTCCAGTTCCTGATGCTATTTCAGATATGATTTCAAAGGAATGGAATAGACTGGGCACTTCTTTTACTCCTTCTTCAAGGTTTAAAAAATGGTATCCTTTGCCTACTGATAGATTGGAGTTTTTTTGTAGGTCAGTTCAGATAGACTTATCTGCTATCCTGTTCTAAAATCTTATTTAGACTTTTCTATTTAATACTACAGGATAGTTGCTAAGTGTCCTGTCATTGGGGCTTTGTTCAAGCTTAGTTAGGATATATCCAGTGTTTAAACCTATTTCTCTTCTTTGAAACATTAATTAGATTTTTACAAGCTTTCAGGTTTCTCCTTTCAAACCTATGCCTGCTATGGACAACATAATTTATGTAAGAACTTACCTGATAAATTCATTTCTTTCATATTAGCAAGAGTCCATGAGCTAGTGACGTTTGGGATATACATTCCTACCAGGAGGGGCAAAGTTTCCCAAACCTCAAAATGCCTACAAATACACCCCTCACCACACCCACAAATCAGTTTAACGAATAGCCAAGAAGTGGGGTGATAAGAAAAAAGTGCGAAAGCATAAAAAATAAGGAATTGGAATAATTGTGCTTTATACAAAAAAAATCATAACCACCACAAAAAGGGTGGGCCTCATGGACTCTTGCTAATATGAAAGAAATGAATTTATCAGGTAAGTTCTTACATAAGTTATGTTTTCTTTCATGTAATAAGCAAGAGTCCATGAGCTAGTGACGTATGGGATAATGACTACCCAAGATGTGGATCTTTCCACGCAAGAGTCACTAGAGAGGGAGGGATAAAATAAAGACAGCCAATTCCGCTGAAAAATAATCCACACCCAAAATAAAGTTTAAATTTTATAATGAAAAAAACTGAAAACATAAGCAGAAGATTCAAACTGAAACAGCTGCCTGAAGTACTTTTCTACCAAAAACAGCTTCAGAAGAAGAAAACACATCAAAATGGTAGAATTTAGTAAAAGTATGCAAAGAAGACCAAGTTGCTGCTTTGCAAATCTGATCAACCGAAGCTTCATTCCTAAACGCCCAGGAAGTAGAAACTGACCTAGTAGAATGAGCTGTAATCCTTTGAGGTGGAGTTTTACCCGACTCGACATAAGCATGCTGAATTAAAGATTTCAACCAAGATGCCAAAGAAATGGCAGAGGCCTTCTGACCTTTCCTAGAACCGGAAAAGATAACAAATAGACTAGAAGTCTTTCGGAAATTCTTAGTAGCTTCAACATAATATTTCAAAGCTCTAACTACATCCAAAGAATGCAATGATTTCTCCTTAGAATTCTTAGGATTAGGACATAATGAAGGAACCACAATTTCTCTACTAATGTTGTTGGAATTCACAACCTTAGGTAAAAATTCAAAAGAAGTTCGCAACACCGCCTTATCCTGATGAAAAATCAGAAAAGGAGACTCACAAGAAAGAGCAGATAATTCAGAAACTCTTCTGGCAGAAGAGATGGCAAAAAGGAACAAAACTTTCCAAGAAAGTAATTTAATGTCCAATGAATGCATAGGTTCAAACGGAGGAGCTTGAAGAGCCCCCAGAACCAAATTCAAACTCCAAGGAGGAGAAATTGACTTAATGACAGGTTTTATACGAACCAAAGCTTGTACAAAACAATGAATATCAGGAAGATTAGCAATCTTTCTGTGAAAAAGAAAAGAAAGAGCAGAAATTTGTCCTTTCAAGGAACTTGCAGACAAACCTTTCTCCAAACCATCCTGAAGAAACTGTAAAATTCTCGGAATTCTAAAAGAATGCCAGGAAAAATGATGAGAAAGACACCAAGAAATATAAGTCTTCCAGACTCTATAATATATCTCCCTAGATACAGATTTACGAGCCTGTAACATAGTATTAATCACAGAGTCAGAGAAACCTCTTTGACTAAGAATCAAGCGTTCAATCTCCATACCTTTAAATTTAAGGATTTGAGATCCTGATGGAAAAAAGGACCTTGCGACAGAAGGTCTGGTCTTAACGGAAGAGTCCACGGTTGACAAGAGGCCATCTGGACAAGATCCGCATACCAAAACCTGTGAGGCCATGCTGGAGCTACCAGCAGAACAAACGAGCATTCCTTCAGAATCTTGGAGATCACTCTTGGAAGAAGAACTAGAGGCGGAAAGATATAAGCAGGATGATACTTCCAAGGAAGTGACAATGCGTCCACTGCTTCCGCTTGAGGATCCCTGGATCTGGACAGATACCTGGGAAGTTTCTTGTTTAGATGAGAGGCCATCAGATCTATTTCTGGAAGTCCCCACATTTGAACAATTTGAAGAAATACCTCTGGGTGAAGAGACCATTCGCCCGGATGCAACGTTTGGCGACTGAGATAATCCGCTTCCCAATTGTCTATACCTGGGATATGAACCGCAGAAACTAGACAGGAGCTGGATTCCGCCCAAACCAGAATCCGAGATACTTCTTTCAGAGCTAGAGGACTGTGAGTCCCTCCTTGATGATTGATGTAAGCCACAGATGTGACATTGTCTGTCTGAAAACAAATGAACGATTCTCTCTTTAGAAGAGGCCAAGACTGAAGAGCTCTGAAAATTGCACGGAGTTCCAAAATATTGATCGGTAATCTCACCTCCTGAGATTCCCAAACCCCTTGTGCCGTCAGAGACCCCCACACAGCTCCCCAACCTGTAAGACTTGCATCTGTTGAAATTACAGTCCAGGTCGGAAGAACAAAAGAAGCCCCCTGAACTAAACGATGGTGATCTGTCCACCACATCAGAGAGTGTCGTACAATCGGTTTTAAAGATATTAATTGAGATATCTTCGTGTAATCCCTGCACCATTGGTTCAGCATACAGAGCTGAAGAGGTCGCATGTGAAAACGAGCAAAGGGGATCGCGTCCGATGCAGCAGTCATAAGACCTAGAATTTCCATGCATAAGGCTACCGAAGGGAATGATTGTGACTGAAGGTTTCGACAAGCTGATATCAATTTTAGACGTCTCTTGTCTGTCAAAGATAGAGTCATGGACACTGAATCTATCTGGAAACCCAAAAAGGTTACCCTTGTCTGAGGAATCAATGAATTTTTTAGTAAATTGATCCTCCAACCATGATCTTGCAGAAACAACACAAGTCGATTCGTATGAGATTCTGCTAAATGTGAAGACTGAGCAAGTACCAAGATATCGTCCAAATAAGGAAATACCACAATACCCTGTTCTCTGATTACAGACAGAAGGGAACCGAGAACCTTTGTAAAAATTCTTGGAGCTGTTGCTAGGCCAAATGGCAGAGCCACAAACTGGTAATGCTTGTCTAGGAAAGAGAATCTCAGAAACTAATAGTGATCTGGATGAATCGGAATATGCAGATATGCATCCTGTAAATCTATTGTAGACATATAATGCCCTTGCTGAACAAAAGGCAGGATAGTCCTTACAGTTACCATTTTGAATGTTGGTATCCTTACATAACGATTCAATATTTTTAGATCCAGAACTGGTCTGAAGGAATTCTCCTTCTTTGGTACAATGAAGAGATTTGAATAAAACCCCAGCCCCTGTTCCAGAACTGGAACTGGTATAATTACTCCAGCCAACTCTAGATCAGAAACACATTTCAGAAATGCTTGAGCCTTCGCTGGATTTACTGGGACACGGGAAAGAAAAAATCTCTTTGCAGGAGGTCTTATCTTGAAACCAATTCTGTACCCTTCTGAAACAATGTTCTGAATCCAAAGATTGTGAACGGAATTGATCCAAATTTCTTTGAAAAAACGTAATCTGCCCCCTACCAGCTGAGCTGGAATGAGGGCCGCACCTTCATGTGGACTTAGGAGCTGGCTTTGATTTTCTAAAAGGCTTGGATTTATTCCAGACTGGAGATGGTTTCCAAACTGATACCGCTCCTGAGGATGAAGGATCAGGCTTTTGTTCCTTGTTGTGACGAAAGGAATGAAAACGATTATTTGACCTGAATTTACCTTTAGACTTTTTATCCTGAGGTAAAAAAGTTCCTTTCCCTCCAGTAACAGTTGAGATAATAGAATCCAACTGAGAACCAAATAATTTATTACCCTGGAAAGAAAGGGAAAGCAAAGTAGACTTAGAAGACATATCAGCATTCCAAGTTTTAAGCCTTAAAGCTCTTCTAGCTAAAATAGCTAGAGACATATACCTGACATCAACTCTAATGATATCAAAGATGGCATCACAAATAAAATTATTAGCATGTTGAAGCAGAATAATAATGCTATGAGAATTATGATCTGTAACTTGTTGCGCTAAAGCTTCCAACCAAAAAGTAGAAGCTGCAGCAACATCCGCTAAAGATATAGCAGGTCTAAGAAGATTACCGGAACACAAATAAGCTTTTCTTAGAAAGGATTCAAATTTCCTATCTAAAGGTAAAGTACCATCTGCCGTAGGAATAGTAGTACGCTTAGCAAGAGTAGAGACAGCCCCATCAACCTTAGGGATTTTGTCCCAAAACTCTAATCTGTCAGATGGCACAGGATATAATTGCTTAAAACGTTTAGAAGGAGAAAATGAATTACCCAAATTATTCCATTCCCTGGAAATTACTTCAGAAATAGCACCAGGAACAGGAAAAACTTCTGGAATAACTACAGGAGATTTAAAAACCTTATCTAAACGTTTAGATTTAGTATCAAGAGGACCAGAATCCTCAATTTCTAATGCAATTAGGACTTCTTTAAGTAAAGAACGAATAAATTCCATTTTAAATAAATATGAAGATTTATCAGCATCAACCTCTGAGACAGAATCCTCTGAACCAGAAGAACCACTATCAGAATCAGAATGATGATGTTCATTTAAAAATTCATCTGAACAATGAGAAGTTTTAAAAGACTTTTTATGTTTACTAGAAGGAGGAATAACAGACATAGCCTTCATAATGGATTTAGAAACAAAATCTCTTATGTTATCAGGAACACTCTGAGTATTAGATGTTGACGGAACAGCAACAGGTAATGGAACTTTACTAAAGGAAATATTATCTGCATTAACAAGTTTGTCATGACATTCAATACAAACAACAGCTGGAGGAACAGCTACCAAAAGTTTACAGCAGATACACTTAGCTTTGGTAGCTCCAGCACCAGGCAGCGATTTTCCAGAAGTATCTTCTGACTCAGTTGCAATGTGGGACATCTTGCAATATGTAATAGAAAAAACAACATATAAAGCAAAATTAATCAAATTCCTTAAATGACAGTTTCAGGAATGGGAAAAAATGCCAGTGAACAAGCTTCTAGCAACCAGAAGCAATAAATAATGAGACTTAAATAATGTGGAGACGAAAGTGACGCCCATATTTTTTTAGCGCCAAATAAGACGCCCACATTATTTGGCGCCTAAATGCTTTTGGCGCCAAAAATGACGCCACATCCGG
Organism: Bombina bombina; assembly: GCF_027579735.1. Taxonomy (NCBI): domain Eukaryota; kingdom Metazoa; phylum Chordata; class Amphibia; order Anura; family Bombinatoridae; genus Bombina; species Bombina bombina. The sequence continues at coordinate 1,047,130,128 of NC_069502.1, forward strand.
AACGCCGACACTTTTGGCGCAAAAGAACGTCAAAAAATGACGCAACTTCCGGCGACACGTATGACGCCGGAAACAGAAAAAAAAATTTGCACCAAAAAAGTCCGCGCCAAGAATGACGCAATAAAATGAAGCATTTTCAGCCCCCGCGAGCCTAACAGCCCACAGGGAAAAAGTCAAATTTTAAGGTAAGAAAAAAATGATTCAAATGCATTATCCCAAATATGAAACTGACTGTCTGAAAATAAGGAATGTTGAACATCCTGAGTCAAGGCAAATAAATGTTTGAATACATATATTTAGAACTTTATAAAAAAGTGCCCAACCATAGCTTAGAGTGTCACAGAAAATAAGACTTACTTACCCCAAGACACTCATCTACATGTTGTAGAAAGCCAAACCAGTACTGAAATGAAAATCAGTAGAGGTAATGGTATATATATAAGAGTATATCGTCGATCTGAAAAGGGAGGTAAGAGAT